>NC_036853.1:39892329-39904498 GCF_002910315.2 Salvelinus sp. IW2-2015 | reverse complement strand
ACACGAAGGTATGTGGCAGGGTTACAGTTATCTACGGATAAAAAAGAAACAGCCATGTCGGGACCAGGGATGTTTTGCTTCTCCAGACAAACTAAAAACTTCTTTGCTTGTTTGAGGAAATACAGTGCATGACACGCGCTACAAAACCTGCGATCTTCTTCACTGCAGCCGACGTGACTCTTTGTCTCTATACTGACGCTTAGCTTGTTTGATTGCCTTGCGGAGGGAATAGCTACACTGTTTGTATTCGGTCATGTTTCCGGTCACCTTGCCCTGATTAAAAGCAGTGGTTCGCGCTTTCAGTTTTGAGCGAATGCTGCCATCAATCCACAGTTTCTGGTTGGGGAATGTTTTAATAGACGCTGTGGGTACAACATCACCGATGCACTTGCTAATAAACTCACTCACCAAATCAGCGTATTCATCAATGTTATTATCCGACGCTATGCGTAACATATCCCAATCCACGTGATCGAAGCAATCTTGAAGCGTGGAATCCGATTGGTCGGATTCCCAGCTACAATAAATGCAGCCTCAGGATATGTGGTTTCCAGTTTACATAGAGTCAAATGAAGTTCTTTCAGGGCCGTCGATGTGTCTGCTTGGGGGGGATATACACGACTGTGATTATGATCGAAGAGAATTCTCTTGGTAGATAATGCGTCCGGCATTTGATTGTAAGGAATTCTAGGTCAGGTGAACAAAAGGACTTGAGTTCCTGTATGTTGTATTGATCACACCACGTCATATAATCATAAGGCATACACCCCCGCCCTTCTTCTTACCAGAGAGATGTTTGTTTCTGTCGGCGCGATGCGTGAAGATGCCAGGTGGCTGTACCGGCTCCGATGACGTATCCAGAGTGAGCYATGTTTCCGTGAAACAAAGAACGTTACAATCTCTGATGTCTCTCTGGAAGGCAACTCTTGCTCGGATTTCGTCTACCTTGTTGTCAAGAGACTGGACATTGGCGAGTAGTATGCTCGGGAGCGGTGCGCAATGTGCCCGTCTACGGAGCCTGACCAGAAGACCGCTCCGTCTGCCCCTTCTGCGGCGCTGCTGTTTTGGGTCGCCGGCTGGGATCCGATCCATTGTCCTGGTTGGTGGACCAAACAGAGGATCCGCTTCGGGAAAGTCGTATTCCTGGTCGTAATGTTGGTGAGTTGACGTTGCTCTTATATCCAATAGTTACTCCCGACTGTATGTAATAAAACCTAAGATTTCCTGGGGTAACAATGTAAGAAATAACACATAAAAAAACWAAAATACTGCATAGTTTCCTAGGAACGCGAAGCGAGGCGGCTATCTCTGTCGGCGCCGGAAGTAATATTCTGACCCATCAGACTATTCTTAATTTAAATCTGGTCTTTACATATGGCAATATACACTACAAGACCAAAAGTATGTGGACACCTGTTCGTCGAACATCTCATTCCAAAACCATGGGCATTAATATTGAGTTGGTCCCCCCTTTGTTGYTATAACASCCTCAACTCTTCTGGGAAGGCATTCCACTAGATGTTGTAACATTGCTAGGGGGACTTGCTTCCATTCAGCCACAAGAGCATTAGTGAGGTCGGGCACGGATGTTGGATGATTAGGCCTGGCTCGCAGTCAGCGTTCCAATTCATCCCAAAGGTGTTCGATGGGGTTGAAGTTCTTCCACACTGATATCGACAAACCATTTCTGTATGGACCKTGTKTTGTGCATGGGGGCATTGTCATGCTGAAACAGGAAAGGGCCTTCCCCAAACTGTTGCCACAAAGTTGGAAGCACAGAATCGTCAAGAATGTCATTGTATGCTGTAGCGTTAGATTCGTCCGTCCGACTGCCAGATAGTGAAGCATGATTCATCACTCCAGAGTACGCATTTCCACTGTTCCAGAGTCCAATGGCAGTCACTCCAGCCGATGGTTGGCATTGGTGATTTTAGGCTTGTGTGCGGCTGCTTGGCCATGGAAACCCATTTCATTAAGCTCCCGAAGAACAGTTCTTGTGTTGACGTTGCTTCCAGAGTTTGGAACTTGGTAGTGAGTGTTGCAACCGAGGACAGATGATTTTTACGCGCTTCAGCACTAGGCAGTCCCCTTCTGTGAGCTTGTGTAGCCAACCACTTCGCGGCTGAGCTGTTGTTGCTCCTAGACATTTCCACTTTACAATAACAGCATTTACAGTTGACTGAGGCAGCTCTARTAGGGCAGACATTTTACGAACTGACTAGTTGGAAAGGTGGCATCCTGAAGGTGCCAGGTTGAAAGTCACTGAACACTTCAGTAAGGCCTTCTATTGCCAATGTTTACCTATGGAGATTGCATGGCTGTGTGCTTGATTTTAGACACCAATCAGCAACAGGTGGCTGAAATAGCCAAATMCACTCATTTGAAAGGGTGTCTACATATTTTTGCATATATAGTGTRTGTGKGGAAATATTTTTATTTAGAATGGCCCACAAAAAAACAAACATGTAATACGTAGTCTGCACTCGAATAGCAAATGGAGGTTACGTTTTTTTAATATGCAAGCATATACGGCGCGTCCATTAGGCTAGGGGAAGCTTTCCCGAAAGTAAATTTAATTAAATTGCCAAAATGATATTGAGAAATAAATAAAATAATTCAAAATAGAATACTAAAGCATGATTTGGCCACGGAAGATCATTAGCTTTGTTAAAAAAAATAAGTTGTGGATAGTTATAAAATCACATTGCCTACAGTCGGAAGGAAAGGCAGCGTGCGCAATTTGGGCAGATTCATTGTTGAGTTGCGACGGCCTGTGAAARGTGCGGAGACCAAGCCAGGCATATCGCAATTTAAAATTACAATCGCGGGGAAAAAAGGCAAAGAMAGTAGAAACATATCTGATATAGCTTATAGACTAGACCTACTCTAGGTTATACGCACTCAGCCATGCATTGAACGTTATTTTTTGCTAACACTGATTGAGTTATATTATGACTATCCAACCTATTTATCACACTACAAAAAGTAGGCTCTTACATAAGTCAGCAAATGTGATTATGCATGTAATGTTTTTATTATAAAGGTGCATTTTTAWGGGGAAAATGATCTTCCMCAAACTTAACTCACRCACTGTCGATGTATGCCTGGTAGGCTACACTRCTTGTAAAGCGGATTAATGTGCTTAATTTTAAGAAGTGAATAAGAAATATAGCAGCACAAGAAAGCTGGGATCCTTTTTTAAATAGTGGCCATTCAAAACTCTGTTTACACACGCGATGGMGCAATGGCTGGGCTTATAAGAACACATTTCACTGGGCTCTGTAAACTATGTGCTCTCCAACTRTGTTCCAGGGGTCCTATGCCTAGGCTATAGGATACGTTTGGAATGATTTGGCCACATTAATTGTGATACAAACCTTATCAAAAAATATAGGCCTATGGACTAGGCTACATGGTGTGCGACTATGATTATCATGCATCTGTCGGAACAGGGGCAGAAAAAAATCAATAATACATGTCATCATATACACAAATAGCAAATGGAGGACACTTTTCCTACGGTTCTTTTTCATACCAGCCAGGTAGGCTACTCCTGTTGTAAAGTGAAGCAATGTGCTTAATATTAGGAAAGTTGAGAAATAAATAGTAGGCCTAGGCTACAGAAATCGGATGGGATCCTCCCTCCTCGTTTTAATAGAGACCAAAACTCTATTTTCTCACAAATGCATAGCCTATAGAAATGTTCATGGGCTCTCATGAAGTGTTCAATTTGATTTTCGATTACATTTGCATTGATGTCAGAGTGATTAGAGGGACAATAAGTACCAGGCCATTAGTGACGGTCAGTTAGCAAGTTTGGTAGGATACTAATGACCATCAGTGGCATCAGAGCGCAGTTTTGGAGAAGCCTAGTTACCGTGACTAAACGGTCACATGGAATTTGATTGCGGTCATGACTCGTGACCGCAGGTGTGGTGGTAAAACGGTCACTGTAACAACCCTAGTTTGAAGTAAGGTATTTACGTTTGTAAAGTGCAAGGGGGACAATATTTGACCACATGTGTCTCATAGTAATACAAAGGAAGGTCAGATCAGTTAGTGAGTAGTTCATAGGTTCAGTGAGGAGGAAGTACCGGTTTGTGAGGTCCTCTCAGGATGTGAGCTCTTGCCCCCTCACAGGCAGATGCCATGGCAGAGAGAGGAGGGCTACCCAGCAGATCAGTGATCAGATCCAACTGAGGGGTAGAGGGAGAGAGAGAGAGAGAGAGAGAGAGAGAGAGAGAGAGAGTGAGAATATAGAGTGTGAGGGTGGGAGAGACAGAGGAGATTTAATTTGACAACAAACCTAAATAAATAAAAAACGACCATCCACAAGTGCCAAAAATTCAATACATTTGATTATTAATCGTTAGATAAAAGTTAAAATCATTGCCCAGACAGATTACACCTTCAGATGGCTTTCCCTCTTTCCTCCCTCCCAACCCATTGAATAGGGTTCTGTGCCTCCCACCCCTCTACTAGAGCTGTGGCGGGCACAACATTTCGTCAGCCGGTGATTGTCACGCAAATAACTGTCGTTCTCACGGTAATTGACCGTTAATTAACAAACACATTTAGCATCTCCTGGCTTCCACACATAGCCTACAAGCCACTGATGCAGACCTTTGGAACATCTAGATTTTAAAAAGTATAGTAAATCCATGTAATATAGCCTACACCTTGACAATAAATCAATTATTTATTTTAGACAGGTCTAAAGAAGCATGATATGAAGAAAATGTAGTCTATTTCAGAAGAACAGAATAGCATACTCTGAGTTGTCCTTACGTTGTGTCCTGATCTGGCTATGCCAAATGGCTGTGGGCTACACTAGCTCATTTAGCAGACAAGATTTACTCAGAATTTCATGGCATTATTTTATATTATGAAGAATACAACTGAACATAGCTGAATAAAATAGAAAGTATATTTTCTCCAAACGATTTGAGGGAGTGAGCACATGCGGCTRTTCTGTGTTGARTGGTTAATTAACAAAGAAATAAGTACTCCTATATGTTTAATTAGAGTTATTAATGTAACTTTAGTTGTTCTACAAACGTTGGGCTATATATTTTGATTTTTAATACATTATAAAGGTTGCATGATGCGACTAATGGTGATTTTTTTTTAAAGTAACTTGAAAGGAATGAGCTCTGCTTTTTTTGCGCAGGCTATAAACACTTCATCAGTCTCTCATTCACAATTTTACAAGCACTTAATAATGCCTCGAATTTCATAGCGGCATCCCCTTTGTGTGGTCGTAATGCACCCTAAAAAAAKCCATGCCTTTTGTGGCCAGTTGCCGATGTGCCCTTGGCCCAGAGTGCTGCGTTGTGCCCTTCTGGCTCTCCATCACAGGCTACAAGTGAAGACAGACACATTGGGGACGCAACTGCGCAAGTCCTTTGTTAAGTTCATGTTTTAAGTATCCCTATATTTCTGTTATTACGGGGCTATCACTCAGTCAAGAGTGCGCCTGCGCAGGGAGTCTTGTAGTTGATGGACCTAGCCTGGAGGGGAATGGCTACCTTGTAGTGTGTTCATATAGTATAGTAAACTTTGTTAAACTGGAACCTTGTCGTTGTGTCATTTCGAGTTAACATTGGTAGCAGAGGATGGTTAATAACTACAATGTGCCACCTCGCTTCGACGAGAAGAGGTCGTACGAAAGTTGKAAAAATGAACTTGGAATCTGGATACGGGTTACTAATCTGGACGTGAAAAAGCAAGCACTTGCGGTGRTATTATCGCTCGAGGGAAGAGCGAGAGATACAGCACTGGAAAYATCCRTTGAGGATTTGAACAAGGATGACGGTATGGTGAATTTGATCAGAGCACTGGATTCYKTATTTCTTAAAGAAGAGAAAAAACGTGCCTACGAGGTATATTCAAACTTTGACAGTGTTACGAGAGATATTTCGGTTGCAATGACGGACTACATCATTGATTTCGAACAGAACCACGACATGGTTCTTCCGGATGCAGTGTTAGCTTTCAAGTTGCTAGATAGTTCCTGTCTAGATGGTAGGGAGAAACAGTTGGCTTTGACTGCTTGTACTGTGCTAACTTTTGCATCAATGAAGTCGGCACTAAAAATAATTTTTGGTGAAAAGACGTCTGTCGCGCCAATAACAGATGGACTGCAAGTGAGTGACGCAGCATATTACACTGAGCAGCAGAGAAAAGGCGCCAACAAGTCACGTTCTCAAGACAACCAGAAGAGGGCGCCATTTCCCAGCACAAATCCACTGGACAAATATGGAAGGAGATCAAAATGTGCTATTTGTCAAAGCACTTACCATTGGGTCATAAAAATGAACAAGTTAAACTAACAGAGGAAAATGTAAACACAGAGATAGAGCAGTGTAACATTACACTGTTTTCAAATTAATCKGCTTCTGATACTGAGATTTTTATAGTTGAATCCTTAGGRTCTGCTGTGATTGATACTGCATGTACACGGACAGTGTGTGGTGCAAAATGGCTTGATAGCTATGTCAGTGAACTAAGTATGAAARWAGTACAAAATATGATTGACACACCAAGCAACAGAKCTTTCAAATTTGGAGATWGGAGAATTGTCCATTCTACCAAGAGAGTTAAGATACCAGCAAAAATTGGTCAGACAAAGTGTCACATTGAAACAGAGGTGGTCCCTACAGATATCCCCTTAAGCAAAGCTTCCCTCAAGAAGGCAGAGGCTGTACTAGACATAAAAAAATGACAAGGCAGTGATGTTTAAACAACCAGTGACTCTTGAACTTACTACCTCAGGCCACTATTGTGTAAACATTTTAGACAAAGACATCACAGAGTCCATGCAAAAATGAGATTCTGACTGACACAGAGCACAATGGAGATTCTGACAGTCACAGAGAACATGAACAAAAAGAAAAACAAAGTATTGTGTAAATGCACATCAAAATTTTTGGACATGCTACAGTGACAGACTTCAGAAGTTACTCAGCAGTTCAGGGAATAACGATGATGAGAAGCGAAACTGGAAACAAAGTGTACTACAAACGAGTTGACTGTCAAGAGTGGAAAGGCCGGGAGTAGTCATTGTCAAGATGGTGTGGTGATATTTGTGAGGCACGGAGGCATCATTGTCAGGGTGCATCACTCAAGATTGCGGAAAGTAAATGATCAACAAGATAGAGGGGCTGTTGCTGAGAATCAGTCTCCAATGAAAAGGACAAAAAGGACATAGTAACAGACACAAACCTACCAGATGTCGCATCCAATGATATGGACACTGAAACTGACACAGGAAATGGAGCAGAGACCTTCAACCATGCCACAGGTAATACTGTTGAGCGTTCAAATGAGGAACATTCAACACAGCCACATGTGTTAGAGAAATCATGGTTGTTCCAATCTGAAAACTGGACAAACTGTTAAATACATGAACAGAGAAAGTGGTATTCCACATACAGCAACGTCATTGGACGAGCAGGAAAAGCCAAAGGAAAACACCAAGACTGGTACAACTTGCAGTACTCTGAACCAGCTACACTTTCTGTACAACAGGTTTAGCTGACCTGTCACTTGTATGAATGATATTAGATTAGAATTGAACCAATGGAAAATTGAGAAAAACAGAATGACATTCAAAATGATGATGTACTTGAAACAAAGGAGGCATTTGACTCAGCTAAGCTAGATGAGCTCAGTAATTGGAGGAAAAATTTAGTTTTGAGGAAGTCAAAGACATTGGCCAAAATGCGTCTCAACAAGGTGGGTGTGTACCCTAAAACCCTTAACTGGATAGTGCCTAAAGCACGTCTAGTGGCTAGAGGTTTTGAGGAGCTGGCTGCTAAAGAACTCCCAACGACATGCGCCTCAGTCACTCAGATTGCTGATGTAGTGATCTGCCAGAAAAAAAATGGAAATTAATTCCATAGACATCAAATCTGCATTTTTGCAGGGAACAGAGCTGTCAAGGGACATTCACATCAACCTCCGCCTTGAAGCTAAAGCGAAGGAACATGCTGTGAACCAAAAAAGTGGTGTAATGGACTGGCAGATGCATCACTCTACTGGTACAACAAAGTCAAGGCAACAATGCTGAATACAGGTGGAAAATGTCACAAGTGGATCCTGCAGTCTTCTATTGGCTTGATCAAGACTGCAATGTGACTGGAGTACTTGCCTGTCATGTTGATGACTTTATTGGGTGGCTCACAGACCTTTGCTTCAACTGGTTATTCCACACCTCAAAGCTGTTTTCTAGGTCAGCCGTGAGGAGCATGATAATTTTGTTATGTTGGCATAGAGTTTATTAGTTGATGGAAAAATACTGATGCAACAGGAGAGCAATATAAGAATCTTCAACCCTTTCACCTGGATTCTTCAAGAGCCGTACAAAGGAATTCCCCTCTATGTGGAATTGAAGCTGATCAATTGAGGTCAAAGATAGGACAACTTTTATGGGTTGCTAGACAGAGTAGACCTGATGTAATGTTTGATGGTTGCAACTTGGCATCTAACACAAAAACATGTCTTACGTACAAACCATTCATGAGGCGAACAAAGTTGTTCGTAAACTGAAATCACAAAAAGTGACTTTAAAGTTTCAGCATGTTGGAAAAGATGACTCTTGAAAAACTAGTTGTCTTCAGTGATGCTTCGCTAGGAACCTTACAGATGGAGTCACACAAGGTGGACATCTAATCGTGTTATGGGTGAAGGAGGAAGATTCTCACCTATCTGTTGGCAGTCAAAAAGGATCAGAAGGGTTGTCCGAAGCACAATTGCGTGAGAAACCCTTGCTCTTGCGGATGGAATTGACAATGCTATCTTTCTTGCAACTCTGTTCTCAGAGCTTATCACTGGTGAGACAAAACGGCACTTTCTACCTGTAGTTAGTGATTTATTTATTTAGAATTCAAGGCACACTTACCAGCAAGGCTACCACAGCATTCTGCAATACGCCGCCAATGTCCCATCTGGTTTGCGCTTAGTGTGACTATCATTTGTTTTTCAACAGGACAATGACCCAAAACACACCTGCAGGCTGTGTAAGGGCTATTTGACCAAGAAGAGTGATGATGCTGCATCAGATGACCTGGCCTCCACAATCACCTGATCTCAACCGAATTGAGATGGTTTGGGATGAGTTGGACCGCAGAGTGAAGTAAAAGCAGCCAACAAGTGCTCAGCATACGTGGAAACTCCTTCAAGACTGTTGGAAAAGCATTCCTCATGAAGCTGGTTGAGAGAATGCCAAGAGTGTACAAAGCTGTCATCAATGCAAAGGGTGGCTACTTTGAAGAATCTAAAATAGAAAATCTATTTTGATTTGTTTAACACTTTTTGGGATACTACATGATTCCATGTGTGTTATTTCATAGTTGATGTCTTCACTATTATTCTACAATGTAGAAAATAGTAAAAATACTATTTAAAAAAAACCTTGAATGAGTAGGAGCGGTCAACARGTGAAGTTGCAGATCCCATCGTTGTCGTCGCCAAAAATGTAGTGGAAATTCAGTACTGAGAGACTTGGTCATTTCTCAAAAAAAACATCTTTATTTAATATCAATTAATTATTGCAATAATGAAACCGACGACCCCACACTCCGAAGTGTGTGCMGAGTGCTTAACTAATAATGAAAAAAACAGATCTTATATCGGAGCTAAAAAATGCTTAGTCAGGCTGGTTCCAACCCCTCCCATGCAGAGTGGGGGCACCATAAGCTACTTTGGGTTCATCCTGTGGTCATCTGCATGGGGGTTGTTGTTATAACCCTCCGGGCTAAGTTTCCCAGATGCCAGGATGATGAGACAACAAGGGTTTTGTTCTATTCCTCCAGGCTCTCTTTATCTCTGTTACACCCACCACATCTTATCTATGGAATACCAGCTGTAGGTTTTTACCTAGCCATCACTTAATCAGTTGCCAGCCCAAGCTTCAAAAGACTCCTCTCAGTTCACTCAGAATGAAGAGAGAGAAATGTCTTACTATTAGTTATGTATATAATCATTAACTATTAATATCAAACAAATCAGGTGAATATGAAAATGTTCTATCACAGTAGGTGTGTGCAACCTGTTGACTGGTACGGTATGTGTGAAATTTGTTTTGATTTAGGATGGACCGTTATCATGCACCTGTATCGAAACAGGGGCAGGGGAAAAAATACATGTCATCTATGCACTTAAATAGCAAATGGAGGACGCTTTTCCCGTGGTTCATTTTCATGCCAGCCAGTATATATTCCTGTTGCAAAGATAACCAATGTGCTTAATATTAGRGAAGTTGAGAAATAAATATAGTAGGCCTAGCCTATAGAAAGCTGATGGGATCCTCCYCTTTTTAATAGAGACCATCACCCTGTTTTATTGCGCAATTGCATAGCCTATAGAAATGTTACGCAACATGAGCTCATGGGCTCTCATGAAATGTTTAATTCGATTTTTGATTACATTTGCATTGATGTCAGAGTGATTAGATGGACAATTGAGTACCAGGCAGTTAGCAAGTTTGGTAGGCTACTAATGACCATCAGCAGCATCAGAGCATGGAAAAGCCTAATTACCGTAACCTTGGAATTTGACTGCCTTCATGACTTGTGACCGCCGGTGTGACGGTAATACGGTCACCGCAACAGCCCTACCMTCTACCTGTTGTATGGGGCTCTGGGCCTGGAACAGGATGCGTCGACCCAGTAGTTCAGCGAAGATGCAGCCCACCGACCAGACGTCTATGGCAGAGCCGTAATGGCGGCTGCCCATCAGCACCTCAGGAGCYCGGTAGTACTGAGTCACCACCTCCTGGGTCATGTGACGAGACGGGTCCGGCTCCTCCACACGTGCGAGCCCAAAGTCACAGATCTGAGAGAGAGAGGAGAGGGAAGAGAAAGAAAAAGAGGTGAGTGGAAGAGGGGGAATKTAGTTACATGATAATAACACTGAGTATACAAAACATTAACACCTGCTCTTTCCATGACAGACTGACCAGGTGAAAGCTACCTTTTTGATGTCACTTGTTAAATCCACTTCAATCAGTGTAGATGGAGGGCATTTTTAAGCCTTGAGACAGTTGTGACATGGATTGTGTATGTGTGCCATTCAGAGGCTGAAAAATGGGCATTACAAAAGTAAAGTGCCTTTGAACAGAGTATGGTAGTAGGGGCCAGGTGCACCAGTTTCACTGTGTCAAGAACTGCAACGATGCTGGGTTTTTCACGCTCAACAGTGATGGGTTCGGATTTCTAAACTTTAAAGATTGTTAATCATCAGTTATACTAGAGACATGAGGGGTGCCATAGTCTAGGGTCTACACTATAAGTTAATGGTTATCTGTAGGAGGAATGTATATGGTGGATGCAATTAAGCTTGGAATGTACTGAGTGGAGGAAAGACTGGGTGGACAGCTGTGTATTAGTGAGGAAGGGGGTCGAGGTCAGGTCACATTAAGGGAGAAGGAACAGTTTATTGCCCGTATCACTTAACTTCCTGCCTAGCAATAAAGATGTAATGTTTAGAGAGGAGGAGACTCCATCCAAATTAGGGTATATATACTACCACTGGTGGAAATATGTTTTTGTCTTATGCAGCTGTATGACCCAATGGGTGAATAAACTTGGTCTAAGCTTTACTAATCGTCCATGAGTTTTAATAGGTTCATTTAGAACCTAACAACAGTTTCCCATGTGTATCAAGAATGGTCGACCACCCAAAGGACATCCAGCCAACTTGAAACACTGTGGGAAGCACTGGAGTCAACATGGTCAAGCATCCCTGTGGAACGCTTGACACCTTGTAGATTCCATGCCCCAACGAATTGAGGCTGTTCTGGGGGCAAAAGGTGTGGGGGGGTGCAACTCAATATTAGGAAGGTGTTTGTAATGTTTGGTATAATCAGTGTAGGTTGACCTGTGTAATTACAGCATAATACACGTGTATGTTTGTCAAAAGGTGTATAGATGAAATTCTTCAGCCCATATTGACCTCTACTAAGTTATTTTTTTCTTGGCCAGCATAATGCTTTCTTGTCATGTCTTTTGAGGAAGTTCACACACAGATTCACACATTCATACATGCGGACACACGCCAAAACAAACGTCTACACACACACAGTTACCTTGAGCAGGCAGTTGCTGTTGACTAACAGGTTCCCAGGTTTGATGTCCCTGTGCAGGATGCCAGCAGAATGCAGGTACTT
>NC_036853.1:39883217-39884784 GCF_002910315.2 Salvelinus sp. IW2-2015 | reverse complement strand
AAAAGAGGATTACCGGGCACTTGAAGGGTCTCTCAGTGGAGTGCACCTGTCTGACGTGACTGTTGAGGTGGTCGGGTCTGGAACAGACAGGAGAAGGGATTTTAAGACCCCACGTGTGTCTTATCTGTGTCTTATCAGTAATTTCTCGTCGATAGAGCTACCTTTACACTACAGACGTCAGTTAGAACTGAATTCTATTAGAACTCCAGACTAATTTCACAAAAATTAGCATGTACATATACAGTACCAGTCAAAAGTTTGGACACACCTACTAATTCAAGGGTTTTTCTTTATTTTTACTGTTTTCTACATTGTAGAATAATAGTGAAGGCATCAAACTATGAACACATATGGAGTCATGTAGTAACCAAAAAAAGTGTTCAATGTATATTTTATGTATATGTATATTTTAGATTTTAGATTCTTCAAAGTAGCCACCCTTTGCCTTGATGACAGCTTTGTACACTCTTGGCATTCTCTCAACCAGCTTCACCTGGAAAGCCTTTCCAACAGTCTTGTGTGTTGGGTCATTGTCCTGTTGAAAAACAAATGATAGTGCCACTAAGCACAAACCAGATGGGATGGCGTATCACTGCAGAATGCTGTGGTAGCCATGCTGGTTAAGTCTGCCTTTAATTCAAATAAATCMCAGACAGTGTYACCAGCAAAGCATCCCCACACCATCACACCTCCTCCTCCATGCTTCACGGTGGGAACCACACATTGCGGAGATCACCCATTCACATACTCTGCGTCTCACAAAGACACGGCGGTTGGAACCAAAAATCWAAAATTTGGACTCATCAGATCAAAGGACAGATTTCCACTGGTCTAATGTCCATTGCTCGTGTTTCTTGGCCCAAGCAAGTCTCTTCTTCTTATTGGTGTCCTTTAGTAGTGGTTTCTTTGCAGCAAATTGACCACGAAAGCCTGATTCACGCAGTCTCCTCTGAACAGTTGATGTTGAGATGTGTCTGTTACTTGAACTCTGTGAAGCATTTATTTGGGCTGCAATTTCCGAGGCTGGTAACTTTAATGAACTTATCCTCTCTGCAGCAGAGGTAACTCTGGGTCTTCCTTTCCTGTGGCGGTCTTCATGAGAGCCAGTTTCATCATAGCGCTTGATGGTTTTTGTGACTGCACTTGAAGAAACTTTCAAAGTTCTTGAAATKTTCMATATTGGCTGACCTTCATGTCTTAAAGTAATTATGGATTGTCATTTCTTGCCATAATATGGACTTTGTCTTTTACCAAATAGTGCCATCTTCTGTTATACACCCCTACCTTGTAACAAAACAATTGACTGGCTCAAACACATTGAGGAAAGAAATTCCACAAATTAACTTTTAACAAGGCACACTTGTTAATTGAGATGCATTCCAGGTGACTACCTCAGGAATCTGGTTGAGATAATGCCAAGTGTGCAAAGCTGTCAACAATGCAAGGGGTGCTACTTTGAAGAATCTCAAATATAAAATATATTTTGATTTGTTTAATACTTTTTTGGTTACTACATGATTTCATATGTGTTATTTCATAGTTTTGATGTCTTCACTATTATTCTACA
>NC_036853.1:39876474-39880800 GCF_002910315.2 Salvelinus sp. IW2-2015 | reverse complement strand
CACGGTGGGAACCACACATTGCGGAGATCACCCATTTCACAACTCTGCGCGTCTCCACAAAAGACACGGCGGTTGGAACCCCAAAAATCAAAAATTTGGACTCATCAGAATCAAAGGACAGTTTCCACTGGTATCTAATGTCCATTGACTCGTGTTTCTTGCGCCCAAGCAACGTCTCTTCTTCTATTGGTGTCCTTTAGTAGTGGTTCTTTGCCAGCAAATTGACCACGAAAGCCTGATTTTCACGCAGTTCTCCTCTGAACAGTTGATGATGTGAGATGTGTCTGTTACCTGAACTCTGTGGAAGCATTTATGAGGCTGCAATTTCGCAGGCTGTGAACTCTAATGAACTTATCCTCTGCAGCAGAGGGTAACTCTGGTCTTCCTTTCCTGTGGCGGTCTTCATGAGAGCCAGTTTCATCATAGCGCTTGATGGTTTTTGTGACTGCACTTGAAGAAACTTTCCCAAAGTTCTTGAAATTGTTCCATATTGGCTGACCTTCATGTCTTAAAGTAATTATGGATTTGTCATTTCTTGCCATAATATGGACTTGTCTTTACCAAATAGTGCCATCTTCTGTTATACACCCCTACCTTTAACAAAACAATGACTGGCTGCCTTCAAACACATTGAGGAAAGAGACATTCCACAATATTAACTTTTTAACAAGGCAACACTTGTTAATTGAGATCATCCAGGGTGCACTACTCAGGAATCTGCGTTGAGAGAATGCCAAGTGTTGCAAAGCTGTCAACAATGCACAGGGGTGCTTACTTTGAAGAAATCTCAAATATAAAATTTATTTTGATTTGTTAATACTTTTTTGGTTATTTACATGATTTCATATGTGTTATTTATAGTTTTTATGTCTTCACTATTATTTCTACAATGTTAGAAAATAGGTAAAAATAAAGAAAAACCCGAATGAGTAGTGCCGTACCGAATCAGTATTTGTGTCAAACGGTTGTTGACTGGTATGTATGTGATGAATTGTGTATACTTGTCTCACAAATTGAACCCCCCCCCCCCCCCCCGCACCACCCAGTCATACCCCTTCTCACCGTGAGAATCCCCTTGGCGCAGTGGGCGCAGACATAAGGTTTC
Source organism: Salvelinus sp. IW2-2015 (assembly GCF_002910315.2). Classification (NCBI taxonomy): domain Eukaryota; kingdom Metazoa; phylum Chordata; class Actinopteri; order Salmoniformes; family Salmonidae; genus Salvelinus; species Salvelinus sp. IW2-2015. Next base: position 39,879,695 of record NC_036853.1, on the reverse strand, counting down.
TCCACCCCTCCTTGGTGTGAGCGTACATGGTAGCTCAATGCGGTCTTTCCTCTTGAAGCGGCTGCTGGCAGATAGGGCAGTGGTAGGGCTTTTTCGTCCGAGTGGAAAGCCTGGCGGTTCAGGTGGTACACGTCTCGGAAGGCCCTTCCCACAGGCCTCACACGCATGGTTCTTCCTCCACCTGGTTGGGGTTGGGTTGAGGCCCCAGGTTCTGCGTTCTAGGTTGAGAAGAAGAAAGGGACAGTTGGGCTAGTGCTGCTGGGGGTCAGTGTAGCTACTCTGGGTTACATTGCACACATTAAAGTAGACGAGGAAAGAGAGAAAGGCAAAAGGAGCTACAAATGTATTCTTCAATAATTATGACAAAACAGGGCACCAACCAACCTGTACCATTGTCCCGCAACCACAACTGCAGCTTGGAGCACCTGGGGCGCAGCCATGGACGCGTAGCTGGGGCGATGGACACCGCAACAGGTGGGCCCTGGTTTCCAAGTGGGGAGGTTGGGGAGGGATTCTGCGGAGGAGATGAGAGCGGGCAGAGAAAGTGGAGGGAGAGAGAGGATTGTTTGCCGTTCTCCTCTTCCCTTGCTCCCATCCTCCCTCTCCTGGCTGCCTCTGTCCTTCATTTGATGCCAGTGTGCACCGACTGGATGGCGCCGGAGGTTGAGTGTTTTTTTTAAAACTGCTTGTTACATGTTGTGCAGATTGTGTGTCGGCCGGCCAGGCTTGGAGACGGGCCCTCTCTCTAAAGGAGAAGAGAGAGGAAAGAGAGAGAGAAAAGAGAGAGGTGAAAGGGAAAGAGGGAAAACAGAAGTGTGAGAGGAAGGTAACTCCTGAACAGGGAACTAAGGGTAGAGTTTGTGGTGGTTGGATTTTACATGGGCCCACATCACTGAATAAGTAAGCTAGGTCCAAGAGGCTTCTAAACAACTTCTACCCCCAAGCCATAAGACTCCTGAACATCTAATGGCTACCCAGACTATTTGCATTTGCGCCCCCCCCCCCCCCTCGCTTTTACGCTGCTGCTACTCTCTTGATTATCTAGTGCATAGTCACTTTAATACTCTACCTACATGTACATATTACCTCAATTACCTCGACTGACGCGGTGGCCCCGCACATTAACCTCTGACCGGTACCCCCCCTTTATATAGCCTCGCTATGTTTTTTACCGCTGCTCTTTAAATATTGTTGTTTATACTTTTTTTTCTTATTTTAGGTATTTACTTTAAAAACTGCATTGGTTGGTTAAGTTGGCTTGTAAGTAAGCATTTCACTGTATTTGCGCATGTTAATGACAAATAAAAATTGATTTGAAATGTTTTGTAGCCTTTTTGTCCCATTTCAACAGAATTAAATGAACTTAGCTAGCTTTCGCCAGTTGCTGTACCATCAGAGAGAGAGGTGGCCAAAAATAGGTATTATTTTTGCCTCATTCACATTAGACCCGAGTCAAACTATGAAACCAGCGGSCAAATGATTGARGACTGATAATTCTGTTTTCTTTGTGGAAYGGGAGTTTTTATTAGAGTCAGTATAGCAATGTAATGTTATTGATTTGTCAGTTTCCCTAGCTAATTCCCTACTTTTAAAACGGACACAGTAATAAACAGCWCTCCAGGCTTCACTGTCATGGTGCACCGTCAGTACACAACACTATGATCATCATGTCTTAGCAGGATCAGATGGTGATAGCTGTCCCAGTAGGGTCAGACCGCCAGGAAAGACCAGTCTCCAGAGCTCAGGTGAATTTTGCAATATATTAACATCAGTGAATGATWCAAAGTTCCATCTTGAGTTGATGGGTAGACCTACAGTAGCTACAGGACAGCAGTTTAAGATTAAGGTTACATTCTGGGATCTGGGAATAATGGTMATTTCAATTATTGAACCATTATATTATCCAAGAAGAGAATCAATGTATAAATGTACACCAAGGTAATTCTTTGTCATGCCTCATCTTAGGAGGATCAGATGGTGACGGGTCTCAGCAGGGTCAGGCAGCCAGGGAAGACCAGTCCGTGACAGAGCTGAGGTGAATTTGAGCATATACAACACTTTATTCTCTCTGTGCAGCAAACACTGGACAAGCCAGATACTTCAAAGATTGAAACTATTTTAAGGCARTCTGACAAACCTCCAAAGTTGATTTCCAAACTGAGGCTTTTCCTGATGACACAAAGCATGTAAAAGAAAAAAGTGAGGAAGACCTGGTAGAAGATATTGATGATGATGAATGGATACAGATATGTTTGAATGCCCAGTCATGTTCATATAATCTTAGACATAAATTMTTGCAGTTTAAGACCATCCATAAAACATACTAGATGCCAGTGTAACTGAATAACATGCACTCAGAAATGTCATTCMTCTGCTGGATGTGTAAAACACAAAAGGGGACATATTTGCATATGTTATGGTCTTGTGAAGGCTGGCTGAATTCTGGCAGAGTATGTATTTTATCTCAGCATGTCTACAGATTCTCCCTTCTCTCTGTTTTTGTTTGCTTGTAAATGTTGATACTGGAGACTGTTATCAAATKAAACTGTGTAACTAAGCATCTAAGAAATGCATTGCCATTAATACAAATATATAAAAAAATCTTTACTGAATACTTAAAACATGCAGTGAAGCCGCTCAACAACTACATCACATTAGTCATCTAACAGACCAGATCCCATCCAGAGCGACACACAGAAGCAACCAGGGTCAACACCCTGCTCAAGGGCACGTCGACAGATCTCGCCCACAAGGTCAAAAACGGGAACCCGAACCAGTGATCCATCTGCAACCGGCCAAAGCTCCCAACCGCCAGGCCACCAGCCCTCCAAGATCCCCCCCCTCAGTTTCCCAAGAGCTGCCCCTCAACCATCCGAGACCCCCCCAACAGTCCCCCGAGAAAAATTAATAATAAAACCCCCCCCCTTACAACCAACAAAATGAACAAAAGAGAAAGAGAAAGGAAAACAGAAATACAATGCAAGAAAACAAATAAATCAAGGACCACAAAAATCATACAGCAAAGCCAACTGAATATATTTGAGTGCATGTATGGCACTATTTATTAAATAATCTATTTACATGTGTGTGTGTCCATGTGTGCATTTGAATGAGAGTGTGTTCATATGCATGTGTACAAACACCTGCATGTCATTGCTATCATTGGAAGGTTGGTTATCCACGATGTCACAATGCATGGCAGAAATGTCAAGTTATGTATC
>NC_036853.1:39868608-39876449 GCF_002910315.2 Salvelinus sp. IW2-2015 | reverse complement strand
CAAACCGCCAGGCCACCAGCCCTCCAAGACCCCCCCCCCCCTCAGTTTCCCAAGAGCTGCCCCCAACCATCCGAGACCCCCCCAACAGTCCCCCGAGAAAAAAAAATAATAATAACCCCCCCCCCCCTTACAACCAACAAAATGAACAAAAGAGAAAGAAAAGGAAAACAGAAATACAATGCAAGAAACAAAATAAATCAAGGACCACAAAAATCATAACAGCAAAGCCAACTGAATATATTTGAGTGCATGTATGGCACTATTTTATTAAATAATCTATTTACATGTGTGTGTGTCCATGTGTGCATTTGAATGAGAGTGTGTTCATATGCATGTGTACAAACACCTGCATGTCATTGCTATTCATTGGAAGGTTGGTTATCCACGATGTCACAATGCATGGCAGAAATGTCAAGTTATGTATCACTAGATTTATTCCAATATTAATGGTATACTGGGCAACTTTCATAAGGTCTGCATGCCGTATATGGAATACAGTATGACAAAAAATGAGACTGTATTGAAAACATGCCCCACGTCAGGGGAGATACCTATTTGGGCAATTTTTAGCTGCTGGACAGCTCAGTCCTGGCCCTGGGGGTCGACCGCCCAGTGGGTTGTCACCTCTGGCCTTGGCATAACACACCCAAAACCAATAATGAATGGGTCATATTGGATTGTGTAGAAATGCAGGAAATTAGCTTTAGATGCCCCCGCAAAAAAAATGGGGGAGGACCCCCAGACCACCCCACAGGTTATGCCCCCCCCCCACTTCTAAAACCAAAGTTGTGCCCCTGGTTAAAGTAATGAAATACCAAGAAAATTGTCAAGTTCCTTCCTCTTTACCTTCTCTTTCTCCACCCCTCTCTCCCTCTCTGTCAGTCAAACATATGCAACAGACACAGGGAGTGTGAAAAGGACATTGTTTCCTGAGGTAAGAAATCCCATGGTTCAGGGTGGGGCTGAAGAGATATCGGATTGTGCGTGTGTGTTTTCAGCTTTGATATGTAAAGAGAGGACATCAAGGTGCATCYGCTGAGTCTGCAGCAGCTGTGACTCTTGACAACAAGAAAACCTCTCTGCCCCTCCATACCCCCTCCTATCTAGTTGTTTATTGGGGATTGCATATGTGTTTATTGAATTGGAATAATATTGAATAAACATAGTGGTCYTCTGTGGCTCAGTCAGTAGAGCATGTAGCTTGGAATGCCAGGATTCGATTTCCRCTGGGACCACGCATACAAAATTGTATGTGTGTCGCTTTGGTTAAAAGTGTCTCATAAATGGCATATATTATTATTCTAATATTATTGTAGACTGTGTASAATTGATCAATTGAGTAAATTATACCTGATCCTGTGTCTCAAATGGCACCCCCCACCCTATTCCATACACAGTGCACCACTTTGGTAGTGTACTATATAAGGAATAGGGTGCCTTTTGGKACACAAGACCTGCATTCTCACCAGGTAAAGGCTCTTCATTCAGGGCGGCTGTGTCCACTGTGGATGGGGGAGGGGCTATGTGCTCTGTAGGGGGGCTCTGTGCAGAGCCAGTCATGTCCGGAAGCAGCTCTGATTGGAGGGCTGTCTCAGACTGAGTCTGTGAGAGAGGAGTCTGGGGAAATGAGAGCAATAATTAGCTGCTGAGGACTTGAAAGTGGGATACCTAGTCAGTTGTACAACTGAATGCATTCAACTGAATGKGTCTTCTGCATTTAACCCCTCTGAATCAACATCCACATCTTCCAYGCCCGGGGAACAGTGCCTTGCTCAGGGGCAGAACAACAGATTTTTACCTGGWCAGCTCGGGGATTCGATCCAGCAACCTTTCGGTTACTGGCCCAATGCGCTAACCACTAGGCTACCTGAAATACACATCAATGGGGGATCATGCCACCTTTGACCCCAGTCACCACACACACAAGCTCTTACTCTTGCCCTCATAAGCAGTACTACAACAAATCTGTAAGGGGCACAGTTCACAAGCTGTCAGTTTAAGACTTATTTGACATCATAAACATAATAAGCATGTGTATGATCCCAGGATCCCAAGTGCATTCACTTCTGCAGCCATAGCACYCTGATGAGTGAGACACTAAACAGAATGTGTATCTTTATTTCTCTGACACACACACACAAACTTACCTGAAACAGAAAATTACTCCAAGAAGAATCCATTTTGAAGCACGATGATGTCAGATACTTTTATTCCAGGTGTCAAAACTAGAACTATATATCCCCCTGAGACTTGGGGCCAACCAACCATAGGCTGGGGCCAACTGATGAATCACTCCACCYGCTGTAATAGCCTACCTAGTTCCTCTCTGCAGTTTCAAATATCAAAAGGTGAATATTTCTGTGTGAAAGTTTAAATCGCGGTGCATTCAATAAAATAAATTATTGAAGATGAATGATCAATTTTGAAAGGCTGTCAGCTATATGACAATATTATATGACAGTAATGATGTTAGACTAAAATGTTGTTATATGGTGTGGGACGAAAGGATGCAACATGACTAAAATGCGACAAAATGGTTGATGCATGCTTTTAATTATGCATTTACATTGTATATTTATATTATAGCCCAAGGAAAAATTATATTCWCAAATCGATGCATAAATTTGGTTATTGAAAATAAGGAAAAATATATCAAAAGTAATAATAAGTCCGCAGTTGTTTGTAAATGCGTGGAGGAAGRGTCATTTATTTCGATAGCTCCGAGAGGCCAAAGCGGTGGTGGATTCCAAAGCCTCGGTGTTGCGTAAAATCGTGTCCCTAGCTAGACAGTCCCTGATCGGCCGCAATCCAAGCTTCGCCTCGGCTTTTCAAACGAGAGGATGACATCTTTCTTTTTTTCTATTTCTCTCTCCCTCCCACCCTCGCTGTCTGTCTTCCTTTTATTTATTTTTTTAAATCTCTTCCCTCTCCCCTCTCTATCTATCCCCCGCCGCCGCGTCCCCTGTTTAAAGGGGAAGTATTTTGTGTAGCCTATGCACCCTCCTCTCGGTTCTTGTCTCTCCGTGGCGTGCGCTGTTTTCAATAGACCCGTGCATCCGCCTTCTTGCCTCCGTCAGTTCGGCCGACAGAAATAACTATTTTATCAACAGCTAGTAATGCAATAGAATTGCCCAACTCCAAACTTACATATCACAACATCCTTATAGTGAGATAATATTGAGAATACCCAACTACCTGACATCAAGAGAAACGTATGAGAGCAATAAAACAAGATCACACGCATCTTAAAGGTAAATATACACGCTGCAGGTGCAACAGCTTCATAGCAATAGGAATATATACATTTGAAGTCGGAAGTTTACATACACCTTAGCCAAATACATTTAAACTCAGTTTCACAATTCCTGACATTTAATCCTAGTAAAAATTCCCCAGGGCCTGCACTAGACACATCAGTGCATTCTGACCCTTTCTGGGTTGCTCAACTCACAACTCCAGGCCATCTCTGTAGACTGTGTAGATGCAAACTAGACCATCCTGGAGAAAGTAACCAGTCTGTATTCACACACACAACGTGCAGCAGTAGGAGGTGTCTTTGTGTTTAGAGTGTTCTGTTTGTCTAAGGTTCTGGGTAGCCAGTGAATCAGTGCAGACTTGGTGTAAGCACATCTAGTCACTTGCAAGTGCAGAATACAAAAAGTGAAGTCATGAAGGAAAGACGTATACCAGCCAGTGACTTTGCAAAATAACTAAAAGAAAATTTCAATAGAACTTTGATGGAGGCTGCAGCTAGGGCAGATATTGAGAATAATTGTAGAACAGATATGGGCAGGTGAGAAGAATAGCAGACAGATATGGGCAGGTGCAGGTGAGAAGAATAGCAGTCAGATATGGGCAGATGGTGAGAAGAATAGCAGACAGATATGGGCAGGTGAGAAGAATAGCAGACAGATATGGGCAGGTGAGAAGAATAGCAGACAGATATGGGCAGGTGAGAAGAATAGCAGACAGATATGGGCAGGTGCAGGTGAGAAGAATCGAATGTCAGATATGGCAGATAGTGAGAAGAATAGCAGAGCAGATATGGGCAGATAGTGAGAGAATAGCAGACAGATATGGGCAGGTGAGAAGAATAGCAGACAGATATGGGCAGGTGAGAAGAATAGCAGACAGATATGGGAGGTTGAGAAAGAATAGCAGACAGATATGGGCAGGTGCAGGTGAGAGAAATAAGCAGACAGACATGGGAAGATACAGGTGAGAAGAATAGCAGACAGACAATGGGCAGGTACAGGTGAGAAGAATAGCAGACAGACATGGGCAGGTACAGGTGAGAAGAATAGCAGACAGATATGGGGAGGTGAGAAGAATAGCAGACAGATATGGGGAGGTGCAGGTGAGAAGAACCATATTGGTATGTGGAAAAAGCGCATCTCTCTCTTTCTTTCTCCTTTCCTCAGTCTCTTTCATTTGTTCCTCCTCTCCCGCCCTTTCTTTTCTCCCCCTCCTTCTCCTCCCTCCCAGCCCACTCGTGTAAGCAGCCAGAGAGCCCGGCCCATGTGGAGGTGATGGGGATGGACCTGCCAGGGTTTGGCTACACCCTCCTCACTCCTGCCCAGGCTGGGTTTCTTCTGTCCGGGGGCTCGGAACACCCGCGTCTGCAAGTCCCGACGGTACCCTGGACCGGGAAGATGCCCATTTGTCGAGGTACAGGACAGGAACATGACATGTCCAGTGTGTTTGTTTGTGTCTGTGTGGCTCCAGGGTGAAGTTCCACCTAACTTTCCACCAATCCTAACCTTAGCCATCCGTGTGTGTGTGTGCGTGTGCGTGTGTGCGGTGTGGCGTGTGTGTGTGTGTGTGTGTGTGTGGTGTGTGTGCGTGCGTGCGTGCGTGCGCGTGCGTGCGTGCGTGGCGTGCGTGCGTGCGTGCGTGCGTGCGTGCGCGTGCGTGCGTGGTGCGTGCGTGCGTGCGTGCGTGCGTGCGTGCGTGCGTGGTGCGTGCGTGCGTGCGTGCGTGCGTGCGTGCGTGCGTGCGTGCGTTGTAATGGCAATATGCTGATACAGTACAGAGGCTCTCTTGTGCCGCAGGCCGTGATTGCAGCCGCAATGGTATGGAGCATATTCACACACACTCCTGGCCACTGCTGCATCGCACAGCTGTGCACTGCAGGCCACAGAGTAATTACACACACATTAACAGATGTGTAATGTTGTGGGAGAAGTTCCCACTGTGCAGGCTGCTCTGCTACCACTGCAGCAGACAGCATCTTGTGCTATTCTAGTGTCTATCATGCCAGTGCAGTGGAACAGACAGGACACCGATGGCACTTACCTTCACTGTCATGTAGAGGCCACAGAAACACGCCCTACTCGCATAACCCCATACATGCTTATTTCTGGGTTTCTCACTTCGTCTTGTTTCTCTTACCAGATACCTTTTATACTTTTATTACCAAAAACATAATGAGAGGAAGCTTGCAAGTAAGCATGTCATTGTACTATGTAGACTCTCGCTGTATCCTGTGAATATCCGGAGGACAAATCAACTTTGATTTGATTAGAATTTTCTATCATTTGTACAAGATGTCATGCTTGACTTTTACATTCAGGACACACCATATGCATTTATTACCCAGATTACCCAGATCCAGATATTTAGAAATTCCACATCCAGAACTCTAAATGGAACTGACAATAGAACTCAGAATTCGACCCCAAGAGTTAAATTGCATTATCTCTTGATGTGTGTTGCTGATGTACATCAATACATGATTAGTAAGTCCCCGATGGGGAAGTTGATGTGACATAATGGGACTAATGCTGTTTTTTTGTCTCCTATAGCTGGGTCCCAAACTCTCAGAGAAGCCCATCAAGCCAGTGGCAGGGACACCCAGTCCCAAGCTGAACGGTGAGTGCCTGACTGAAGTGTCATCACCACACACACACATACACAGACACAGACACACACACCACACACACACACACCACACACACACACACACACACACACACACACACACACACAACACACACACACACACACACACACACACACACACACACCATTACAGCAACATCAAAAATAGCAATGTTCTGATTACAAAATATTACTCTGATGCCGGTACTGTAAAGTGCAGCTAGCATTCACAAACAGAATGAATATGAACAGCTTCATCTGGCCTCGCAGGGGGCGAGCGCTTCGCTAATAGCACCTCAGAAGGACTGGTGTCCTTAATTCAATTGAGTGCCCCTCTTGAGGGACTAGAAAGTTAATGAAGAATGGAAAAAAGTGAGTCTGACGGTAAAACGTCCCGGCAGCACAGGCCTGACAGTCTTATGCTCTCTCTCGTTCTCTCTCTCTCTCTATTTCTCTTTTACTCTTTCTCTCTCACGGAGTAATCTGTGGTGCCGTGATACTGTAACGCTCGTCTTTCTCCTCTTCTGAGGAGGAGCAAGGATCGGACCAAAATGCAGCGTATTGTGAAGACATAAACACGTTTATTTAAACGAAGACGAAAAAAACACTTGAACAAACCACAAATAACAAATGACGTGAACAGACCTGAACTTGAGAACCAAAACACATGAACGCACGAACAGACGGAACACACGAACGAACGAAACGAAACGAAACAGTCTCGTGTGGTACAAACACTGACACAGGAACAATCACCCACAAACAGTGTGAACAGCCTACCTTAAATATGGTTCTCATCAGAGGAAACGTAAAACACCTTCCCCTGATTGAGAACCATATCAGGCTAGTTGACAACCTAAACATAGAAACAAATAACATAGACTGCCCACCCAGCTCACGTCCTGACCATACTAAAACAAAGACAAAATAAAGGAAATAAGGTCAGGAACGTGACAGTACCCCCCCCCCCCCCCCCCCCAAGGTGCGGACTCCGGACGCAAACCTGAACCTATAGGGGAGGGTCTGGGTGGGCATCTGTCCACGGTGGTGGCTCTGGCTCTGGACGTTGTCCCCACCCCACCATAGTCAATCCCCGCTTCCGTGGCCTCCTCCTAACGGCCACCCTCCATATTAACCCCACTGGATTAAGGGGCGGCACCGGACTGGGGCGGCACCGGACTGAGGGCAGCACCGGACTGAGGGCAGCACCGGACTGAGGGGCAGCACCGGACTTGAGGGGCAGCTCCGGACTGAGGGGCAGCACGGACTGAGGGGCAGCACCGGACTGAGGGGCAGCTCCGGACTGAGGGGCAGCACCGGACTGAGGGGCAGCTCCGGACTGAGGGGCAGCACCGGACTGAGGGGCAGCTCCGGACTGAGGGCAGCTCGGACTGAGGGGAGCACCGGACTGAGGGGCAGCACGGATCTGAGGGGCGCACCGGACTGAGGGGCAGCTCCGGACTGAGGGGCAGCACCGGACTGAGGGGCAGCACCGGACTGAGGGGCAGCACCGGACTGAGGGGCAGCACCGGACTGAGGGCAGCACCGGACTGAGGGGCGCCGACTGAGGGCAGCACCGGACTGAGGGGAGCACGGACTGAGGGCAGCACGGACTGAGGGCAGCACCGGACTGAGGGGCAGCACCGGACTGAGGGGACAGCTCCGGACTGAGGGGCCAGCACGGACTGAGGGGCGAGCTCCGGACTGAGGGGCAGACACGGACTGAGGGGCAGTGTGTGTTCGTTCGGACACTTGTGGAAGGCTAACGTTTGAAACGTTTGACTCAAGTTAAACAATTTAAAGACAATGCTACCAAATACTAATTGAGTGTATGTAAACTTCTGACCCACTGGGAATGTGATGAAGAAAGAAAGAAAAGTTGAAATAAATCATTCTCTCTACTATTATTCTGACATTTTACTATCTTAAAATACAGTGGTGATCCTAACTGACCTAAGATG
>NC_036853.1:39864571-39868583 GCF_002910315.2 Salvelinus sp. IW2-2015 | reverse complement strand
AACTTTGTTAACAAACTATAGTTTGGCAAGTCGGTTAGGACACTGTGTGCAAACAAGAATTTTCCAAAAATAGTTTACAGACAATAATTCACTTATAATTCACTGTATCACAATTCCAGTGGGTCAGAGTTTACATACACTAAGTTGACTGTGCCTTAAACAGCTTAGAAAATTCCAGATGATTGATAATGCTTTAGAAGCTTCTGATACGCTAATCATTTGAGTCAAATGAGGTACCTGTGATGTATCAAGCCTACCTTCAAATCAGTGCCTCTTAGCTGACATCATGGGAAAATCAAATGAAATCAGCCAAGACCTCAGAAAAGAATTGTAGACCTCGACAAGTCGTTCATCCTTGGGAGCAATTTCCAAACGCTACTGAAGTACCACGTTCATCTGTACAAAAAATGATGCAAGTATAAACACCATGGACCACGTAGCCATCATACCGCTCAAAGGAGACCCGTTCTTCTCCTAGAGATTAATGTATTGTGTGTGAAAAGTCAAATCAATCCCAGAACAACAGCAAAGACTTGTAAGATGCTGGAGAAACGGGTACAAAATTATCTATATCCACAGTAAACGAGTCATATACGACATAACTGGAAAAGCCGCTCAGCAAGGAAGAAGCCACTGCTCCAAAACCACCATAAAAAAGCCAGAGCTTACGGTTTCAGCGCACATGGACCAAAAAGTCGACTTTTTGGAGGAAGAGAGAGAAATGTCATCATAGTTCTATGAAACAAAAAATTACGAAAACTGTTTTGGCCATAAAATGTGGAGACCATACCGCTAATGTTTCAAGTGGTATTGAGAGCAGAAAAAAAAGTGGGGAAAAGTCGTCACACAAGCCGAAGAACACCATCTAATTTTACCACCAACCCCCAATATAGACCACTGGAAGCACAGGTACAACCGTCTGCTTCTTCCGGTGGCCCTTAGCGACCATGTTGGTGGGGCTGTGCTTTTGCTAAACTAACATCTCTCATGCATGGTTTCGCAGTGCAGCTTTCACATAAATAATGCAATGATAGGAATTGTAAATTATGTGGAGTTATATATTGAAGCAACATCCCAAACCAAAAGCAGCAGAAAGCTAAGCTTTGGCTCGCCAAATAATGGTTCTCTCCAAATCCACGTGTGACACATGACCCCAATGTATTACTTCCAATAGTTGGGCCAAAATGTCCGCGACGACCTGTAGAAGGACAACAAGTCAACAGAGGTATATGGAGACCGTTATGCGCATCTCATCCACAAAGCCGCGGTACCTTATAATCTAATTCTAAAAAATGAATAAGTGCAAGAATGGGCAGAACTGAAAAGAGAGTGTCTGCGAGCATGGAGGCCTACAAACCTGACTTCAGTTACACCAGCTCATATCAGAGGAATGGGACCAAAAATTCACCCAATTTAATTGAGGACACTTGTTGGAAGGCTAACGTTTGAAACTTTGATCTCAAGTTAAACAATTAAAGACAATGCTACCAATATCTAATTGAGTGTGATGTAAACTTCTGACCCACTGGGAATGTGATGAAAGAAAGAAAGAAAAGTTGAAATAAATCATTCTCTCTACTATTATTCTGACATTTTACATTCTTAAAATACACGTGGTATCCTACACTGACCTAAGATGGAATTTTACTAGGATTAAAATGTCAGGAATTGTGAAACTGATTTAAATGTATTTGGCTAAGGTGTATGTAAACTTCCGACTTCAAATGTATATATTCCTATTGCTATGAAGCTGTTGCACCTGCAGAGCGTGTATATTTACCTTTAAGATGCGTTGTGATCTTGTTTTATTGCTCTCATACGTTTCCTCTGATGTCAGGTAGTTGGGTTCTCAATATATCTCACATTAAGGATGTTGTGATATGTAAGTTTGGAGTTGGCAATTCTATTGCATTAACTAGCTGTTTGATTAAAATAGTTATTTCTGTCGGCCGAACTGACGGAGGCAAGAACGGCCGGCATCACACTAACGAGCGAACTGTGCCGACAGGTTCGTCCCGTAGCAGTTTTTTTCTTTTTAATATGATGGAAAAACCAAACCATGCACCCTATCGGCATACGAGAAACAAAAACTCGATCGAACCGAGGCTGCCATCAAGGCTCACACAAAATACTTCCCCTTATAATACACCGTGGACGCGTCGGCGGGGGGATTAGATAAGAGGGAGAGGGTAAATAGATATTAAAACAACATATTATTATAACATAAAATGAGAAATAAAGCCAAGACAGTACAGCCTAGCGTGGTGCTCTCTTCGAGGAGAAGAAATCAGATTAGCAAACAAAAGAAAAATGTCCATCTCTTCGTTTTGAAAAGCCGAGAGCGAAGCTACTTATGGAACAATTTTCCAGGCGTATCTCAGAAACAGATTCGCATGACCCACGCAGTCCGCCGGCCCCATCTTCAGGAGGACGAACCTCGCTAGCGATCCACGGACACCAGTGACTATCCAGAATCCAAACCAGCCGTGGGCTGGTGGACTAGTCCTATCCCCATGCCCCTTGCGGGTCCCTTTTCTATCCCAGGCGCTCTAAATTTGTGGAGTGGTTGAAAAACTAGTTAATGACTCCAACCTAAGTGTATGTAAACTTCCAACTTCAACTGTACATCAAAATAACAAAAATGTTTTTGTTTTCAATAGATTGTTAAGGCTAGAATGCACCACATTGAGGTTGGCTAATGCTCCAGAGATAGGAGTAAAATCTATCTGCATCTCTGTCTGTAAAAGAATGCTGCTGCGAACTTGACTATTGTAGGAGAGTTACAATGGTTATTCCATTAAACTTTAAATTACTGGAACAGTACACAAGGCAGAACAGAACACATCCAGGTTAATGGTCAGTGGCCCAAGCCCAGTTCAGACAGAAGGTGGAATCAGATCGCTATGATCTCCAGGAACTTAACTTTCGGTTTATATTTTCATTTGTTGCGCTACTAGTACTGCCTATTGATGTTTAGGAGGCTGCTACAGTAGCTGGAAGATACCATCTTCTGTTTTTATTTCATTGAATGTATTTCGTAGCCCCCTTTCTTCTCAGTCCCTGAAAACACTGAGCGAGAAAGAACAACTTGTGCATTGGAGACTGATGTGCTCCTGTCCTGTCTTTTCATATCATTGCAGAGCTACATAAAAGCCCCAAAAGACAGCCTTGGTGTCGCTCTTCATTTCTTGGTGGTTCTGTGATAAGTACACTGAGTGTACAAAACAACATGAACACTGTTCTTTCCATGACATAGACTGACCAGGTGAAAGCTATGATACCTTATAAATGTCACTTGTTAAATCCAGTTCAATCAGTGTAGAGGAAGGGCAGGAGAGGTTATATAAGGATTTTTAAGCCTTGAGACAATTGAGACATGGATTGTGTATGTGTGCCATTCAGAGGGTGAATAATGGGCAAGAGAAAATATTTAAGTTCCTTTGAACGGGGTATGGTAGTAGGTGCCAGGTGCACCGGTTTGTGTCAAAACCTGCAACTCTGCTAGGTTTTTCACACTCAACAGTTTYCCGTGTGAATAAAGGGTCCACCATCTGAAGGACATCCAGCCAACTTGACACAACAGTGGGAAGCATTGGAGTCAACATGGACCAGCAGCCCTGTGGAACGCTTTCATCACTTTGTAGAGTCCATGCCCCGACGAATTGAGGCTGTTCTGCTGTGCGAATTTGCTGGATATTGGCGGGAACTGGAACATGCTGTCGTGCACGTCGACCCAGAGCATCCCAAACATGCTCAATTGGTAACATGTCTGGTGAGTATGCAGGCCGTGAAAGCACTGAGACAATTTCAGATTCCAGGAATTGTGTACAGATCCTTGCGACATGGGGCCGTGCATTATCATGCTGAAACATGAACTGATGGCRGTGGATGAATGGCATGACAATGGATCTCAGGATCTCGTCACGGTATCTCTGTGCAGTTAAATTGTAATTGTGTTCTTTTTCCATAGTTTAAACGTCTCCATACCATAACCCCGCCGCCACTATGGGGC
>NC_036853.1:39846254-39858735 GCF_002910315.2 Salvelinus sp. IW2-2015 | reverse complement strand
TCTGTACACAACGCCATACAATGTGTTTGCGGTTATGAGGCCAGTTGCGACGTACTGGCCTGGTATAAAGGTCCTGGATGGCAGGAAGCTTGGCCCCGGTGATGTACTGGGCCGTACGCACTACCCTCTGTAGTGCCTTGCGGTCGGAGGCCGAGCATTTGCCATACCAGGCAGTGATGCAACCCGTCAGGATGCTCTTGATGGTGCAGCTGTAGAACCTTTTGAGGATCTGAGGACCCATGCCAAATCTTTCCAGTCTCCTGAGGAGGAATAGGTTGTGTCATGCCCTCTTCACGACTGTGTTGGTGTGCTTGGACTATGTTAGTTTGTTGGTGATGTGGACACCAAGGAGCTTGAAGCTTTCAACCTGCTCCACTACAGCCYGTCGATGAGAATGGGGGCGTGCTCGGTTCTCCTTTTCCTGTAGTCCACAATCATCTCCTTTGTCACGTTGAGGGAGAGGTTGTTGTCCTTGCACCACACGGTCAGATCTCTGACCTCCTCCCTATAGGCTGTCTTGKCGTTGATCAGGCCTACCATTGTTGTGTCATCGGCAAACAATRATGATGTTGGAGTCGTGCCTGGCCGTGCAGTCATGAGTGAACAAGGGGGCGAGCMCGTCAAGAAGTCCAGGATCCAGTTGCAGAGGGAGGTGTTTAGTMCCAGGGTCMTTAGCTTAGTGATGAGCTTTGAGGGCACTATGGTGTTGAACGCTAAGCTGTAGTCAATGAATAGCATTCTCACATAGGTGTTCCCTTTGTCCAGGTGTGGAGTGCAATAGAGATTGCATCATCTGTGAATCTGTTGGGGTGGTATGCAAATTGGAGTGGGTCTAGGGTTACTGGGATAATGGTGTTGATGTGAGCCATGACCAGCCTTTCAAAGCACTTCATGGCTACAGATGTGAGTGCTACGGGTCGGTAGTCATTTAGGCAGGTTRCCTTAGTGTTCTTGGGCACAGGGACTTTGATGGTCTGCTTGAAACATGTTGGTATTACAGWCTCAGACAGGCAAAGGTTGAAAATGTCAGTGAAGACACTTGCCAGTTGGTCAGCACATGCTCAGAGTACCCGACCTGGTAATCCGTCTGGCTCTGAGGCCTTGTGAATGTTGACCTGTTTAAAGGTCTTGCTCACATCCCCTGCAGCGAGTGTGATCACACAGTCTGGAACAGCTGATGCTCTCATGCATGTTTCAGTGTTACTTGCCTCAAAGTGAGCATAGAAGTTTATTTAGCTCGTCTGGTAGGCTCTTGTCACTGGGCAACTCTCGGCTGTGCTTCCCTTTGTAGTCTATAATAGTTTGCAAGCCCTACCACATCAACGAGCGTCGGAGCCGGTGTGGTACGATTTTGATCTTATGCCTGTATTGACTCTTTGCTTGTTTATGGTTTTTCGGAGGCATAGCGGGATTTCTTATAAGCTTCCGGGTTAGAAGTCCCCCTCTTGAAAGCGGCAGCTCTACCCTTTAGCTCAGTGCGGATGTTGCCTGTAATCCATGGCTTCTGGTTGGGTATGTACGTACATCACTGGGGACGACGACATCTATGCACTTATTGATGAAACCAGTGACTGAGTGGTATACTCCCTCAATGCCATCCAAAAATACCGAACATATTCCAGTCTGTGCTAGCAAAACAGTCCTGTAGTTTTAGCATTTACTTCATCTGATCACTTTTTTGCCGATCACTGTGCTTCCTGCTTTAATTTTTGCTTGTAAGCAGGAATCAGGAGGATAAAATTATGGTCAGATTTGCCAAATGGAGGGCAGAGGAGAGCTTTGTATGTGTCTGCGTGTGGAGTAAAGGTGGCCTAGAGTTTTTTTCCCTTTGGTTGCACATTTAACATGAGGTCAAATGGATTTAAGTTTCCCTGCATTAAAGTCCCCGGCCACTAGGAGCTCCTCCTCTGGATGAGCGTTTTCCTGTTTTYTTATGGCGGTATACAGCTCATTGAGTGCGGTCTTAGTGCCAGCATCGGTCTGTGGTGGTATGTAGACAGCTACGAAAAATACAGATGAAAACTCTCTAGGTAGATACTGTGGTCTACAGCTTTTCGTGAGACTACCTCAGGCGAGCAAAACCTCGAGACTTGCTTAGATATCGTGCACCAGCTGTTGTTGACAAATATACATAGCCGCCACCCCTTGTATTACCAGAGGCTGCTGTTCTATCCTTCCGATAGTGTGTAACCCGCCAGCTGTATGTTATTCATGTCATCGTTCAGCCACGACTCTGTGAAACATAAGATATTACAGTTTTTAAATGTCCCGTTGGTAGGATATACTTGCTTTTAGTTCATCCAATTTATTTTCCAGCGATTGTAYGTTGGCTAATAGCACGGATGGCAAAGGCAGATTAGCCACTCGTCGCCTGATCCTCACAAGGCACCCCGATCTCCTTCTGCGAAATCGCCGTCTCGTTCACCTGCGAATGACGGGGATGAGGGCCTGTTCAGGTGTTTGGAATAAATCCCTCTCGACTCGTTAAAGAAAAATTCTTAGTCCAATTCAAGGTGAGTAATCGCTGTTCTGATGTCCAGAAGCTCTTTTCGGTCAAGAGACGGTAGCAGCAACATTATGTACAAAATAAGTTACAAACAATGCGAAAAAACTAACAAAATAGCACGGTTGTTAAAAGCCAATAAAATGGCAGCCATCCTCTCCGGCGCCATTATAGTTCTGTGTCTCTGTTGCTGAGCTCTACAGAGTGTTTGAGCTCCTCAACCTTCAGCTGTCGCTCCTGGATCATCTTCTGCACCTGTGCTTCCAGCTGAGCCCTCCTTTCTCCATACWTTTCCTAGAGGGACGGTGTGTTGAGCCTTGTAGTGTGTCTCAGTGCAGAACTGACTCACATATGCCTACAGAACATCTCCAGGAGTCTGTCATGCTTCTTACACATCCTGTCATCCAGGCTCTCCATGGGGTCGATCAGCATGTGTCTCTTCAGGGCTGAGGCTGCAGAGGTGAGTCTCACAGAAAGAGGTTAGACACACCAGGAAAGAAAGAAGTGCCTTGCGCTTTGTCCCAGTGCAGACATCACAGGCCACTTCTCCAGACTTAATAGGGTGCTGGCCTGGGCTGCTGGTAGCTTTCCCTTAAACTGATTTCCTGAAATAAAAGTATCAACACAGACCTGGTCTCCTATCAAAAGTAATTTTACACAGTGGACACTGGCATATGTAATTGCTATCCCAGTACTTTCTGATGCAGGTCTTGCAGAAGTTGTGGTGACTGGCTCAGTGAACACGTCCATAGATAGAGCACTGGAACTGCTCTTCAGACAGCAGACTGCTGCAGGAAGCCATGTCTAGACAGAGACCAAAGATGAAATTATAAAGCTATATTACACAATTATAATGCATTTACTGGAATTATTGTTATAACTTGTGATAATACTTTATGAATAAACACATCCAGCCTAGTTGAAGTGATCAATACATTAAACTGGATACCAGTGGAGGCTGCTGAGAGGAGGACGGCTCATAATGGCTTAAATGGAGTGTAATGGCGGGAATAGAGTGAATGGAATGATATCAAACACATGAACCCCAGTACCCCCCCCATTCTTTTGTTTGTTGATACCATTCCATTCCGGCCATTATTATGAGCATTCCTCCCCTCAAGTCTCCACTGCTGGATACCAACATTTCGGTGAAGTTCGTTTAGTTTAGTAAAACATTTTGCCTGCTTGACATTTCAAACTGAATAGGGACCAAACTTGAAATGGAATTTTATATTCAACACTCCTTGGCTACGTTAAAGTTTTCGATGTCAGATCTACTGAACAAAATAATAAACACAACATGCAACCATTTCAAAGATTTTACTGAGTTAATTCATATAAGGATATCAGTCAATTTAAATAAATCCATTAGGCCCTAATGTATGGATTTCACATGACTGGGCAGGGGTGCAGCCATGGGTGGGCCTTGGAGGGCATTTGCCCACCCACTTGGCAGCCAGGCCCAGCCAATAAGGAGGAGGTGGAGGTCCTGGGCTGGTGTGGTTACACGTGGTCTGCGGTTGCGAGGCTGGTTGGATGTACTACCAAATTCTCTAAAATGACATTGGAGACAGCTTACAGTGCATTTGGAAAGTATTCAGACCTTGACTTTTTYCACATTTTGTTGTTACAGCTTTATTTTCCCCCTCATTAATCTACACACAATAACAAAGCAAAAACAGATTTTTAGAAATGTTTGCAAGTGTATTAAAAATAAAAAACAGAAAAATCACATTTACGTAAGTATTCAGACCCTTTACTCAGTACTTTGTTGAAACACAWTTAGCAGCGATTACAGCCTAGATTCTTCTTGGGTATGAAGCTACAAGCTTGGCACACCTGCATTTGGGGAGTTGACACCAGTCTCAACGTCAACAGTGAAGAGGTGACTCCGGGATGATGGCCTTCTAAGCAGAGTTGCAAAGAAAAAGCCATATCTTAGACTGGCCTATAAAAAAAAAGATTAAGATGGGMAAAAGAACACAGACACTGGACAGGAACTCTGCCTAGAAAGCCAGCATCCTGGAGTCGCCTCTTTGCTGTTGACGTTGAGACTGGTGTTTTGCGGGTACTATTTAATGAAGCTGCCAGTTGAGGCCTTGTGAGGCGTCTGTTTCTCAAACTAGACACTAATGTACTTGTCCTCTTGCACAGTTGTGCACCGGGACCTCCCAATCTTTCTATTCTGGTTAGAGACAGTTTGCGCTGTTCTGTGAAGGGAGTAGTACACAGCGTTGTACGAGATCTTCAGTTTCTAGCCAATTTCTCACATTGAATAGCCTTCATTTCTCAAAACAAGAATAGTCTGACAAGTTTCAGAAGAAAGTCTTTGTTTCTGGCCATTTTGAGCCTGTAATCAAACCCCAAAATGCTAATGCTCCAGATACTCAACTAGTCTAAAGAAGGCCAGTTTTATTGCTTCTTTAATCAGAACAGTTTTCAGCTGTGCTAACATAATTGCAAAAGGGTTTTCTAATGATCAATTAGCCTTTTAAAATAATAAACATGGATTAGCTAACACAATGTGCCATTGGAACACAGGAGTGATGGTTGCTGATAATGGGCCTCTGTACGCCTATGTAGATATTCCATAAAGAAAAATCTGCCGTTCCCAGCTACAGTAGTCATTTTCAACATTGTCAATGTTTACACTGCATTTCTGATCAATTTTATGTAATTTTAAACGGACAAAAAATGTGAATTTCTAAGAGACCCCAAACTTTTGAACGGTAGTATAATATTTTTTTTTAACCTGTTTTCACTTTGTCATTATGGGCTTTTATGTGTAGATTGATGAGGATTTTTATTTTATCCATTGTAGAATAAAGCTGTAATTTAACAAAATGTGGAAAAAGTMAGGAGGCSTGAATACTTTATGGTAGAGAAATGAACATTGAATTGTCTGGCAACAGCTCTGGTGGACATTCCTTCAGTCAGCATGCCAATTGCACGCTCCCTCAAAACTTGAGACATCTGTGGCATTGTGGTGTATGWCAAAACTGCACATTTTAAAGTGGCCTTTTATTGTCCACAGCACAAGGTGCACCTGTGTAATGATCATGCTGTTTAACCACCTTGATATGCCACATCTGTCAGGTGGATGGATTATCTTGGCAAAGGAGAAATGCTCACTAATAGAGATGTGAACTAATGTGTGCATAAAATGAGAAGCTTTTTTTGTGCGTCTGGAACATTTCTGGGATTGTTTATTTCAGCTCATGAAACCAACACTTTACATGTTGCGTTTGTATTTTTGTTCAGTGTAATTAGCCTAGCACGCAAAGGCACACAAATGAGTACAAACATCAATCCCTGCAAACAAACTCCACTATCAACTCTCAAATATCTTATAGGAGTGCTGATCTAGGATCAGTTACACCGCTTAGATCATAACAAATAAGATTACATGGACAGGGAGGACTTGATTCTAGATCAGCACCTCTACGGGCCCTGGAGTGGTTTTCCCCAAGTRAATTTCCTTTTAAAAAGGATGCACAAAATGTCATCTTTACCTTACATCTTTCATGGTTAGTTACACCAACTAATGTAGTTTGTGGGCATTCCTTTGAACTGACACACAATCCAACCAAGTAGGTACAAATGAAGACAGCATCAGGAAGTCACTTTTCCTTTTTTTATTTTTCAAAATGACTTGTGTTTCTGTACAACAAATTCTGTAGCAGACCGCCGCTCCACTTTGTATTGAACCTGAACGTAACTTGGCCTCMMTGTACAACAGTTCTATATCCCACCACACACATCCACTCCTCTTTCTATCAGATTCTCGCTCATCCCCGCCCCACCAACTGAGTTGTATCTCAATAGTCTTATGAGTCCCTCCCTCATCTCTCCGTTTGCAACGATGTGAAAGGACAGGTTAAAGTGAATTTCCACCAAAGTCCTTTCACCTGTGCTGTGTTTCCTATATGCCCGGTAAAGGGGATGAAACAAGGAAAATGAACTACTTTTGACTATTGAGACCCACCCCTAAGCGTATATCAGCATATGGACAGCGACATCACATTCTGTCCCATCAGCTCGGTCTTCATGCCCTAGTCTAAAAATCACAGCCTCTGAAAACGAATCCAGCATGTTCCGTCGTGAACAACGTGTAAACTGAAGTAAACGACCCCAGACGTGTCGAGGTAACTTAGAGGTTAGAGTATCGAAATGCACCACTGGAGAACCAATGTTTCCCACCCCACCATTTTGTTGTAATGTTGGTGCTGTTCAGAGTTGGCAGTGTGAGTTTAGGAGCCAATGGTAGATGATTCTTCTACACATGGGCTCGGTTAGAATACTTTAAAAATGGCTCATTCCTTTCTTTTACTTGACTACTGATGAGTGGTAAGGTGAAAGCATAAGTGGCGACACTTAGCTTCAATCCAATTCTATCCAGAAATAACTCCCGCCTTCCTTTCTGGAAGTTAAGAAACGACAATGTAATATTCAAGTTATTTATAATGTATGCACTTCCTTGTTTTTGGCTGTTTATATATTTTTTAAAGACCAAATAAATTAAACCAACAAATTCAGAGTATTTTTGGTGGGGTGTAGTAGTGTATAGGATAAGTAATGTAGTGTACAATCAACAAGCTTGGCTGGTCCGTATCAACATGAACCACAAGAAGAGAGGTACAATATGGCACAAAACGTGCTGGATTACAGAGGCTGACTTTAGGAGACACTGTATGGTAGATCTAGAATTCAATATATTGACACATACAGCTAAAAACATGAACGGCCCCGTCCACATTTAATACTGGTTCTATAACACTACAACCTT
The DNA here is from genome assembly GCF_002910315.2 of Salvelinus sp. IW2-2015. Classification (NCBI taxonomy): domain Eukaryota; kingdom Metazoa; phylum Chordata; class Actinopteri; order Salmoniformes; family Salmonidae; genus Salvelinus; species Salvelinus sp. IW2-2015. The sequence goes on along the minus strand of NC_036853.1, from coordinate 39,851,446 downwards.
TTGTGGTAATGCACTGCCCAGTAGACTCCGACCCTGAGACCAGAGGGAATGCTTGGGGAAAGGTAGTGTTTTTTCTTCTCTTTAAAAAATAATAAAAACAATGAATTTCCCCCCCATAGCGCTCCATAACAGTAACATTGCTCTTACTCCCCACCTAGTGGTCAAAATTGGCAATTAAAACATTTTAAAAAATGTTTTCTTTAAACAAAATTAGTGTGTACAACAAACAACTGCTCTAGTAGTAATAATAACAATAATAATAGCAAACATATCTATTTTCCCTCAAAACTATTTTCCAATTTCTATTCACATGGCAAAAGTATCATTATTATTACTCTACCAGCGTTTCAGAGTTAGTGCTTTTATGTACACTAAGTACAATGTAGGACAAAGATGTTGAACAGTGAACAATCTCCAATTTTACTGTCAAACTTCTGACAGGTATTATATACTTATATGCATTTCTATAAACATGTATGAATACAAATGCTTTCTGTACATCACTTTCATGCATTGAACTGTAATAACTGCTTTATGCACATGTACATTACACACACCTACCAGGCTGTGTGTCCAGGAATGGGTCAAGCGTGAAAAAACTAAGCGAGCATTCAGCGCTGTACACACACACCCACTTTCAGAATGTTCACAGGGAAATTATTGCTCGGCAGTGGCAGAGTTGTCTTGGGTCAGCCGAGCCACCGGATGGCAGTGTTACATTTGTCATCAATTTGAAAATCCTATTACCAAAAAAAAMCAACTTTCTGTAGTTGCCTCCCGAGGTTCAGCTCCTTGCTTCACCACAAATGGACAGTATATGACCCATCATTAACTAGTATGCTTCACGTGTTAGTTTCTGCGTTATTTACATAGTTTACATTGTATTTTATAGCACCCTCTTTCAAATAGAGCAGTATCGCCACATCCATTCATTTCTCTCAGTTTGATGTCAGCAGAGAAATTGCTGTTAAAACTCCCCTTTCCTCCCACTTGTATCCCTTCCATCTGTCTGTGCAGACATAATACTCTATGGTGTCTGTCTACTCTAAGCAGCTAGTCTGCTCAACTGACCTCTACTGGTGGCCAGGCCAGTCGGACCATATTGTTAATAGCCCCACCCCCTCCCTCATCTAAACCCCTCCCCTGAATTTGTGAGAGATGACCTCTTCCAATAAAAATAATCCCCTTGAACAATAGGAACCGTGGACTTGCTTTGGCTCCACCCTTTGTGGTGGTAAACCTGTTAGCACCACCCCCTCCATGAACAAACACTCTTGCAGAAGAGAGAGCAGGGACATTCAACCCCCCCGCCCGCCCACACACACACACTACTCACTGCATGGCATATCTCAAACTACACCCTATTCCCAATACGAGGGTTAGGGTGTCGTTTCAGACGCAGCCTCAGAGAAGGGGCAGGCTTGGTTTGTTCTCTTACTACCAGTCCCCTTTAAGACTGAGGGGTGGAGCCTATCGTTACCCTTCCCCTTTAAGAGTAGGAGAGGTGGGATCCATTGGAGATGTGCGAGGTGACCGAGGTGCTCCGGCTCAGACCCCCCTCGCCCCCCCCTGCCCCGCCGGGCCCCCCTGAGGCCGTCCTCCTCAGGGGCTGGGGGCTGTTCCTCAGGGCCATCAGGCTGGGGCCCCTGGCCACCAAACCCCCGTATCCCCCTCCCTGGGAAGACGAGGAGGAGGAGGAGGAGGGCGGGGAGGAAGAGTAGAGGGAGATGGGTGGTGGGGGAGGCGGAGGTGGCAGGAGAGCGAGGGACTGGGCTGAGGCGTGTTGGGAGAGGTGGTGGTGATGAACTCCTCCTCCATGGTGGTGGTGGTGGTGGTGGTGTCCTCCTCCCCCCCCACCTCCCCACTCTCTCTCCCTGTCCCTCTCACGGTCCTCGCGCTCGCGGCTCTCTCGGTACAGGTGTGGCGTGCTCTGGTGGTGGTTGTGCTGGGGGAGGTAGTGTTGTTGCTGCTGCTGGTGATGGTGATGATGGTGGGAGGATGAGGAGGAAGATGAGGAGTTGGAGGAGTGGCCTCTACCACTCATGTTCATCTCACTATCCCTCCCCAGGCCGTGAGACGAAGTGATCGACTCGGCACGGCTGAACCCTCCACCGCTGCAGCTGTTCTGGCTACGCCACGAAGGGGGCACCACCGAGTTCTGCACACCATGGCTCCAGTGGCTCCCGGAGCGAGGGACAGGGCGGGAGGGCCAGCCCCCGGGGCCAGAGGAGGGGCTGGGGTAGCCCTGGTTGAAGGCCTCGGCGGGGATGCCAGTCAGCGCCATGTTGCTGAAGCCAAGACGCATGCTCTCCGAGTCAAAAGCCTCGATCTCCCGAGCCTGGCGCTCCAGTAGAGTACGGATACGCTCTGAACGCTCGTTCTGCAGAGACAGCATCTCTTCCTCAATCTAAGAGAGGGAGCAAGAGAGCAATAAGACGTCAAACTGGTTGTGTCCCAATAATTTTTTAAGTGGCCTATCCTTTTTGGTGTCATGTATATTGTACATATTCTCTTGCGCACACGCAACCCCCCCCCCAACACACACAATCCGTTCAGACACCCCTCCACCCATCTCTCACCCGCTGTTCCAGCAGGGCCCTGCGGATGGACACCCTTTGCTCCAGGTCATTGGCCTCTCTCTCATGCTGGGAGTCTGTGTGGATCTTGATCTTGCTCTGGTAAGCGTTCAGCAGCTCCAACTCCTGCTGCAGCTGCATTCGCAGCACCTGGTATTCTGCTTCCTGGGTCTCGTCCAATCGCAACTAAAGGAGGAAGAGGGGAAGGGCTGGACGTCAGTAGAGCACACCCTGGTCTAAATGGACAGTTTGGGGAAGTCTACCACTCAAAATGTGGTATTTGTAGTCCTAATTTGTAATTTTAGTAGTTCTAGAGCTTAGCATGGACGTTCTAGGTGTTTGATGAACTGAAATATGTTGGTATACATTTTTGGTGTAGCTGGTTTAATATGTAGTGGCAGGTTGATTGATCTGCAGTGTGTGCGTGTCTTTGTGTGGTTGTCTCTTCAACTGTGTGGTAGTTGTTCTGTAGTATATGTCTTTGTAGTTGTCAGGTGTAGAAGAGCGTGCACGTAGGCCTTGCCTTACTCACAGCCTGTGGTGACAGGCATGTCGTTGATGGAGTGGTCAATACTGCTCTGCCAGGATGGCCAGTTTCCTGGTCTGCTCCTCCTTCAGCCTCTTGAGCACCGCCTTGTGGTCGGCCTTGGGAGTGCTCTCCAAACAGGTGGTTTCCTCAGAGCCTTGTACTGACGTGTCTGGATCTTACAAGTGTTCTGGAACTGACGCTTGATCTGGAGCTCCTTGGACTGGGAAGAAGTGAGAGGAGTGAGGGAAGAGGGAGAGCGGGGGAAGGGAGAGTGAGGTAAGGGAAGGAGGGAGTGAGGAAGGGAAAGGAGGGGCGGACGTTGAGGAAGAAAGGAGGCGGACGTGACGGGAAGAAAGGAGGGCGGACGTTGAGGAAGAAAGGAGGGGCGGACGTGAGGGAAGAAAGGAGGGCGGACGTGAGGGAAGAAAGGAGGAGGCGGACGTGAGGAAGAAAGGAGGGGCGGACGTGAGAAAAAGGAGGCGGACGTAGGCAGAGAAACGGAGGGGCTGACTGAGGAAGAAAGGAGGGGCGGACGTGAGGGAAGAAAGGAGAGAGGGGGGAGTGAGGGAGGAGGAGCCTTACCTTGAGGCTCTTGGGCTGCTGGCGGACCTCCACGGTGTGTTTCTGCCGGAGCTCCTGCTCCCTCCTCTTGTTGTACTCCATCTGGTTGGTGAGCTCCGTCTGGTGCTGCGTGCGGATCAGGTCAGCCCGCGTACGCTGCACCGCCCCCAGCTGACGGAACTCCAGCTCCTGGGTGGACTCGTGGTGCCTCAGCAGCATGGCACACTCCAGGTCCCTCTGGGTCTGCTTCTTGTTCAGGTCCTGGGGGGAGGAGAAAAATAAAAACAGGTATAGGAAGAAAGATGGAGAGAGGGAGAGGGAATGAGAGAAGGTARGAAACGTGTCAAATAAGTGATCACAATACAATTAAGTAGCTTGTCTGTGTAACACASACGTCAAAAAAGTTGACACCTACTCATTCAAGTTATTTTCTTCATTTTTACTATTTTCTACATTGTAGAATAATGGTGAAGACATAATTATGCACACATGGAATCATGTAGTGACCAAAAAAATGTTTTAGCACACTTGGCACTCTCAACCAGCTTCACCTGGAATGGCTTCCCAACAATCTTGAAGGAGTTCACACATAAGTTGAGCACTTGTTGGCTGCTTTTCCTTTACTCTGAGGTCCAACTCATCCCAAACCATCTCAATTGGGTTGAGGTTGGGTGATTGTGGAGGCCAGGTCATCTGATGCAGCACTCCATCACTCTCCTTCTTGGTCAGATGGGACTTACACAGCCTGGAGGTGTGTTGGTTCATTGTCCTGTTGAGAAACAAATGATAGTGGGACTAAGCCAAAACCAGATGGGATGGCATATTGCTGCATAATGCTGTGGTAGCCATGCTGGTTAAGTGCGTCTTGAATTCTAAATAAATCACTGACTGTCACCAGCAAAGCACACCCACACCATAATCTCCTTATCCATGCTTCACGGTGGGAACCACAATTGCGGAGATCTGTTCACCTACTTTGCGTCTCACAAAGACATGGCGTTTGGAACCAAAAATCCATTAACACAACATGACAAGATGTTCAAATGTTCATAGATGATCAACAGGTCAAATAATAATAAATGACAGTGGTTGTAGAGGGTGCAACAGGTCAGCCTCAGGAGTAATTTCAGTTGGCTTTTCATAGCCGATTCAGAGTATCTCTACCCTCCTGCTGTCTCTAGAGAGTGAAAACGCAGGTCTGGGACAGGTAGCACGTCTGGTGAACAGGTCAGGTTCCATAGCGCAAGCTGAACAGTTAAACTGGAGCAGCAGCACGACAGGTGGCTGGGTACCGCAAGGAGTCATCAGCCAGGTAGTCCTGAGGCATCGTCCTAGGGCTCAGTCCTCCGAGAGGAATTAAAGATGCCTCTGTGGTAAAATAGCACTAATAGTACCAGTGGTTGCCATAGAATTCTGCGGCACCGCGCAAGCGTGCTGCAGTACGCTGCACTTTTAAAGGAGACCACTGTACACAATCTATGTCTCAAGGCAATTGTCTAATACGTATGTATCCAGCAACATGCACA
>NC_036853.1:39841318-39842041 GCF_002910315.2 Salvelinus sp. IW2-2015 | reverse complement strand
ATCTCCACCCGGCACAGCCAGAAGAGGACTGGCCACCCCTCATAGCCTGGTTCCTCTCTAGGTTTCTTCCTAGGTTCTGGCCTTTCTAGGGAGTTTGTCCTAGCCACTGTGCTTCTACGCCTGCATTGCTTGCTGTTTGGGGTTTTAGGCTGGGTTTCTGTACAGCACTTTGTGACATCGGCTGATTTAAGAAGGGCTTTATAAATACGTTTGATTGATTGATTTTATAGTCTTCAATAATGGCTGTACAAGACAATTTAAAATGTTTTTTGTAAGAACATAGTATATGGGACTGATTTCAATAAATCTTGCTTAATTCATTTGATTAATATTATGGTGTTTCTATAAAAAAAATAAAAAAAATAACCTCGGTTACGTTAGGATGGAACGGAAAATATGGCGCTGTACAACGTGACAGTCGGAGTCGACTACAGTACCTGGCTATTTAGCTAAAGAATCCCTGTGTCGTGCGAGCACGTGGGAGACCGGGGYTCAATTTCCCGACGGGGAGGAAGGAGTAGGCTTGTAAATAATAATTTGTTCTTAACTGTCTTGCCTAGTTAAATAAAGAGCATAACATTTCTGCACCCATATTTTTTAATTCTAGTSTAATCAATACCCAAACGGAGATCCAGTGAAAATAAAAATCTCATTGATTTATCAAGACCACTCCCCTTGTTTGTCTCAGAGCAGCGCAAAACTAAAATAGTTGTAGGCTTTTGC
>NC_036853.1:39831604-39835243 GCF_002910315.2 Salvelinus sp. IW2-2015 | reverse complement strand
CTGGCCTTCAAATCCTATTCTTCTAACTTCAATATGCCCTTTAAATAAAGAAGACCTTCACCTGTTTTAACAGTACAATACTCAACACTAATGACTCTGTCGCCTCCGCCAGGCCTACAGTATATCGAAAACATGACCCGACTCTCCACCAAAAATTACATACAGTTCAAGTCAGAAGTTATCATACACCTAGCCAAATACATTTAAACTCAGTTTTTACAATTCCTGACTTTAATCCAACTAGTGTATCCCTGTCTAAGTCAGTAGGAACACCACTTTATTTTAAGAAGTGAAATGTCAGAATAATAGTAAGAGAGAATGATTTATTCAGCTTTTATTCTTCATCACATTCCCAGTGGGTCAGAAGTTTACACTCAATTAGTATTTGGTAGCATTGCTTTTAAATTGTTTAACTTGGGTCAAATGTTTCGAGTAAGCATTCCACAATATATGGGACATCCACAGGTACACCTCCAATTGACTCAAATTATGTAAATTAGCGCATCAGAAGCTTCTAAAGCCATGACATCATTTTCTGAAATTTTCCAAGCTGTTTAAAGGCACAGTCAACTTAGTGTATGTAAACTTCTAACCCACTGGAATTGTGATACAGTGAATTATAAGTGAAATKATCTGTCTGTAAACAATTGTTGGAAAAATTACTTGTGTCATGCACAAAGTAGATGTCCTAAACAACTTGCCAAAACTATAGTTTGTTAACAAGAAATTTGTGGAGTGGTTGAAACACTTATGTTGGAGTCATTAAAACTAGTTTATGTAAACTTCCGACTTCAACTGTATAGAGGATTGGAGAATTCTAAATAAAAACCAAAAGCCGTCTCATGGGTCTCCCGGTGGCGGCCGGCACGGGTATCTGTAGCAATGCATTTTACAGACAGCTGCGCCACTGGGGAGGCCCCATCCACAAAGTATCAAAATTCAGAGAAGCGTTGGTAAAGGTATATTGTCCTGCTAATAGCCCATAATGGGCTATTATAATACTGTACATGGTGTCCAGGTCAGCATAACCAAAACATTTCTTTATTAAAGACAGAAAGAATGTTGGTACTTTTGATCCAAAGCTATGAATGAGTGAGTCACTCAGCTTTATGTAGGTGCCACTATATGACTGTGCCATCAACTTGATAATATAACGATATTTGAGGTTATTTCGTTTTCAAAAAACGAAAGTAGCGATTGTAATCAGAATAAAAGGCAGAAATAATATTTGTAAAGGTCAAAACATTTATTTCTGTTTTTAGAGGGAGAGAAACGCTGGGYCAATTGTGTGCCGCCCTATGGGACTCCCAATCACGGTCGGATGTGATAAATAATAATAACTTTTTGTTGTATTACTTGTTTTGTCTTTTCTGGTCGATTAAACTGAAATTTAAACTGAAATTCCAACCAATCATGGCCGGTTGTGATACAGCCAACCTAACTAAGAAATTCATTTGACAATAGATTTCTCCCCCTACACACCTTCTAGGCAAGTCTATTGTCCAGCTACCTGCTAATAGCCATAATGGCGCTGTACAACATGACCGTGTGTGTTTGAAAGAGTATTTTCCAGTAAACTACAATTTGTTTACCTTCATTAGACAACTTTGTTACAATATTTCTGTAATTCAGTGATAATATTCCCCTAGTAATTAATTACGGATCCATAACTAAATCAACATCTGCATTTTGAAGACTATTGTTATTATTTTATTAACGAAAACATAAAGATGCCATTATTAGTTACATTGTTTTAGTTTGAAAATGCAGACTGGCACTAAGAACAGCGGGAACGTTTCCCTAGTCAGCGCCATTATTAGTGCAATGCCCCTTAAAGTGTTCCTCTGTGCTACCCAGTGTGGCGGTCCACCCCCCCTCCCCCATGGGCTAGGTCCGTCTTCTGTGCATGGCTCTGCGGCCCATCCCCTGCCTTCGTGCCTTGAACCTCACGCGCTTTCAGTAGATACAGCTGCAGAACTGCAAGGCAATCCCAAGGTGTGCCACTCGGTAGCCATAACCAATATATATTGTCCTGCTAATAACAGGGTTAATAATAGATCTGTGAGAATATCCAAGGGGATTTTATATAAATTCTTAATGAATAATAATTGCTTTGTTTAAAAGAATATATATATTTTGGAGATGATTTATTTACTAATTTGTAAATAAAGCCAGTTTGTTATTTAGAATGATTTATTTCTGTTTTTAGAGGGGAAGAAACCAAAAACCTACAGTCATCTCACAGGTCTCCCAGTCGAGACCGGCACAGGTATTGAACCAGCATCTGTAACACAGCTTACACTGCAATGCAGTGTCTTAACCGTTGCNGAACAGCGGGAACGTTTCCCTAGTCAGCGCCATTATTAGTGCAATGCCCCTTAAAGTGTTCCTCTGTGCTACCCAGTGTGGCGGTCCACCCCCCCTCCCCCATGGGCTAGGTCCGTCTTCTGTGCATGGCTCTGCGGCCCATCCCCTGCCTTCGTGCCTTGAACCTCACGCGCTTTCAGTAGATACAGCTGCAGAACTGCAAGGCAATCCCAAGGTGTGCCACTCGGTAGCCATAACCAATATATATTGTCCTGCTAATAACAGGGTTAATAATAGATCTGTGAGAATATCCAAGGGGATTTTATATAAATTCTTAATGAATAATAATTGCTTTGTTTAAAAGAATATATATATTTTGGAGATGATTTATTTACTAATTTGTAAATAAAGCCAGTTTGTTAWTTAGAATGATTTATTTCTGTTTTTAGAGGGGAAGAAACCAAAAACCTACAGTCATCTCACAGGTCTCCCAGTCGAGACCGGCACAGGTATTGAACCASCATCTGTAACACAGCTTACACTGCAATGCAGTGTCTTAACCGTTGCGCCACTCAAACGCTGTACAACGTGACTGGTCGGGAGTGGGCTACACTACTACAGTAAGAGAAACATAATCCTAACAAAATAAAATCCTTAGTCTAACAACACTTTTAGCAAGTAATACTGAAGTCGTGCACAATTATCCGTTTCTATTTAGGTTTATGTCGCCCATTCACTGTCAGAGACACAGTAGGACCCAAAAGCATAATCAGTGCTCTAACTCCCTCTTGCACTGGTCTGGAGCAATGAAGTTACCTCTAAGTACTGCGGGGGAGGGGTTAGAACACTGAATACGCTTTTGGTATTTAACCCCTTTTATGGCAAGCCTAAACAAGCTCAGGGGTAAAAAATAAGTCGCATGCACTCACTGTGTGCAATAATAGTGTTTATTTAACATGATTTTTGAATGACTACCTCATCTCTGTACCCCACACAAACAAATATCTGTAAGGTCCGTCAGTCGAGCAGTGAATTTCAAACACAGATTCAACCAGAGTTTTTCCAATGCCTCGCAAAGGGCACCTATTAGTAGAGGGTAAAAAAAGCAGACATTGAATAACCCTAGCAGCCTAAAGTTTGCCTCTCTCTGTTTTTATTTAAAGTTAMAATATGTAACTTCTTGGGTGCCTGACCAAATTCACATGGAAATGTGAGTTATTGTTCTGTCATTCTAATTGAAAGTAAGTTCTAGAAGCGGTAGATCTGTTAACGAGTGTAAAATCGAAAGAAAGAGACTGCAAAAACAAAAATAATAACGGAAGCATAGAATGG
>NC_036853.1:39824278-39830216 GCF_002910315.2 Salvelinus sp. IW2-2015 | reverse complement strand
ACAACGAAAATAAATGAATTTCAAGACCAGGTCATTAAAGTTATACATTAATTAAGGTATGAGCTACCGAATGCCATTTTTGTGAGTTGGACATTTTACAAGTGAATATGAATGATAAACACTTAGAAAATAGGATGGCCATGCATGTTTTTGCAAAAAATAACTTTTTCATTTTAAGCTCATTTACTAATATGGCTACTACTAATGACAATTAAGCTATTTTCTGCGAATGTGTTGCACTAATGTATTTTCTCTAAAGGAAAACTATAGTTGAATTTGAACATTGTGGCGTTGTGTGAACCACATTTTGGTGGCCTTTTATTGTCCCCAGCAAAAGGTACACCTGTTTAATGACACTGTTTAACCAGCTCTTGATATGCCACACCTGTCATGCGGATAGATTATCTTGGCAAAGAGACACTCCTTTGTGCACAAAATTGTAGAGAAAGTAAGCGTTTGTGCATCTGGAATATTTCTGGGATCTTTATTTCATCATAAACATGGGACCAACACTTTACATGTTGCGTTCATATTTTGTTCAGTGTAGCTACAAATATAAAAATGTATTGAAATAGTTAAGTTTTGACAGCCACAGGATGGTTTTTCCAATACTCTCATCAAATACCCGATATACGGTTACCGCCCAGCCTAATTAGCATGTCATTCAGATAATCACACCCCTGAATTCCAAACAGTCCCACACTGTTACCAGGCTTTATGCGGCATCAATTTGAGCCTGGGACGGGTTAAGCCTCGCCAATCCCAATCCACCTTATGCCGAGACACCTTATGTTCTATTTCCTTTCTATATATGTGTGTGTGTGTGTGTGCTCATACATACATACATAACATACATACATACATACTACATACATACAACATAAATATAATACATACAACATACATACATACATAGCATACATACATACATACTACAGTGCTTTGGAAAGTATTCAGACCCGTTGACTTTTCCACATTTTGTTATTCAAAAATGTATTCAATTGTTTGAGGAAAAACAATACACCACAATACCCTAATGACAAGCAAAAACATATTTTTTTGTTTTTTGCTAAAAAATGAATCATATTTGCATTAATTATTCAGACTCTTTACTCCAGTACTTTGTTGAAGAACCTTTGGCAGTGATTACAGCCTTGAGTCTTGGTTATGACACTACAAGCTTGGCACACCTGTATTTGGGGGAGTTTCTCCATTATCCTGTGCAGATCCTCTCGAGCTCAGTCAGGTTGTAGGGGAGAGTCACAGCTATTTTCAGGTCTCCAAAGATGTTCGATTGGGTTCAAGTCCGGCTCTGGCTGTGGCTCCTCAAGGACATTGAGACTTGTCCCAAAGCCATCCTGCGTTGTTTTGGCTGTTGGCTTAGGTTTTTGTCCTGTTAGAAGGTGAACCTTCACCCCAGACTGAGGTCCTGAGCACTCTGGAGCAGGTTTTCATCAAGGATCTCTCTGTACTTTGCTTTGTTCATCTTTGCCTCAATCCTGACTCGTCTCCTAGTCCTGCCGCTGAAACCATCCCACAGCATGATGCGGCCACCACATGCTTCACTTTAGGGATGGTGCCAGGTTTCCTCCAGACATCACGCTGGGCATTCAGGCCAGAGAGCTCAATCTTGGTTTTATAAGACCAGATAATCTTGTTTCTCATGGTCTAAGTCTTTAGGTGCCTTTTGGCAAACTCCAAGGGGCTGTCATGTGCTTTTATTGAGAGAGTGGATATCCGTCTGGCCACTCTACCATAAAGGCCTGATTGGTGGAGTGCTGCAGAGATGGTTGTCCTTCTGGAAGGTTCTCCCATCTCCACAGAGAACATTAGGCTCTTCCATTTTAAGAATGATGGAGGGCCGCTGTGTTTGGGTGATTTCAATGCTGCAGAAATGTTTTGGTACACTTCCCAGATCTGTCCTCAACACAATCCTGTCTCAGAGCTCTACGGACAATTCCTTTGAGCTCCTGGCTTGGTTTTTGCTCTGACATGCACTGTCAATTGTGGGACCTTTTTATATATTTGTGCCTTTCCAATCATTGTCCAGTCAATTGAATGTACCACAGGTGGACTCCAATCAGTTGTAGAACATCTCAAGGATGATCAATGGAAACAGGATGCACCTCAGCTAATTGAGCTCATAGCAAAGGGTCTGAATATTTATATAATAGGTATTTTTGTTTTTGTTTTTAACATTTTGAAACCTGTATTTACTTTGCCATTATGGGTATTGTGTGTAATTGCTGAGGAAATAGTTTTATCCATTTTAGAATAAAGCTGTAACATAACCAATGTGGGAAAAGTCAAGGGTCTGATACTTCCGAAGGCAACAGTATTGTATATTTTCAATAACTACAATATATTTTCACCTGTTTGAAACGAGTGTAAAAATCGAAAGTAAAAGAGCAAAAACAAAACTAATACGGAAGCATAGAAATGCACACAAACAATCTACACGCTTCTAGACTTACTTTCAATTAGAATGACAGAACAATAACTCACATTTCCATGTGAATTTGTGTAGGCACCAAGAAGTACTATATTTACTTTAAATAAAAACAGAGAGAGGGGCTCGTTAGCATATTTAGCAAGCAGCCTCTATGGAAATGTGCTATTACTTGTACAAATTTTGTTAGCATTCTAGTAATAGACACCCAATGGGCTTTGTGTTTTTTGGCACCCCCTTGTGTACTAAGGCAGTAATACCGTAAATCCTGGGATGAGAGAAGGATGGAATGACAAAATGAAAATATGGACAGCGCCCAAACCTAATGCTAATCTATTCAAATTCTGAGCGAATCACACAACTAAATCGAGGCAACAGTTGAATTAGATGTGACTGAAAAATGGCAAAATTGCCTATCAAAATAAATGTTTTATCATATTAGTTTTGGGAAGCCCAATTGATTCTGATTTGAGGCATATAAAGTTTATGTAAAAAACATTTTTAAGATGCGAACTTTCCGATTTTCCCGAAATCACTATGTTTAAATAACTTATGCTTGAAGTTGATAATGTTGGGGGGAGATTCTAAGGGATATGCTATATAGTGATGGACAGATCTGCCAATTAAAACCGGCGGCTGTTTTCGCCGCTCCTGCCATAAGCTTCCATTCAACTTGATTTAAGTTCAGATCTGAGGCGCTGTGAAACCCTAATGGTTTGACAGAGAGAGAGAGCCGGCTGGTGGACAAGACCTCTGAGCAGGTCAATCTCCCCCAGTAAYATACCTATACTATAGGTACTACAATAGGCCTGCTATACCTCTCTGAGTAGGTCTTGTTCCAGGTTGTGTCGGGCCAGCAGCATCTTCCTCTTGTACTGGCGACACTGCAGCTCGTAGTACTGCCTCTGTCTCCTCAGCAGCCCCGCCTCCTCCTCTGCCTGCAGCTGCTGCAGACACTCCTTCTGACGCACCAGCCATTCCTGCTTCTCCCTCTTAGGGGTCGACTGGTTCTCATTCAGTTCCTAGTAGAAACACAGGGGGAAGGGTTAGAAGGTGACACCATCGACTCATTACAACACAGGGGGGAAGGGTTAAAAGGGTAGGGACGTGACAAATGGCTCAAAATTCCACGTCAATTCACAATGCAGAGTAATGGTCCTAATACGCATGTATGAACACTAGGGCCGGGCAATTAAGTTACATGTACCCCAGTCATATACCCTTGAAAGTGTTGCATGTTTGTTTGTCTGTAAGGGTACACTAAGGCTTTTTAAAATGCAGACATAAAACCTTCTCTGGAGATCGTTTCGAGGTGCCACTGAACAGGCATTTTACTTGTCTGTAAAGGAATGCCGCTATTGAAGCGGAACTAACGTCCATCACTTGGTGATCAGAACTGTCAATCAAATTATCTCAAGCTGCCTGCATCTTCCATAGCAAGCTAGCAAGGAACGGAGGGAGAGGGGAGGGGTACAGTATAGGCAGGTCGGCCACCAGACAGACGGAGTCAGGCCTAGTGCACGGTTCTATCTATCGGGCAATCAAAAGCTGTATCTCGCAATTTTTTGCACTAAATCAACTTCAGTAGAGCAGGGCCTATCAATGAATAGGCTAGGGGAACAGACCGAACACACATTTGCATCATTAGCGAAGACAAAGAGCAGACGAGCCAGCTGCACCATGATTAAACATTTGTGGCGAAAAAAACATTGTTTTTCCCCTTAGGATTTTTTTCTTAACTTTAAGGATCCCAATTTCATTTAGACGTTCACACCCCTAGTTAAAGGCTGACACCAGCCACTCTTGCTTCTCCCTCTTAAGGGTCGACTGGTTCTCATTCAGTTCCTAGTAGAAANACATTTTTATATTTGTAGCTACACTGAACAAAAATATGAACGCAACATGTAAAGTGTTGGTCCCATGTTTCATGATGAAATAAAAGATCCCAGAAATWTTCCAGATGCACAAAAMGCTTATTTCTCTACAATTTTGTGCACAAAGGAGCGTTACTCCTTTGCCAAGATAATCTATCCGCCTGACAGGTGTGGCATATCAAGAAGCTGGTTAAACAGTGATCATTACACAGGTGTACCTTGTGCTGGGGACAATAAAAGGCCACCAAAATGTGGTTGTCACACAACGCCACARATGTCTCAAATTCAACTATAGTTTTCCTTTAGAGAAAATACATTAGTGCAACACATTCAGCAGAAAATAGCTTAATTGTCATTAGTAGTAGCCATATTAGTAAATGAGCTTAAAATGAAAAAGTTATTTTTTGCAAAAACAATGCATGGCCATCCTATTTCTAATGTTTATCATTCATATTCACTTGTAAAATGTCCAACCTCACCAAAAATGGCATTCGGTAGCTCATACCTTAATTAATGTATAACTTTATGACCTGGTCTTTGAAATTCATTTATTTTCGTTTGTGCTCGTTAGCATATTTAGCAAGCAGCCTCTATGGAAATGTGCTATTACTTGTACAAATTTTGTTAGCATTCTAGTAATAGACACCCAATGGGCTTTGTGTTTTTTGGCACCCCCTTGTGTACTAAGGCAGTAATACCGTAAATCCTGGGATGAGAGATGAAAATGACAAAATAAAAATATGGACAGCGCCCAAACCTAATGCTAATCTATTCAAATTCTGAGCGAATCACACAACTAAATCGAGGCAACAGTTGAATTAGATGTGACTGAAAAATGGCAAAATTGCCTATCAAAATAAATGTTTTATCATATTAGTTTTGGGAAGCCCAATTGATTCTGATTTGAGGCATATAAAGTTTATGTAAAAAACATTTTTAAGATGCGAACTTTCCGATTTTCCCGAAATCACTATGTTTAAATAACTTATGCTTGAAGTTGATAATGTTGGGGGGAGATTCTAAGGGATATGCTATATAGTGATGGACAGATCTGCCAATTAAAACCGGCGGCTGTTTTCGCCGCTCCTGCCATAAGCTTCCATTCAACTTGATTTAAGTTCAGATCTGAGGCGCTGTGAAACCCTAATGGTTTGACAGAGAGAGAGAGCCGGCTGGTGGACAAGACCTCTGAGCAGGTCAATCTCCCCCAGTAACATACCTATACTATAGGTACTACAATAGGCCTGCTATACCTCTCTGAGTAGGTCTTGTTCCAGGTTGTGTCGGGCCAGCAGCATCTTCCTCTTGTACTGGCGACACTGCAGCTCGTAGTACTGCCTCTGTCTCCTCAGCAGCCCCGCCTCCTCCTCCACAAGAGAGAGATTGCGTATTAAGGACCATTACTGCATTGTGAATTGACGTGGAATTTTGAGCCATTTGTCACGTCCCTACCCTTTTAACCCTTCCCCTGTGTTGTATGAGTCGATGGTGTCACCTTCTACCCTTCCCCCTGTGTTTCTACTAGGACTGAATGAGAACCAGTCGACCCCTAAGAGGGAGAAGCAGGAATGGCTGGTGCGTCAGAAGGAGTGGTCTGCAAAGCAGCACTGCGGCA
>NC_036853.1:39809062-39824253 GCF_002910315.2 Salvelinus sp. IW2-2015 | reverse complement strand
GAACCCTTACCCATGTGTTGTTTTGATTGGCTGGTGTCACATTCTAACCCAGGTTCCCCAACTGGTGGCGCACAGGCCAAAATGTTATTTGGGCCCTCTAATTTTTCTGAGCAAAATAATAAACAAATGATTTTTTCTTGTTCGCGTAAGACTGTAAAAACACCAGGAATCAAGCTCCAGTTCTACATTTTTTATTTTAGAATCTGTTCCCAAGTATTCCAACGCATAATAGAGACAAACAATCCATCATATACCAAATGTAAGCAAGATTCTAAATATATATTACGTTTTAATCAAACATTTGTCGGTTTGGCTTCTTCGGCTTAATTTGCAGTCTACAAATTATTTGTAATTATGTTCCGTCCCCCCGAACATCCGTTCCAAGTAAAATCAGACGTGCTGAATCTAGTTGATGACTCTACTCTAACCCTTCCCCATGTGTTGTTTCTACTAGGAACTGATATGAGAACCAGTCGACCCTTAAGAGGAGAAGCAAGAGTGGCTGGTGTCAGCCTTTAACTAGGGGTGTGAACGTCCTAAATGAAATTGATCCTTAAAGTTAAGAAAAAAATCCTAAGGGGAAAAAACAATGTTTTTTCGCCACAAATGGTTTAATCATGGTGCAGCTGGCTCGTCTGCTCTTTGTCTTCGCTAATGATGCAAATGATGTTGTTCGGTCTGTTCTCCCAGCCTATTCATTGATAGGCCCTGCTCTACTGAAGTTGATTTTAGTGCAAAAAAATTGTGTGAGATACAGCTTGTGATTGCCGATAGATAGAACCGTGCACTAGCCTGACTCCTCTGTCTGGTGGCCGACCTGCCATACTGTACCCATCCCTCTCCCTCCGTTCCTTGCTAGCTTGCTATGGAAGATGCAGGCAGCTTGAGAAGTTGATGACAGGTTCTGATCACCAAAGTGATGACGGTAGTTCCGCTTCAATAGCGGCATCCTTTACAGACAAGTTAAATGCCTGTTCAGTGGCACCTCGAAACGATCTCCAGAGAAGGCTTTTTATGGCTGCATTTAAAAAGGCTTAGTTACCTTACAGACAAACAAACATGCAAACACTTTCAAGGGTATATGGACTGGGGTACATGTAACTTAATTGCCCGGCCTAGTGTTCATACATGCGTATTGTAGACCATTACTCTGCATTGTGAATTGACGTGGAATTTTGAGCCATTTGTCACGTCCCTACCCTTTTAACCCTTCCCCCTGTGTTTGTAATGAGTCGATGGTGTCACCTCTAACCCTTCCCCTGTGTTTCTACTAGGAACTGAATGAGAACCAGTCGACCCCTAAGAGGGAGAAGCAGGAATGGCTGGTGCGTCAGAAGGAGTGTCTGCGCAGCTGCAGGCAGAGGAGAGGCGGGGCTGCTAGGAGACAGAGGCAGTACTACGAGCTGCAGTGTCGCCAGTACAAGAGGAAGATGCTGCTGCCGACACAACCTGGAACAAGACCTACTCAGAGAGGTATAGCAGGCCTATTGTACGCTATATATAGGTATATTACTGGGGGAGATTGACCTGCTCAGAGGTCTTGCTCACCAGCCGGCTCTCTCTCTCTGTCAAACCATTAGGGTTTCACAGCGCCTCAGATCTGAACTTAAATCAAGTTGAATGGAAGCTTTATGGCAGGAGCGGCGAAAACAGCCGCCGGTTTTAATTGGCAGATCTGGCCATCACCTATATAGCATATCCCTTAGAATCTCCCCCAACATTATCAACTTCAAGCATAAGTTATTTAAACATAGTGATTTCGGGAAAATCGAAAGTTCGCATCTAAAAATGTTTTTTACATAAACTTTATTTGCTCCAAATCAGAATCAATTGGCTTCCAAAACTAATATGATAAAACATTTATTTTGATAGGCAATTTTGCCATTTTCAGTCACATCTAATTCAACTTTGCCTCGATTTAGTTGTGTGATTCGCTCAGAATTTGAATAGATTAGCATTAGGTTGGGCGCTGTCCATATTTTCATTTGTCATTCATCTCTCATCCAGGATTTACGGTATTACTGCTTAGTACACAAGGGGGTGCCAAAAAACACAAAGCCCATTGGGTGTCTATTACTAGAATGCTAACAAAATTTCTGGGTTAGAGGGTGACACCAGCCACTCCTGGGTCAGCCCCATGTGACTACAATTGTACTGTTGTCCTGTATGGTTGTAATAAGGTAGTCGTGTGGTTGGAATAAGGTAGTCGTGTGGTTGGAACATGTGGATGGAATAAGGTTGTACCTCTTTGAGCTGGTCCTTGCGCTGACGGTACTGGCGTTTCTGAGACTCCAGTAGACTGGTCAGCTCTTTCTTCTGCTGGCTCAGGATATGCTGCTGGAACTTCTTCTCCTCAGCTAGGGCTGCCTTGGTCTGGGGAGAGAGAGAGGGAGGCATTTGGTATTATATTAGGATCCCCATTAACTGTTGCAAAAGCAGCAGCTACTCTTCCCGGGGTCCTCACAAAACAAAATAGCTTTTTTTAAAGCTTACATATCAATACATACAAACTATCTAGGTCAAATAGGGAAGAGGCGTTGCTTTACCCGTAGTTCCATGCAAAATTGGCTCTATATAATACTGTACGCTTCTTGATTTTGTTCTGGATTTGGGGAATGAAAAGACCCATGGTGAGGTCAGAGCTGTTTGTAAGTGGCCTACACAAACAATTTGGGATTTTCAACACGTTTCTTTTAAAAAGAAGTGATGCAATCAGTCTCTCCCCAATTCTTAGCCAAGAGACTGGCATGCATAGTACTTATATCAGCCCTCTGATTACAATGAAGAGCAAGACGTTCCGCTCTGTTCTGAGCCAGCTGCAGCTTAACTAGGTCTTTCCTTGCAGCACTTCACCACAAGACTGGACAATAATCAATATAAGACTAAACCAGAGGCTGGATGACTTGCTTTTTGGAAAGTGGTGTCAAAAAAGCAGAGCATCTCTTTATTACGGACAGACCGCTCCTCATCATTACAACCATTGAATCTATATGTTTTGACTAGGGATGCACGATATATCGGTAAGCATATCGGAATCGGACGATATTAGCTAAAGATGCCAACATCGGCTCGATGTCTAGTTTAACGCCGATGTGCAATAACGATGTCAAAGCTGACGTGCATACCTATATAACGTAGGTAGATGACGCCWCAAATAAATACAGCGCTACACAGCATTCCTAACCTAGCCCACAATGTCTGCCGTGTGGATCTATTTAGAAGTTTCAAAGGAAGATAACAAAAARGTAATATGCAACTAAGCGCACACTTTCAACAACTAAATAAGTTCAAGTCGAACAGTCATTTGAAAGAGTAAGAAAATATCATCGAGACATCCATTAACGMCAAGATAATGGAATTCATTGCCCTTGATAATCAACCGTTCTCTGTTGTGGATGATGTTGGTTTTTGCCGACTGGTTGAGCACCTTGAGCCCCGGTACACACTACCAAGTAGGTGCTATATTTCAGATGTTGCCCTACTGGAATTACACAGTAATGTTGAAACGCACAYCCATGAGCTACTTGCTATGGGCGTCACTGCTATAAGCTTCACGACTGACATTTGGACCAGCGATGTCAGCCCCATGAGCATGCTGAGTCTGACAGCACAGTGGGTTGACGAGGATGTCGTACTGAGGAAAGCCGTATTGCATGCTTAAGAATGTGCTGGATCTCATAGCGCTGCTGCCATTTCAAAATGGCATTTGGTGAACATGAACACACTCCTAGCTCCACTCAAACTACTGACTTGAGAAATAAGCTTATCACTGCGTCTGTAGCAGACGTGATACCCTCTGTCATGGGCATTGAAACGCCTGCTCCAACAATAACTGCCAACACAGACGTGGGGTTAAATCTGCAAAAGTACTGCAAGGCATGTCAAGTGTATTTATAAAGCCCTTCTTAAATCAGCCGATGTCAGAAAGTGCTGTAGCAGAAACCCAGCCTAAAACCCAAACAGCAAGCAACGCGAGGTGTAGAGCACAGTACTAGAAAAACTCCCTAGAAAGGCCGGAACTAGGAAGAAACTAGGAGGAACAGGCTATGAGGGGTGGCCAGTCCTCTTCTGGTCTGTGCCAGGTGGAGATCATAAACAGCAAAATGGCCAAGATGTTCAAATGTTGCATAGATGACCAGCAGGGTCACAATAATAATGAATCACAGTGGTGTAGAAGTTGCAAACAGGGTCAACACCTTCAGGAGTAATGTCCAACTAACTTTACAAAATTCTAACTTGCAATGCTTTTCTTTCATTATTTGTATTTTTATATCCTGATTACGATGGCTCACTGTTCGTTGTTTGCATTTCCTGTCTAAGTTTTCCTACTTTGCCAATAAAGAATACTCATTAAAATAATTGGCAACATCAAATGTTTTGTGATGAAAAAGCCATCTAATTCAATAAAAGATGGAGTTTGATTTTTGTCTTTTGCCCATGAATTTATTCAAAAGTACTGCCAATAGTGTTTTCCCCATCATTTGTTTATTATCATTGATCTAGAGCTTCAATAATAACAGTTTTCTTCTTTTTTGTTGATTGATTTAGTCACATCATTTCTCATTTGTAGTAAGTCAGCCAGTCAGATGGTGCAGGCCAGACTTCAGGCCCTTACTACTTTTGCTCCATCTCTTTCACCTCATAATCCATGGGAGCCTTCAACAGTTCTACGACAAGGCCTCTCCGGGTGGCGCGTGGTCTAAAGAGGCACTGCGCTCGGCTGTGCACAACCAAAGTAGACAATTCTGGGTTCGAGCTCAGACTCAACCGCCGGCTGCGACCGGGAGGTCCATGGGGCGACGCAGAATTGGCCCAGCGTCGTCCGGGTTAGGGGGGCGTTTGGCCGGCAGGGATATCCCTGTCTCATCGCGCACTAGCGACTCCTGTGGCGGGCAGTGCACGCAGGTCGCCAGGTGCACGGTGTTTCCTCCGACACATTGGTGCTACCGGGTTGGATGTGCGTTGTGTCAAGAAGCAGTGCGGCTAGGTTGGGTTGTGTTTCAGAGGACGCATGGCTCTCAACCTTCGCTGCTCCCGAGTCCRTACGGGAGTTGCAGCGATGAGGCAAGACTGTAACTACTACCAATTGGATACCACGAAATTGTGGAGAAAGAAAAAGGGGTATAAAAAAACTGTTCTAACAGTCAGTTTCTTAACAGGTGCATGTTTATCAATAAATTGGAAGAAGCAATTTCATAAATGTATCAAGTGCAGTGTCTGGATGCTCCTTATTAATCACATAAGACCAACAAATAAGATTGTTTTCATGCTCACAAGTCTCACAGCAAAATCTTTTGTATGATCTCTAATACACTATTTTAGGCCCAGCTTCTGGAACTTTGGCCTTCCTGGATATAGCCCCAATATTGGGATGAAGGGAGAAAAATACTACATTCTGGTMATCTGTTTCTTGCCCGGTTTGACCCCCTCTCCTAAACCCCAACTTTCCTCCAGTCCTGCCATCCCTCACCTCCTTCTCCAGGATGGCCTGGTGTTTCTTGCCCAGTTTGTCCCCCTCTCCTCCGAAGCTGTTCCTCTGGTTCTCCAACTCTTTGTCTAGTCTCAGCTGGTGCTCATCCATCTCAGCCTTCAGCTTGTTCTCCAGGCCCATCAACTGTTTCTGGTGCTGCCTCCTCATCCTCTTATAGCCGGACATCTGCTCCCTCAGCGCTGAGCCCTGCTCGTGCTCCTGGATCTGACGAGTGACCTGGAGAGATGGAAGGGGGGGGGTAGAGAGAGTGGGGAGATAGAAATGGGAGGAAGAGAGAGAGAAAGGGGAGGAGAGAGTGGAAGAAAGAGAGGGAATGTGTTTTCAACTATGTTTATTCTTGGTTCTTTCTTTCTTTGTAGTTTTTTCCGACATTTGTGCTCTCCTCGTCTGAGAGGAAGATAGGTGGTGGTGCAACGCGCGGTTCTCTCTAGTTCCTGTGCGGCCTTGCCTCCTGTTGTTACGCTTGTGCCGATGGTAGGTCTGATAGCTCGTAATGTGAAAGCGCGTTCCTAACGCCATAAAGAGAAGCTGTCAGAGGCGAGATGCATCGGACCTCATAGCGAGGAACCGACGGTATCGCAGTGCGGAGTAGTATGGAGGCTGGAGGCAAAGGGCTCTAGGTGCGGGTTGGTGCTTAGTGTCAGGCTCGGTAAGAATTGACAGAAGGGGTAATCCTCGAGAGGGTTAGCCGAGGTGTAAGAGCGCTTTCAGGCGGGTCATGGACGGGTTACGACCAAGAGAGTGGATGGGTCTCTGAGGGAGAGCGTGGAGGAGGTGTAGGGAGGTTAAGGGCAGGGAGGGGTTATCGGATTGGAGGTGGCTGCACGTAGGAGGGGAGGATTGGGTTCAATCACTTGACGTGGCGCCGGGATGGTGGGGCTTCCAGGAAAAGTATTCATCACCTATTGACATTATTAGGTTTTGTTGTTAGCACGTGTCCGTGCGTAGTTACTTATGTGTTCCCCCGCACTATTACTAACACAATACCCTCGGGTACGTGGACGAAGGGGTGAAAAGGGATGTTTTTATAAGTGAATGTTAGACTGACTGGTATGGGATTGGTTAATAGATTAATAGGGAGGTTCTAAGAGATCTAATTTAATAGTATTTCATTCGACTGTGAGAGCTTGGAGTGGCATTGCTTAGTAGACTCAATTTTTGGGGACTTAATTTGACGATTATTTCGAGCTGTGAGCTCGGTGGGTGACTACATGGGTAGGATCGGTCGATGTAGGATAGGTAGGGAATTACAGGGAAGATTGGTGGCAGGGCCAGGAGGTATAATGTTTACACAGCATATCTAGGTATCATTTATCATTCAGCACTTGACATATATTTACATTCCACAGTTATTATTATAAACACAAAATAATTTATAAGCTCTGCACATATTTCTCTCTTAGCAAACCACCACACACAACCTCTTCTTCAGACTAAAAGGGGGGGTGGTTTTTTGGAGGAGATTCTTCTTCCTTTCAGTCATCATAGGGCCATTTCCCAGACAATCCCAGGCACCAAACCCATTCACAACAACATCTTCTAGACTTACGGTAGGGCGGTGTGATAATGGAGGAGTTGGAGGTGACTGGTGTTTGCTCTCCTCGGTATATGGCATTCGTTGCTGTGTCGGTAGCGTTCCGCCAGGCTGTTGACCGAGGAGCTCTGGGAGCTGGCGGAGATGGACATACTGGGCACAGACTGGGAACTCTCCATGCTGCCCACAGTGCCCGTACGCAGCAGGTACTGCTCCACCTCCTGGGTGAGAGGGAGGGGGAAGGAGAGAAGAAAAATAGAGACATTATACACAGACAGGCAGGCAGATACGGACAGTCAGAAACAGGCAGAGAGACACAGGCAGGCAGAAAGTTAACATAAGATACAGTGCCTTCAGAAAATATTCACACCCCTAGACTTATCCCAAATGTTGTGTTACAGCCTGCATTTAAAATGGATTACGTTGAGATTRTCTCACTGGCCTACACACAATACCCCATAGTGTCAAAGTGTATTTGTTTAGACATTATTACAAATTAAAAATGAAACGATGAAAATGTCTTGAGTCAATAAGTATTCAACCTCTTACGGCAAGCCTAAATAAGTTCAGGAGAACAAATGTGCTTAACAGGTCATACGTTGCATGGATTCACTGTGTGCGATAACAGTGTTTCACATTATGTTTGAATGACTACCTCATCTCTGTACACACATACAATTACTGAAGGCCCCTCAGCKAAGCAGTGAATTTCAAACACAGATTCAAGCACAAAGACCAAGGAGGTTTTCCAATGCTTTGCAAAGGAGGGAACCTATTGGTAGATGGAAAAAAATAAAAAAGCAGACATTGAATATCCCTTTGAGCATGSTGAAGTTATTAATTACACTTTGGATGTATCAATACACCCAGTCACTACAAAGATACAGGCRTCTTTCCTAACTCAGTTGCCGGAGAGGAAGAAAACCGCCCAGGGATTTCACCATGAGGCCAATGGTAACATTAAAACAGAGTTACATGGCTGTGACAGGAGAAAACTGAGGATGGATCAACATTGTCATTTAGGTTAGTGTTGTGGATTAACTACAGAGTGAAAAGAAGGAAGCCTGTACAGAATAAAATATTCAAAGACATACATCCTGTTTGCAATAAGGCACTAAAGTAAAACTGCAAAAAAT
Source organism: Salvelinus sp. IW2-2015 (assembly GCF_002910315.2). NCBI lineage: Eukaryota > Metazoa > Chordata > Actinopteri > Salmoniformes > Salmonidae > Salvelinus > Salvelinus sp. IW2-2015. The sequence goes on along the minus strand of NC_036853.1, from coordinate 39,816,092 downwards.
GTGGCAAAGAAACATAACACTTTGTATTCAGGACCAAGTTATGTTTGGGGCAAATCCAACATCACTTCATATTTTCAAGCATGGTGGTGGCTGCATCGTGTTATGGTATGCTCGTCATTGGCAAAGACTAGGGAGTTTTTTAGGATACAAAGAAACGGAAAAGAGCTAAGCACAGGCACAATCCTAGAGGAACACCTTGTTCAGTCTCTATTCCAACAGACACTGGGAGACAAATTCACCTTTCAGCAGGACAATAACTTCAAACAGGGCCAAATATACACTGGACATGCTTACCAAGACAACATTGAATGTTCCTGAGCGGCCTAGTTAGTTGACGTAAAWAGGCTTGAAAATCTATGGCAAGACTTGAAAATGGCTGTCTAGAAATGATCAACAACCAACTTGACAGAGCTTAAATTATTTGTTTAAATAATAAATGTGCAAATAAGTGATCCAGGTGTGCAAATCTCTTAAGAGACTTACCCAGAAAGACTCACAGCTGTAATCGCTGCCAAAGGTGATTCTAACATGAATCAACTCAGGGGTGTGAATACTTATGTAAATTAGATCTCTGTATTTTATTTTCAATAAATCAGCTAACATTTATAAAAACATGTTTTCACTTTGTCATTATGGGGTATTGTGTGTAGATAGTGGGGGRAAAAAAGGTTGTAACAACAAAACGTGAATAAGTCAAGTGGTATGAATACTTTCTGAAGGCACTGTAAGTGATYGACCCAGATCTACCCTAACAAGTGTGCCCCTACCTCCTCCTCCTCGCCTCCCTCTGGGGTGGGTCCGTTGTGGGCTTCGTGGAAGAGGATCTTCTTCATCTTCCTGTACTGGAGGTTGTCCAGCTCCCGCACTGCGTCCTTGGTCCTCGCTATGAGGTCCATCACCGCCGTTAGGGGACGCTCACGACACAGAAACCGGTGCTACAGACAGGGGAAGGAGGGGAAAAGGGGGGGGGTGCAAAGAGTTAGAGAGAGAAACTGAGGAAGAGGAGAAAGAACAAGAAAAAGGTGTGTGCGCTGCACTCTTACATTCAGCAACACGTCAGAGATAGGCCTGTCTTGTGGAATCTTCTGTAGACAGGAGTCCACAAAGTTACGGAAATAATCAGACCTACGGCACGAGAGAGAAGAGAGTTCAGTCAGAGAGAAGACAGAAAGAGAGCTGATGAGTGAGAGAGAGCTGGTGAGTGAGCGAAAGAGCGTTAAGTGACAACGAGACAGTGATGTAAAGGAGAGATCAARAAAAARAAAAAAGGAGTTCAAGAGTTAAGCAAGAGAGGAGGTTAGGTGAATGACAAACGGATAAGGGAGTGGAGAAATGTACATGAGGAAGAGGGACGCTCACCAGTGATTGGACGCTAGGATTGGGCTCTCATTCTGGGCGATGTGGTATAAGGCACTCATAGCATTCATATTGAACAGAGGAGGCTTCCTCTCCGCTAAAGGGAGATGAGAGAGAGAGAGAGAAAGGGTATAGAAAGAAGAGAGATCAATCGAGAGAAGGAATGGGAGAGAGAGAGAAAGTGACCAAGTGATAGAGAGAGAAGGGAGAGAGAGGACAAGTTAGCTAACAGCCAAAGTAGCTTAGTGCTGAGTCTCTTAAATCCCAGTAACAATGCCAGGACAAACATACACAACATAGACTATTACCAACTCCCAGGGGTTAGGGATTTGGTCAGACCACTCAGACAGGGGTCACACTGAGGGCCTGGGGTCAAAGTTCACTGTGGAGCCATTTGCCAAGACACCTTCATATTTCCTATATTATACTACATTGTTAGATCTCTTTCTTGATGTGGTGTCCAAGGGCGGCATTCCCTCTCTAAAGTACCATAGAGATTGTGAATAGTTTGTTGCCATGAAGATCCTAGAGAGTGGTTTCTTGCCATGGCGATGCCTACCCAGCTCTATACAGGTGATGCCCAGAGACCAGACGTCCACCTTGCCGTCGTACTGACCCTCGTCCATCGCTAGGATCACCTCCGGAGCCATCCTGGAAAAAGAGTGAACCATCTCCTTTATAATCAGCCACTGGTTAAAAAGAGTGGACCATCCCTCGTGTGTAGGGCAGGGGGTGGGGGAGGATTTGGAGATTCACAGGAGAAAACCAGCAGTACTTTGGCCCACAAGGAATTGAATAGTCCACAGTTTGCAGTTCTAGCTCCTCACCAGTAGGGGGTTCCTACAAAGGAGTTGGCGGGGGCAACAATGGAGGCAGAGCCAAAGTCTCCCAGCTTCACCTGGCCAGGCTCTGTCAGGAGGATGTTCCCCGCCTTCACATCCCTGAGAGGAGAGGAGCCATGTTAACACAACGTGACAAAAACCATGTCGACAAAACGGTAACACAACGTTAACAGCGCAGAGACAACAACGTTGAACATATTCACTTAAAACCAGGGGTGGGCAAACGTTTTGGCTCGGGGGCCACAGAGATTTTAAAAAGGGACCGATTTGTTTGTCAAAATTAATTTGCGGGACAGAAAAAGGGCAGTTATTTGAAGAARAAAAAATATGTATATATAGTCCACAGTATATAGGTCCATTATAATTTCTGCATACTTTCTATACAATTGTAGATACTCAAGAGCGGCCTTGCAATAGCGGCCTTGCTAACCCTATATAGCATATATGGTATAGAAGAGGCCAGGGCCCGGTTTCCCAAAAGCATCGTAAGGTTAAGTTCCTCGTTAGAACCTTCATAGGGGAATCGTTAAATCGCCAAGCAATTGTTATTAACGTTGTACATGAAAATGYTCGTAATCTAACGCCTACCTCAGACCACTTGTAGAACAGCTAATTGTGTCATTACATGCTTTTTTTGCCCTCCCGAATCACTTTATACACAGATCTCAGCTAAAACAGAATCACATGGTTTATCCACCTCTCTGTGCCTGCRAAAAACTWCAGAACAAAGTTGACTACAAATACGTTGCCAATGTCTTTGCAATTGATACAAACAAGCCACRTATAAAAATATGCTTAGAACGAAAACAGAGTTGAATGCACAAAAATATAAACAGTAAGCTTATAGGCCTATTTCAATTATATCAAAATACATTTCATGTTCAATCAATCGAGTTTTATTTTGCTACGTGTAGGCTACCGTCTATAACTTGTCTCAATATATTATGTGCGTAATGTGCAAAATCTGTGATTTTTTTGCATTTTTATTGGGTAAGCATTAGAGTAAACTGCCTCAATATTTGCAGCCGTAGGTGGTAATCTCTTTCTCTGCGTCAGTATTGTGAAATAACTCAAATGTTAAGGAAATATTTGAATGGAGAAAGCTGTTCCGAGAGCAGCGCTCCTTTTCCTTCGATSCTATTCGTGACGACACATGCACCACCGACGCACTTGTAGTGGTGTTTTGGAAAACTCATGTTACGTCTTCGGCCGTTGTAGGAAAGATCCATTGTTAAAAACACTTGTAAGCCGAAGTTCCATCGCTATTGGGAAAATGAGCCCAGGCTATTAAGGCCACAATGGAATGATTATCCAACGACGGAATGATTACTGAAACGGCACTGAGTAAAATCCCTGAGACGTTACTGAGATATTGTAGAACCAATGATGACAGACTAGACTGAAAGACATAGCATTGAAAACGGAACAGGAATTGAACAGCCAAAATTGCTCTAAGACACTGCACAGTGACAGCATATGGACAACACAGTAGCATGGACCAAGAGGTCGTAGTAGTTGTTTGACTAAGTTGCTTTGGATAAAAGCATCTGCTAAAATGGCATATATTTTTATAATATTACCTATGGATCATGTTGTGGGAGTGAAGATAGGCCAAGCCCAGTAGTGCACCATGGGTAATAGCAGCTATTTCCACCTCCTGTAGTGGCTTCTTGTGAACTACACAGACACAGAAAGACAGACACAAAACAGAGAAAAGAGACACACCGCAGCAAAGAAACAGAGACACACAGAAGACAGAGGACAACGACAGAAAAGACGAGAACACACAGAAAGACAGAGCACACAGCAGAGAGAGAGTCAGAAAAAAGAAACAAAGCTTCAAAAACATGCTAACCCCTTTAACTGACTCAAATAATCCTGCAGTGTTCTCTGGTGTACTAACCTTCTAGAAGATCGGGCTGAGCCTAAAACAGTACTCCATCACCAGCTGAGAGAGAGAGGGGACAGATTATTAGTAGACACTCAAATAGTGTACTGGGGGCACACACACTGCTAATACTGCACCCATGCTGTGTGTTCTCTGAGGTAGCATCCTCTTACTCGATGGTTTGGGATGACGGAGCTTCTGGAGGAACTTCACCTCCTTGATATATATCCTGCCATTTCTAGAGAACGAGGGAGCAGGGTTAATACCAAACATCAGGCCACAGGGAATCATGGAAAATAGACAAAAAAGTTGATGTTTAGGGAAAATTCTAATCCATTCTTGAAAAGCCTATGTAAGGATCCTGAGTGTGCAGGCTTTTGTTCCAGCCAACACTAACACATCCGTTTCTATTCATCAACTTAAGTGTCGCACGCATTGGCCACCTCGTTGGACTGTGCCGGTGTGTAGGACATCTTCTTGATGGCCACCACCTCGTTGTTGCGCACATCTCGGCCTGTCGGACACAGCATCGAGAAGGACAGACACACTTCATACAAACTCTCAAAACACGCGTTGTTACACACTTTGAATAAGGAAGAGAGCGAACACACACACTTTCTTAATCAAAAAACTCTCCCCTCCCCCTATATATAAGGTCCCCTTAGCAATACGCCCGAAACTCCATGGCGATCTCTCGGAGGTCAGCGAAAAGCTTCTCGGGGTCATCTCTGTAGAAGAGCTCAGCCACATCCGGTCCTTTAGATTGCCCTGCCCGCACACTCGAGCATAGCCAGGGCCTGGTGACAGAGAAGAGAAATTAGGAGGGGGGGGGGAAATTTTAAGGAGGTGAAGCGGGAAGAAAGTGGAGTATGTGGGAAAGAAAGTGAGAAGACAGAACAGAGAGTGGAAGAGAAAATACGCGAGACAAGGTAGAGAGAGAAGAAGGGTAGGGGAATAGAGGAAGAGGTAGAGAGAGAAAGAGGAGTAAAGAAGGGTATAGAGATAGAAAGGCAGAGAACAAGTGCGGAGAGAGAGAAACCGAAAGAGGGGGAGGTTAGTTCTCACAAAGTGCACTTAATAACAAACCCATATTTAAAATGTATAAAACGCGTCTCAACCTCGGCAGAGAGTGCTAGCGTACATATTATGGTGATGGATACACAAACTTTCACTACAGCTCGCATGGCATGTGYGCACACACACTTAACAGTCCCTCTAACTGTAAATCAAAGTGCTGTGAGAGCAGAGACATGGTTTACTCATAACTTAAGGCGCTACACATAGGATTGTATTTTTATYTTTGCATTGTAATTTCATAAAATGGCCATAATATATCTGCAGTGATTGTGGAATGATAGTGTTTCACAGTATTAGGATAGTATTGTATTGGGATACTCGTCTATTGATTTCTCCCACTGTTAAACTGGGAAAGCTGTTTTGACTTTGTGGCTGTGTTATCTAGTGGAAATCGCTCTCATTTGCTTGTTGCTAAAATTATACACTGCTTGCTCAATTTCAGTTTCTGTGAGAAAACAAGCAATGAATAGTGTAGGGAATCATTGTACCATCTAAATCGCTAGAAACATATTTCCAATAGCAGATATTGTTKTACAGCTGTTTGAAGCTGGTGGACCAACACCGAAAGTAAAAGGCTCAAGCCCAGAAAACACAGCCACAAATTCAGAACAGATGCCGCTAAGGAGTGAGAAATCATTAGGCGATTATCACAGCCAATCACAACACTGACAGGTAAGTAATACTGTGAAACATTACACAATTACTGCAGATATATTATGGAAATTCTGGAATTACAATAAAGATCCTGTTTGCTACCTATCAACACGGACTGATCCTTTTCAGTTGAACTTCCAAAAACAATAATCTGCTATGGAAATATGTTTCTAGCGATTTAGATGGTACAATGATTCCCTACACTATTCATTGCTTGTTTTCTCACAGAAACTGAAATTGAGCAAGCAGTGTATAATTTTAGCAACAAGCAAATGAGAGAGATTTCCACTAGATAACACAGCCACAAAGTCAAAACAGCTTTCCCAGTTTAACAGTGGGAGAAATCAATAGACGAGTATCCCAGCCAATCACAACACTGCGTGTAAGTATACTGTGAAACACTATCATTCCACAATCACTGCAGATATATTATGGCCATTTTTATGAATTACAATGCAAAAATAAAAATACAATCCTATGTGTAGCGCCTTAAGTTATGAGTAAACCATGTCTCTGCTCTCACAGCACTTTGATTTACAGTTAGAGGGACTGTTAAGTGTGTGTGCACACATGCCATGCGAGCTGTAGTGAAAGTTTGTGTATCCTCACCATAATATGTACGCTAGCACTCTCTGCGAGGTTGAGACGCGTTTATACATTTTAAATATGGGTTTGTTATTAAGTGCACTTTGTGAGAACTAACTCCCCCTCTTTCGGGTTTCTCTCTCTCGCACTTGTTCTCTGCCTTTCTATCTCTATACCCTTCTTTACTCTCTTCTTCTTCTCTACCTCTTCCTCTATTCCCTACCTTCTCTCTCTACCATGTCCGTCATTTTTCTCTCCACTCCTGTTCTGTCCTTCTCACTTTCTTTCCACCGATATCCACCTTTCCCCCCCTTCATCCCCGCCCTTAAAATTTCCCCCCCCCCCCTCCTAATTTCTCTTTCTGTCCACCAGGCCCTGGCTATGCCCTCAGAGTGTGGCGGGCGGGCAATCTAAAGGACCGGATGTGGCTGAGCTCTTCTACAGAGATGACCCCGAAAAGCTTTTCGCTGACCTCCGAGAGATCGGCCATGGCAGTTTCGGGGCCGTCTACTTCGTAAGGGGACCTTATATTAGGGGGAGGGGAGAGTTTTGATTAAGAAAGTGGTGTGTGTTCGCTCTCCTTATCAAAGTGTGTAACAAGGTGTTTTGAGAGTTTGTATGAAGTGTA
>NC_036853.1:39789749-39805259 GCF_002910315.2 Salvelinus sp. IW2-2015 | reverse complement strand
CTCAAATTGAGACATCTGTGGCATTGTGTTGTTTGACACAACTGCACATTTTAGTGGCCTTTTTATTCTCCCAGCACCTGTAATGATCATGTTGTTTAATCAGCTTCATGATATGGCCACACCATGGTCAGATTACAGCTGTTTGAAGCTGGTGGACCAACACCGAAAGTAAAAGGCTCAAGCCCAGAAAACACAGCCACAAATTCAGAACAGATGCCGCTAAGGAGTGAGAAATCATTAGGCGATTATCACAGCCAATCACAACACTGACAGGTAAGTAATACTGTGAAACATTACACAATTACTGCAGATATATTCTGGAAATTCTGGAATTACAATAAAGATCCTGTTTGCTACCTATCAACACGGACTGATCCTTTTCAGTTGAACTTCCACCTGACAGGTGTGGCATATCATGAAGCTGATTAAACAACATGATCATTACAGGTGCTGGGGAGAATAAAAGGCCACTAAAATGTGCAGTTGTGTCAAACAACACAATGCCACAGATGTCTCAATTTGAGGGAGTGTGCAATTGGCATGGTGACTGCAGSAATGTCCAACAGAGCTGTTGTCAGAGAATTTAACATTAATTTATCTACCACAAGCCGCCTCCAATGTCATTTTAGAGAAATAACAGTACGTCCAGTACTGTGGCRGTCACGAAATTTAGTCAGCCGATGATTGTCAAGCAAATAACTGTTGGTCTCAGGGGAATTGACCGTTAATAACAAACACATTTAGCATCTCCTGGCTTTCACACATACCCTACAAGCCACCGATGTAGACTTTTGGAACATCTACAGTTTAGAAAGTCAAATAAATCCATGTAATATAGCCTACACCTGCACAATAAATCAATTATTTATTTTAGACATGTGTAAAGAAACATGATATGAAAAAAATGTAGTCCATTTCAGAAGAACAGAAAAGCATACTCGGAGTTGTCCTTACGTTAGGTCCTGATCTGGCTATGCCAAATTGCTGTGGGTAACACTAGCTCATGATTTGCTTAAAGTGGCATTTTATAGTAGTGACGCACCGATATGACATTTTTGGCCGATACCGATATCCAATATTTTCCTTGCCAAAAAAGCGATAGCGATATTTAACTTTTTTGCGGCCTTTTAAGCATTCTAGTACAGTTAAATAGTTAACGCACACACATGGACGCAGCGGTATAAGGCACTGCATCTCAGTGCAAGAGGCGTTACTACAGTCCCTGGTTTGAATCCAGGCTGTAACACACCCCRTTCTGAATATTCCCCAAAATGTGCAACCCTAACCACTAGCATCAAAAACCTTTACGCAATGTGGYTGACGCAACAGATCAGAACTTTTAGCTTAAAATGTTGATAGCCTAATAGTTTATTTCTTCACATTATAAGCGCAACAATGCACACATGGGAGTAGGCTATAAGCACAAATGTTCTATTAGCTGGAACACCCCATAATCAAAAGTGACCTGCTTTTATTATAAAAGATGCATTAAGGTGAAAATGATCTACCCCAAACTTGATACTCACACGCTGCTTATGCCAGTTAGGCTCTACACCCCTTGTAAAGGAGATTAATGTGTTTAATTTAAAGAAGTTATTGGCCCCTTCGGTTGTGACGCAAACCTTATCAAAACATAGGTCTATGGGTGCGACTATGATTCGAAAAAGTCACACAAAAGGAATTGATATATAATTTCAAAGTGACAGACTAATATTGTCACCCATCAGACTATTGTTGATTTAAATCTCGTCTTTACATATACTAAATAATAATAACATTAAAATAAATAGTTGCAGTCAGAAGTTTACATTACACTTAGGTTGGAGTCATTAAAACTCGTTTTTCAACCACACCAAATTTCTTGTTAAAACAAACTATAGTTTTGGCAAGTCGGTTAGGACATCTACTTTGTGCAAGACACAAGTAATTTTTTCCAACAATGTTTACAGACAGATTATTTCACTGCATCACAATTCCAGTGGGTCACAAGTTTACATATACTAAATTGACCGTGCCGTTAACCAGCTTGAGAAAATCCAGAAAATGTCATGCTTTAGAAGCTTCTGATAGGCTAATTGACATCATTTGAGTCAATTGGAGGTGTACCTGTGGATCTTATTTCAAGGCCTACCTTCAAACTCAGTGCCTCTTTGCTTGACATCATGGGAAAAACAAAAGAAAACCAACCAAGACTCAGAAAAACAATTGTGGACCTCCACAAGTGCGGTTCATCCTTGGGAGCAATTTCCAAACGCCTTGAAGGTACCCGTTCATCTGTACAAACAAAAGTAAGCAAGTATAAACACCATGGGACCACGGCAGCCATCATACCGCTCAGGAAGGAGACGCGTTCTGTCTCCTAGAGATGAACGTATTTTGGTGCGAAAATCGCAAATCAATCCCAGAACAGCAGCAAAAGGACCCTTGAAGATGCTGGAGTAAAACAAGTCCTATATCAACATAACCTGAAAGGCCGCTGAGCAAGGAAGAAGCCACTGCTCCAAAACCGCCATAAAAAAAGCCAGACTACAGTTTGCAACTGCACATGGGACAAAGATCGTACTTTTTGAAGAAATGTCCTCTGGTCCAATGAAACAAAAATAGAACTGGTGACCATAATGACCATCGTATGTTTGGAGGAAAAAGGGGGAGGCTTGCAAGCCGAAGAACACCATCCCAACCGTGAAGCACAGGGGTTGCAGCATCATTTGTGGGGTGCTTTGCTGCAGGAGGGACTGGTGCACTTCACAAAATAGATGCATCATGAGGATGGACAATTATGTGGATATATTGAAGCAACATCTCAAGACATCAGTCAGGAGGTTAAAGCATGTCGCAAATGGTCTTCCAAATGGACAATGACCCCAAGCATACTTCCAAAGTTGTGGCAAAATGGGCTAAGGACAACAAAGTCAAGGTATTGGAGTGGCCATCACAAAGCCCTGACCTCAATCCTATAGAACATTTGTGGTGGAACTGAAAAAGCGTGTGCGAGCAAGGGGCCTTACAAACCTGACTCAGTTACACCAGCTCTGTCAGGAGAATGGGCCAAAATTCACCCAACTTATTGTGGGAAGCTGTTGAAGGCTACCCAAAATGTTTGACCCAAGTTAAACAATTTAAAGGCAATGCTCCAAATAACTAATTGAGTGTATGTAAACTTCTGACCCACTGGGAATGTGATGAAAGAAATAAAAGCTTAAATAAATCTCTACAATTATTCTGACATTTCAAATTCTTAAAATAAAGTGGTGATCCATTTTCATGCCAGCCAGGTAGGCTAGACTCTTGTTGTAAAGATAAGCAATGTGCTTAATATTAGGAAAGTTCCGTGACTAATTACCGTGACTWAACGGTCACATGGTATTTGACTGCCTTCWWGACCGCCGGTGARGCGGTAATACGGTAACTGTAACAGCCCTACGTCCAACCGGCCTCACAACCGCAGACCATGTGTAACCCCACCAGCCCAGGACCTCCACATCCGGCTTCTTCACCTGCGGTCTCATCTGAGGTCAGGAACCTGGACAGCTTATGAAACTGAGGAATATTTCTGTCTGTAATAAAGCCCTTGTGGGGRAAACTCAATCTGATTGGCTGGGCCTGGCTCCCAAGTGGGTGGGCCTATACCCTTCCAGGCCCCCCCATGGCTGCACCACTGCCCAGTCACGTGAAATCCATAGATGAGGGCCTAATTTATTTTAAATAGACTGAYGTTCTTCTATGAACTGTAACTGTAAAATCTTTGAAATTGTTGTTTGTTGCGTTTAAATTGTTCGGTATATTTTATAATTTCTTAATTTTTATTTTATAAAAATGACATTCCCCCGCCCGTGTTAAATCTTCAATTATYTAAAAAKGTGTAAACTCAGATTCTTATTCGCATGTTGTAGCTTAGACCCTATTTTAAATCATCTGCGTTTTGTTACAGTGGGGAGAACAAGTATTTGATAACCTGCAAAATCGGCAGTGTTTCCTACTTACAAAGCATGTAGAGGTCTGTAATTTTTATCATAGGTACACTTCAACTGTGAGAGACGGACTCTAAAACWAAAATCCAGAAAATCCCATTATATGAYWTTTARGTAATTAATTTGCATTTTACAGAAATTCATGTTAGCGGGCAATATTAAACAGCGCTGTTTATGACTTCACCCTATCATATCCCGAGATTAGGCTGTCAATACTAAAGTGCCTATAAGAACATCCAATAGTCAAAGGTATATAAAAATACAAATGGTATAGAGAGAAATAGTCGACGCGTCATTTTTCCTATAATAACTACAACCTAAAACTCCTTAACTGGGAATATTGAAGACTGGGAATATTGAACCACCAGCTTTCATATGTTCTCATGTTCTGAGCAAGGAACTTAAACGTTAGCATTTTACATGGCACATATTGCACTTTTACTTTCCAACACCGGTTTTTGCCTTATTTAAACCAAATTGAAAAGGTTTCATTTTATTTGAGACTAAATAGATTTGATGTATAATATTAAGTTAAAATAAGTGTTCATCCAGTATTGTTGTAATTGTCATAATATATATATATATATATATATATATATAAAATCAGCAACAGCTTTTTTGGTCCTCCAATAATGGTATCGGTGTTGAAAAGAGAGTTCAACCGCTGTGTCTTTTGGACGCAGAGTAGTGAACGGATGATTCCACATGTTGTTCCCTGAAGCTGGAGAGGTGGTTGATGGGCTTTCTGGAGACACGTATGCTAGAAATCTGCATGCGTATACGCACATCCCTCTTTGGTTTGCGCTTAGTGGGACTATCATGGTTTCTCGACAGACACAAATGCACCAAACACCTCCGAAGGCTGTATAAGCTATTTGACCAAGGAGAGTGAGCATCCAGCACCACCCGGCCTCCACCCAAAAATTGAGATTCTGGGTGAGTTGACGCAGAGTGAAGAACAAAGCAAGTGCTCCAGTAATGTCGAACTCCTTCAAACTGTGGAAGAGCATTCCAGTGCAAGCTGATTAGAGGAATCAAATGTATGAAGCTGTCATCAAGGCAAAGGTTGACTACATGAAGAATCAAAAAAATATTATTTAACACTTTTTTGGTTACTACATGATCCATGTTATTTCATAGTTTTGATGTCTTCACTATATATACAATGGTAGAGACAGTAAAAATTAAAATCCTTGAATGAGGTGTGAAACTTGACTGATACTGTATATTTTTAAAACAAATATTACATGATTAAACCATGTTTGTAAGCTTTTAAATGACAGAAAACTCAACTGTTCATCTTGTCCAGTGATGAAGACATGGATGTCTCATGGTATGGTGGAGTATGCAAAATGGGTAGACTTTGAGCACCTTTATCTCCTGAATGTTTTGGCATTCAGGTCCAAAAAGTAACTTTCTGACCAAATCTTCCACAGGCAAACATGTATAGAAAGTTAAGTTTGAATCAAAAGGGATGCTGTCAAAAAGTGATTGAATTCAAATGGATTTACCCGGCACCTATATTTCCCATTCATTCAAGATTGATTTCTGACCTGCAGATATCTAATAGATTTGCAAATGGTGTGGAATATCATGACATGTAGCCTAACCACCGGACAAATTTAAATTTTGATGATGAACTATCCCGTTAAACAGCCAAGTCCCTATTCAAACACTCTTCAAATGCCTCCTCCTTCCTCCCTCAAAATAATAATTGATCTCACATGGTTGTATAGGTGCGAGCATGGCCTTCCACCTTCATGACATGTGAGATCAGTGATTAGCCYATTTCAAGGAATAAAGAAAGTAAGGATGCATAAGTCTTGGTTGGTTTTGAGTGTGACCACTGGAGAGAAAAGAGCAGAGCTAACGTAACCAGCTCCAGTGATTCAGTCTGGAGTGAATGCATCAAGACATCGCCCCAGGGCCCCCACTGGGCTTGGGATGCTCTCTTTAAAGCAAACCTTTAAACTAATGTGTGTGAGACAAGTGTTAGTGAGTGTGCAAGAGTGTGTAGAGGAGTGGGGTGTGTGTGGAAAGGACATGCCAWGTCTGTACATTATATGGACTGTATGGTCTTTATAGAAATCCAGTGAACCAAACCCACTGCTTTAGAGTAAAATATTCAATATGCTACGCTGTTACACAATAACAGTCTATTGGTGCTCAATTCGAGACTTATGTTAGCACAGAAGACCTACATCTTGATCTAGTTAACTGCGATGTCATCAGTGGCTGCACGGAGCATATCACCGATAGGTGTTGTCAAGTAATAAACACTAGGGAGATATTGAGCTGTTGTGAATTCATGGCCTATAGTTTTGGATTGAAATTGATCCAATTCTCCAACGTTACACTAATTTCCATTCCCTATTTTTCCCCATTTTGTTCTAGTATGTATTCACCCTTTTTACAGCGTGATGTGAATCATAGTAAAGTAGGTAGCTAGTAACTAAACTGTGGGTAAATGAACGTGGGGGACTGTGCATTCAAATCTGCTCTAGCCATGTAGYTAGACAAACTAATTCTGGAAGAAAKGAATTGGGTCATGGAATGCTTGGCTACAATAAAACCATAATGTGTCATTCACTTGGTGTCATGGCATATAATTAGTCTTGAGTGACWGACAGGGTTCAAACCCGGGTCTCGCCCTAGGTTGAGGATGGGATATATTTTCAACTAGGACCCAGGCTTGGCCTTGCCTCGCAATGCATTTAATTTKTATTTTTATTTAACTAGGCAAGTCAGTTAAGAATAAATTCTAAAATACAATGAGTCTCACTCACTTTCAACTTTGTTAAACTACACGTGTACAAGTCAGTGTATGCTCAAATAAGTGTGGTCATTCAGATAACTATCTAGCTAGTTATCCATATTAGACAATGTCATAGTTAGGATGATACTGTAAAGAAACAGGCAGGGTGCAGGTCTCGAACCCTCGTCCTTCTAGCCCGAAGTCCAGTGCGCTATCGACTGTGCCCCAAAAGCATACTCAAGCGGCAGGGTCGATATCYGCGCTTATAAACCCAGGGTCGTTACAATACATTATTTTTTTGGGCTCAAGCATGTCACTGTCAGCTGCTCTTAAGTTTAGCATGTTGGCTAATTAGCTATCCATGGATGTCTGCAAACACCATACAGTCGTTAGTTTAGCTAGCTAGTTAGCTGTGCCTTGCCAGCAACGGTAGTTAACGTTAGCTGGTTAGCTAGCTAGTCAATTCATAAGTAACCTATTCTGATGCTAAATACACGCTAAGGCCAGAATCGCAAACTGGCTAAATAGCGCTAACATGTACGGCTAACTAGCTAGCCATCATTGTTGACAATAAATTGCAACACTTACCACGGCTTGTTATGATCCCGCTCTARCTACGAAAAATATTAATTCTCCAATACTAGTAACGTTAGTGGTGGTCTCTTCAACSGAGCGTCTCAAATCGACGTACGATGCATTGTCATCGATTTCCTTCTCACATACATCCGACGATGAATTTGATTTGTTCTCAATGTCCTAGGCTGGCTATCGGTAGGGCTGAGCATAAGCTATCTCGCTTAGCTAGCTGTCTAACTGACTAGCTACTTAATCCGTCCCGAACTGGTTAGCCACTAGCCAGTTAGCTTAGCTGGCTAACTACTAGCTAACGTTAGCTGTATACGGGGTGCGGCTGGTCTTCTTCCACCTCACCTGCTCCCTTTCCTTTCATATCGTATTGTATCACTACATCCGTCTTTCCGTCAAGTCTCTACAATTTCTAATATGCTTCTCCCCGTCAGTGTTTTTCTGTCTCACCCCCTTTTTTTGTTCAGAAAAAAAGCCAAGATGGCTGTGAGTGGGGCGGGAGCGGAAACCGGAAGTAAGGCGCATGGTTGTCAAATATTTGTATAACTAAATCTCATTGTTCTATCTGTGTGGGTGGCTTCTTCTTATTCGTGTCTGTTTCCGGCGCACTAGACGCTGTAATGCGAATTGCTGCCTTTCTCAGGCTGGAGAGTGAAATATACACCTGTAGGTGCAGGCAGGTGGACTAAAGAAACAACAACAACTTGCTATTTCGCCCTGCCTGTCATTTGTGCCCAAAATAGCTACAAGGAAAAATGTGGTTACACATTACACCCAACTCAGTCAGCTCACCGAAAAATATCCTCCTATCCTCAGCATACTGTCTGCAATATAACACAACATGCTTCACAGTCTCTACCTCCCTACATTCCTTACACTTTCCATCTGGATTTTTCCTTACTAGCAATCCACAATGCCCCAACCTCAGCCTTGTCTAAAGAAGCCCATTCTTCATTTCCCTCCCAAGATACGTACTGCCTCACATAATTCTGGATTGAGAAAAACTGCCTACCCCCCTCGTCTCTCTTCCACTCACATTGCCACTCCTGGGTCAACCCCTCTGCTATGATGCTCCTACATTCCATCCCCCTTAACGGGACCATCACATCTACCTCCTCACTCTTCAAAGCAGCCTTCGTCACCATGAGCTGGGACCCACAGAAAACCTACCTTACACCCTTTCTGCCCCACCTTATTAAGAGCCATCAACAGCTATATTATCAGGTCTGGGCGTGCATTTGACTTCCCTTCTCTCAGCGCAACCAGATTAGCAGCAGAGTTTGAACACAAATGACCMTTTTAGGCCCCACTTCTTCCACCCATCCCAATGACCACTCTACTGCTTGTATTTCAGCAGAGAAGAATGACGMCCCGTCAGACAGCCGCCTCCACTGGTGTATCTGAAACTGGGGAACATGCATCCCAAACCCTGTGAAATCAAATGTTATTGGTCAAATACACATGGTTAGCAGATGTTAATGTGTGTGGCGAAATGCTTGTGCTTCTAATCAAATCAAATTGTATTAGTCACATGCACCGAATACAACAGGTATTACAACAACCTTACAGTGAAATGCTTACTTACGAGACCCTAACCGACAGCGCAGTTTWAAAAAATACAGTTAAGAATAAGAGGAACAGTAAAAAATAACAATATATACAGAGGGGTGCCGGTTAGTTGAGGTAGTATGTACATGTAGGTAGAGTAAATTAAAGTGACTATGCATAGATGACAACAGAGAGTGGCAGTGGTGTGGAGAAGGGAGGGGGGGGGGGGGCATGTGAATAGTCTGGGTAGCCATTTGACTAGATGTTCAGGAGTCTTATGGCTTGGGGGTAGAAGCCTCTTGGACCTAGACTTGGTGCTCCGGTACTGCTTGCCGTGTGGTAGCAGAGAGAACAGTCTATGACTTGGGTGGCTAGAGTCTTTGCACATTTTCAGGACCTTCCTCTGACACCGCCTGAAATAGAGGTCCTGGAGGGCAGGAAGCTTGCCCCCAGTGATGTACTGGGCCATTCGCACTACCTCTGTAGTGCTTTGCGGTCGGAGGCCGAGCAGTTTCCATACCAGGCAGTGATGCAACTAGTCAGGATGCTCTTGATGGGTGCAGTTGTAGAACCTTTTGAGGATCTGAGGACCCATGCCAAATCTTTTTCAGTCTCCTGAGGGGAATAGGTTTTGTCGTGCCCGCTTCAATGACTGTCATGGTGTGGCTTGGACCATGTTAGTTTGTTGGTGATGTGGACACCAAGGAACTTGAAGCTCTCACCCGCTCCAGTGCAGCCCCGTCGATGAGAATGGGGGCGTGCTCAGTCCTCTTTTTCCTGTAGTCCACAATCATCTCCTTTGTCTTGATCACGTTGAGGGAAGGGTTATTATCCTGGCACCACACGGCCAGGTTTCTGACCTACTCCTATAGGCCGTCCTCGTTGTTGTCGGTGAACACACTGTTGTGTCATCGGCAAATTTAATGATGGTGTTGGAGTCGTGCCTGGCTTGTGCAGTCATGAGTGAACAGGGAGTACTGGAGGGGGCTGAGCAGCCCCCTGAGGGCCCCCTGTGTTGAGGATCAGCATGGCGGATGTGTTGTTACCTACCCTTACCACCTGGGGGCGGCCCGTCAGGAAGTTCAGGATCCAGTTGCAGAGGGAGGTGTTTAGTCCAGGGTCCTTAGCTTAGTGATGAGCTTTGAAGGCACTATGGTGTTGAACGCTGAGCTGTAGTCAATGAATAGCATTCTCACATAGGTGTTCCTTTGTCCAGGTGGGAAGGGTAGTGTGAAATGCAATAGAGACGGCATCATCTGTGGATCTGTTGGGCGGTATGTCAAATTTGAGTGGGTCTAGGGTTTCTGGGATGATGGTGTTGATGTGAGCCATGACCAGCCTTTCAAAGCACTTCATGGCTACAGACGTGAGTGCTACGGGTCAGTAGTCATTTAGGCAGGTTACCTTAGTGTTCTTGGGCACAGGCACAATGGTGGTCTGCTTAAAACATGTTGGTATTAYAGACTCGGACAGGGAGAGGTTGAAAATGTCAGTGAAGACACTTGCTAGTTGGTCAGCGCATGCTCACAGTACACGTCCTGGTAATCCGTCTGGCCCTGCTGCCTTGTGTATGTTGACCTGTCTAAAAGGTCTTACTCACATCGGCTGTAGAGAGCGTGATCACACAGTCTTCCGGTACAGCTGGTGCTCTCATACATGTTTCAGTGTTATTTGCCTCGAAGCGAGCATGGAAGTAGTTTAGCTTGTCCGGTAGGCTCATGTCACTGGGCAGCTCTCGGCTGTGCTTCCCTTTGTAGTCTGTAATGGTTTGCAGGCCCTGCCACATCCGACGAGCGTCAGAGCCGGTGTAGTACGACTCGATCTTAGTCCTGTACTGAAGCTTTGCCTATTTGATAGTTCGTCGGAGGGCATAGCGGGATTTCTTATAAGCTTCCGGGTTAGAGTCCCCCCCCTTGAAAGCGGMAGCTCTAGCCTTTAGCTCAGTGCGGATGCTGCCTGTAATCCATGGYTTATGGTTGGGTATTTACGTACAGTCACTGTGGGGACGACGTCATCGATGCACTTATTGATGAAGCCAATGACAGATGTAGTGTTCTCCTCAATGCCATTGGAGGAATCTCGGAACATATTCCAGTCTGTGCTATCAAATCAGTCCTGTTTTGAGCGATGGCCGAGCGGCGTAGGCAAGGTGCAGTAGATGGGATGASATGCAATAGATGGTATAAGATACAGTAAATACATATGAGATGAGTAATGTAAGATATGTAAACATTATTAAAGTGGCATTGTTTAAAGTGACTAGTGATTCTCTATGTAGGCAGCAGCCTCTCTGAGTTACTGATGGCTGTTTAGCAGTCTGATGGCCTTGAGATAGAAGCTGTTTTTCAGTCTCTTGGTCCCAGTTTTGATGCACCTGTACTGACCTCGCCTTCTGGATGGTAGTGGGGTGAACAGGCAGTGGCTCAGGTGGTTGTTGTCCTTGATGATCTTTTTGGCCTYCCTGTGACATCGGGGGCTGTAGGTGTCCTGGAGGGCAGGTAGTTTGCCCTCGGTGATGCGTTGGGTGTACCGCACCACCCTCTGGAGAGCCTTGYGTTTTGAGGGCGGTGCAGTTGCCGTACCAAGTGGTAATACAGCCCGACAGGATGCTCTCAATTGTGCATCTGTAAAAGTCAGTTTTAGGTGACAAGACAAATTCCTTCAACCTCCTGAGGTTGAAGAGGCGCTGTTGCGCCTTCTTCACCACACTGTCTGTGTGGGTGGACCATTTAAATTTGTTTGTGATGTGTACACAGAGGAACTTAAAACTTTCCACCTTCTCCACTACTGTCCCTTTGATGTGGATAGGGGGGGTGCAGAGGGACTGCTGTTTCCTGAAGTCCACGATCATCTCCTTTGTTTTGTTGACGTTGAGTGAGAGGTTGTTTTCCTTACACCACACTCCGAGTGCCCTCACCTCCTCCCTGTAGGCTGTCTCGTTGTTGTTGGTAATCAAGCCCATTACTGTTGTGTCGTCTGCAAACTTGATGATTGCGTTGGGGGCGTGTATGGCCACGCAGTCATGGGTGAACAGGGAGTACAGGAGGCACCCTTATGGGGCCCCAGTGTTGAGGGTCAGCGACGTGGAGATGTTGTTTCCTACCTGATAGTCCTTTAGGATCCTTTTGGCAAACTCCAAGCGGGCTGTCATGTGCCTTTTACTGAGGAGTGGCTTCCATCTGGCCACTGGTCGTAGCTGAATCAGAATTAGTTAGGTAACATAGATAAATAAGATGTTTTATTTATTTTCATACTATGCTTACTTTATACTTGTCATTAGAATGTCTTCTTTTGGACTATACTGTTGGCAGTTGCATTTTCCTATCTCCTCTAGGGAAAAGTCACTTGGGGCCCAGAGAGGGGAGAGGTCAGGCTTGTCTTTTACATGTCTGGTAATATGCAGAATATCAGAAAGGGAGAAGTCACGTTTGAACATTGTCTTGCATATGTGAATATATCTGTGAAACCATGTGAAGGGCTATGTCTGTACTCCAGTCATACCCTCCTTTTCCCATTGGGGGAGGAGTATGACAGTGTCTGGAACCATTATACCACCCCTCTGATGTGAACTTATCTTTCATAGTATATGACCTAGAGGCTCACTCCCCTCAGGGAGCTTGTCCAGGGTGGGTTGTATTTGAGATGGAGTATCTCAAATTGACAATTGAATTAGGTATTGTTTTGGTAATATGAAGTACCAAGAACGAGAAGTAGAACCTCGTAGAGACCAAACTGAACGATAATTTATAGCTAATGCTATCTGGCTATGGGATACTCCTCTTTCAAGTAAAAGGCTCTTTGTGAAGTTCCTAAGATCTGTGGTTCGTCATGTGAGTTGAGAGGGGTGTATCTTGGCTATAAAAGATACTAAGAATTGTTTTCTAAGCACTCAGAGAATTCATTTATAGACACTGAATTGACCTGAGAGTCAAAGGGCTATGGTGAAGCTCATATAAGTAAAGATGGAGTTTAAAATATAACTCTGACTTGTGTGTGGTTTGTAAACTCTTTCCATTTAGTAATACAGGAAATAACCACGACACCACTCTACTATAAATGCCTGATGGTGGAGTACTGCAGAGATGRTTGTCCTTCTGGAAGGTTATCCCATCTCCACAGAGGATCTCTAGAGCTCTGTCAGAGTGACCATCGGGTTCTTGGTCACCTCCGTGACCAAGGCCCTTCTCACCCAATTGCTCAGTTTGGCCGGGCAGCCAGCTCTAGGAAGAGTCTTGGTGGTTCCAAACTTCTTCCATTTAATAATGATGGAGGCCACTGTGTTATTGGGTACCTTCAATGCTGCAGAAATGTTTTGGTAACCTTCCCCAGATCAGTGCCATGACACAATCCTGTCTAGGAGCTCTCAGAACAATTCCTTCGACCTATGGCTTGGTTTTTGCTCTGACATGCACTGTCAACTGTGGGACCTTATATAGACGTGTGTGCATTTCCAAATCCTGTCCAATCAATTGAATTTACCACATCAAGGACGATCAATGGAAACAGGATGCACCTAAGCTCATTTTTGAATCTAATAGCAAAGGGTCTGAATAGTTTACATTTTTATAAAATGAGCAAAAATGTATTAAAACCTGTTTTTGCTTTGTCATTATGGGTTATTGTGTGTAGATTGCTGAGCATTGTTTTAAATGTAATCAATTTTAGAACAAGGCTGTAACATAACAAAATGTGGAAAGAGTCAATGGGTCTGAATACTTTCCGAAGGCACTGTACATGTAGGTAGGGGTAAAGTTATAGATAATAAACAGCGAGTAGCAGCAATGTAAAAAAAGAAGGGGGGAGGGGGGTGTCAATGCAAATAGTCATGGTAGCCATTTGATTAATTGCTCAGCAGTCTTATGGCTTGGGGGTAGAAGCTGTTAAGGAGTCTTTTGGACCTAGACTTGGCGCCTTGTATAGAGGTCATGGATGGCAGGAAGATTGGTCCCAATGATGTACTGGGTCATACGCACTACCCTCTGTAGCGCCTTACGGTTGGATGCCGAGCAGTGTCGTCAGCAAACTTAATGATGGTGTTAGAGTCGTTCTTGGCCATGCAGTCGTGAGTGAAAAGGGAGTACAGGAGGGGACTAAGCACACCCCTCTGAGGGGCCGAGTTGAGGATCAGTGTGGCAGATGTGTTGTTTCCTATCCTTACCACCTGGGGGGGACCGTCAGGAAGTCTAGGATCCAGTTGCAGAGGGAGGTGTTTAGTCCCAGAGTCCTTAGATAAGTGATGMGCTTTGTGGACATTATGGTTTTGAACACTGAGCTGTAGTCAATTAACWGTATTCTCACATAGTTGTTCCTTTTGTCCAGGTGGGAAARGGCAGTGTGGAGTGCAATTGAGATTATGTGGATCTGTTGGGGCGGTATGCAAATTGGAGTGGTTCTAGGGTTTCCGGGATAATGGTGTTGATGTGAGCCATGACCATCCTTTCAAAGCACTTCATGGCTACAGATGAGAGTGCTACGAGGCGTTAGTCATTTAGGCAGGTTACCTTGGCATTMTTCAGCAAATGGGACTATGGTGGTCTGCTTGAAACATGTGGGTATTACAGACTTGGTCAGGAAGAGGTTGAGCATGTCAGTGAAGACACTTGCCAGTTGGTCTGCGCGTGCTGTGAGTACAAATCCTGGTAATCTGTCTGGCCCTGCATTCATTTAAACCAACATAAATGGAGGCAGGCGATAGTGGCTCAAGTAACGTTGTCTGGTATCAATAAAGGCCAATCATGTCTGTTCACGAAAGTTCAGGTTTTCAATGTTTTTTGTAGTAAGAGCCAGTGGGGGGACACTAGTGACTCATTGTTCAGATGTGAGCGGTGAGTGTTAAGGCAAAAAAGTTTCTATAATCCACAATGACTTGTTGAGTGCGATCGAAAGGAATTCGCCCCAGCTGGGAGTCTTTACTGGTGCGGATGGAACGAGAGGGGGTTTCTGTCCCAAAGCAAGCACCAGTTAGCCTGGAGCTAGCCTGGAGCTAGTCCCTTCTCTCGGCTAGCCAAAGATGTCCATCAGATAATTTCCTGGGTTTCTACACCTCTTCTGCCAATTGGCCTGGACCCTTTGCTGCCGACATGGAGCCCCGCCAATCCATCACGACTGGTCTGCCGACGTAATCGTCCGAGGGGGTTTAACAGAGTCTCCCATTGCGACGTCCCCCTGAGGCCCATCTGCTAGCCCCGGCCTGCTAGCGGTCTGAATCGCCGTGCCTCCAGCTCGCCTAGCTACTCACTGGACCCTATGATCACTCGGCTACACATGCCTCTCCCTAATGTCAATATGCCTTGTCTATTGCTGTTTTGGTTTGTCATTTCTTATTTCACTGTAGAGCCTCCAGCCCTGCTCAATATGCCTTAGCTAGCCCTTATGTTCCACCCCCCACACATGCGGTGACTGCACCTGGCTAAAATGGTGCCTCTAGAGACAAAACCTCTCTTATCGTCACTCAATGCCTAGGATTACCTCCACTGTACTCACATCCTACCATACCCTTGTCTGTACATTTTGCCTTGAATCTATTCTTCCGCGCCCAGAAACCTGCTCCTTTTACTCTCTGTTCTGAACGCACTAGAAGACCAGTTCTTTTAGCCTTTAGCCGTACTCTTGTCCTACTCCTCCTTTTTTCCTCTGGTGATGTAGAGGTTA
>NC_036853.1:39772263-39784153 GCF_002910315.2 Salvelinus sp. IW2-2015 | reverse complement strand
GCTAAAATGGTGCCTCTAGAGACAAAACCTCTCTTATCGTCACTCAATGCCTAGGATTACCTCCACTGTACTCACATCCTACCATACCTTGTCTGTACATTTTGCCTTGAATCTATTCTTCCGGCCCGAGAAACCTGCTCCTTTTACTCTCTCTGTTCTGAACGCACTAGAAGACCAGTTCTTTTAGCCTTTAGCCGTACTCTTGTCCTACTCCTCCTTTTTTCCTCTGGTGATGTAGAGGTTACTGCCAAAGGGGGCAGAGTTGCAATCTACTGCAGAGATAGCCTGCAAAGTTCTGTCATACTATCCAGGTCTGTGCCCAAACAATTCGAGCTTCTACTTTTAAAAATCCACCTTTCCAGAAACAAGTCTCTTACCGTTGCCGCTCGTTATAGACCCCCCTCGGCCCCCAGTTGTGCCCAGGACACCATATGTGAATTGATCGCCCCCCATCTACCTTCTTCAGAGTTCGTACTGTTAGGTGACCTAAACTGGGACATGCTTAACACCCCGGCCATCCTACAATCTAAGCTAGATACCCTCAATCTCACACAAATCATCAAGGAACCTACCAGGTACAACCCTAAATCCGTAACCATTGGCACCCTCTTAGATATCATCCTTACCAACCTGCCCTCTAAATACACCTCTGCTGTCTTCAACCAGGATCTCAGCGATCACTGCCTCATTGCCTGCCTGTGTACTGGGTCCAGGGTCAAACGGCCACCCCTTATCACTGTCAAATACTCCCTAAAAMACTTCAGCGAGCAGGCCTTTCTAATCGACCTGGCCCAGGTATCCTGGAAGGATATTGGCCTCATCCCATCAGTATAGGATGCCTGGTTACTCTTCAAAAGTGCTTTCCTCTCCATCTTAAATAAGCATGCCCCATTCAAAAAATGTAGAACTAAGAACAGATATAGCCCTTGGTTCACTCCAGACTTGACGGCCCTTGACCAGCACAAAAACATCCTGTGGCATTCTGCATTAGCATCGAATAGCCCCTGTGATATGCAACTTTTCAGGGAAGTCAGGAACCAATATACTCAGTCAGTTASGAAAGCTAAGRCTAGCTTTTTCAAACATAAATTTGCTTCCTGTAGCACTAATTCCAAAACGTTTTGGGACACTGTAAAGTCCATGGAGAATAAGAACACCTCCTCCGAGCTGCCCACTGCACTAAGGATAGGAAACACTGTCACCACTGACAGCATTACGATTACATCTTTTTCCAGCAGCTGCCCATGTTTCAACCTGCCGTACCCCTACCCTGGCCACATCTCAACACCCTGCAGAAATTGTTGCAACCCTATTATAGCACTATTCAACCCCTTTCGTATCATCTAAGATCCCAAAGATTGGAAAGCTGCCGCAGTCATCCCCTCTTCAAAGGGGGAGACACTCTAGACCAACTGTATATAGACCTATATCCATCCTGCCCTGCCTTTCTTAAAATCTTTCGAAGACAAGTTTAACAAACAGATACGCGATCCGATTTTGAATCACACCGTACTTCTCCACACTATGCTATCTGGTTTCCGAGCTGGTAATGGGTGCACCTCGCACGGCTCAAGTTCGTAAACAATATATAATCCGCCATCGATAAAAGACAGTATGTGCAGCCGTCTTTCATCAACCTGGCCAAGGCTTTCGACTCTGTCATCACCGCATTCTTTGCGAGATCTCAATTGCCTGGCTTCTCAAATTTCTTGTTAACAAACTATAGTTTTGGCAAGTGGTGAGGACATCTACTTTTTTCCAACATTTTTCCAACAATGTTTTACAGATAGATTTATTTCACTTATAATAACTGTATCACAATTCCAGTGGGTCAGAAGTTTTCAATACTAAGTTGACTGTGCCTTTAAACAGGCTAAGAAAATTCCAGAAAATGATATCATGGCTTTACAAGCTTCTGCAAGTATAAACCCATGGGACACAGCAGCCGTCATACCGCTCAGGAAGGAGACGCGTTCTGTCTCTTAGAGATGAAAGTACTTTGGTGTGAAAAGTGCAAATCAATCCCTGAACAACAGCAAAGGACTTGTGAAAATGCTGGAGGAAACAGGTACAAAGTATCTATATCCACAGTAAAACGAGTCCTATATCGACATAACCTGAAAGGCCGCTCAGCAGAGAAGAAGCCACTGCTCCAAAACCGCATAAAAAAGCGAGTCTATGGTTTGCAACTGCACATGGGGACAAAGATCGTACTTTTTGGAGAATGTGTCCTCTGGTCTAATGAAACAAAAAATAGAACTGTTTGGCCATAATGACCATCGTTATGTTTGGAGGAAAAGGGGGAGGCTTGCAAACCGAAGAAGGACCATCCAAACCGTGAAGCCACAGGGGTGGCAGCATCATGTTGTGGGGGTGCTTTGCTGCAGGAGGGACTGGTGCACTTCAACAAAATAGATGGCATCATGAGGATGGACAATTATGTGGATATATTGAAGCAACATCTCAAGACATCAGTCAGGAAGTTAAGACTTGGTCAAAATGGGTCTTCCAAATGGACAATGACCCAAGCATACTTCCAAAGTTGTGGCAAAATGGCTTAAGGACAACAAAGTCAAGGTATTGGAGTGGCCATCATAAAGGCCCTGACCTCAAACTATAGAAAAATGTGTGGGCAGAAACTGAAAAAGCATGTGTGAGCAAGGAGGCCTACAAACCTGACTCAGTTACACCAGCTCTGTCAGGAGGAATCGGCCAAAATTCACACAACTTTATTGTGGGAAGCTTGTGGAGGTTATTCTTGCTAACATTTGACCCAAGTTAAACAATTTAAAGGCATATGCTTACTTCTACTACTTTAGTGTATGTAAACTTCTGACCCATTGGGAATGTGAAGAAATAAATAAAAGCTGAAATAAATCATTCTCTCTACAATTATTCTGACATTTCAAATTCTTAAAATAAAGTGGTGATCCTAACTGACCTAAGACAGGGAATGTTTACTAGGATTAAATGTCAGGAATTGTGAAAAACTGAGTTTAAATGTATTTGGCTAAGGTGTATGTAAACTTCCAACTTCAACTGTAAATGGGAAATGTACACACACTTCAGTTCATATGCATTGACTGTAAAACCTCTGCTGTGCAACAACAGCTTTCTTCCTGGTCTGTCAGCATGCTCCTTTYTAATGATATTACTCCCTCTCCACCTGAAATGCAATAACAACAGAAACATGAACTTAGCTAACTAATAAAAAACTAATGTGTACATATACATGCCTATTCTTTATTAGCCAAATTGCACCAAAACAGGCTCTTTGCTACTTTTTCAGTTACCAATTCATCAATAAACAGTCAGGGGAACAAACTTGTTTGGCAACAAGTGTTTAATAGTCAGAAAGTATTTAAAATATATCTAGTAAATACAGTATTTGGTTTATTTTCTAAAAACATTAGCTAGCTATATTGATGAAGGTGGAAGTTARCTCTTCCCAAGTAGTTTCAATTTAGCTCATCCAACAGGCTTAAGCTGCAGTGAAACAGAGACAATACCCATGTAAATCTTGGTGGGGCAAACT
This sequence comes from Salvelinus sp. IW2-2015, assembly GCF_002910315.2. Taxonomy (NCBI): domain Eukaryota; kingdom Metazoa; phylum Chordata; class Actinopteri; order Salmoniformes; family Salmonidae; genus Salvelinus; species Salvelinus sp. IW2-2015. The sequence continues at coordinate 39,780,618 of NC_036853.1, read as the reverse complement.
CCAAAAGCATTTTTTAGAAGCATGCCAGCAAAGCCATTACACAACACTAAATAATACATTAATTGCACTATAATGGTGACAACTTCTGCCCACAAACTGTTAGGGCCAACRGCAGAGCTTTTTTTTCAGCACCATGGAGTGAATCTTTACCACCACTACACCTGGCTATCAGCGGTCAATGTCTGGCAGCAAAACAGTTCATTCAGCCTCATTTAATGCATTTCTGAAAAACATAGCTGATATGGCTGACTTGCTTAAACAAATGTGGTTTCCACTGACAATTGAGATGTACAAACTATGGCATAAGGGAACGATGAGCAGATAAGAGGCAATCCGTAATTTCGATTTAGACATTAATGAGCAAGCTACAACAGACATAGTYAWWWTRACTATCTGCTCAGCACTTTTGAAATGCACAGCGACAGAATTCAGAACGTGGGCCTGTCATGCCAAATAATAGTGTCCCCCTCTAGAATTCGATAAACTATTGGCGTCCGTTGCTATATCAACGTTGTGATGACCTAAAGATTAGAATTTTGGATATCATTACAGCCTAAATTACATTATTTTCATCATCGCTATGCAAACAAGACGGATTTCCTCAACAATTTCGCTGTTTAAACAAGTTTTGTTTAGCTAATACAATGAAAACATGAATTCTAACTACTTTTTGGTACCTTGTTAACATTACAACATGAAATCCACGTTGCTACGTTTCGGGAATGGCAAAGAAAACGYGTAATCTGCTTGACACATTAAAGTTACTTACCTTACAGATCACGAAGTCWGTTAATTTCACTCCATTCATACGCAAATCCGTGTGATTCATACACTGGCTTGTCTGGCTGTCATCTTTTAATTTTAACCTGCCATTCCCTTGTCTACACTGAAATAATATAAATCCAGTAGTCCTCTATGAGGATTCATTCATTCTATCTCGCATAGCTCATTGGTACACCCTTGTGGTTGAATATATATGTATCTAGTATTAGTAGTAGTAGGTTCTAGGACACAAAAATAAATAATCTGGAACAAATAAATACCATCAAAGGATACCTTACAATTTACAATAATGAATACCTTATGAAACAGCTGTGAAAACCAACCTGCCAATATTTAAGATTTTAATACAAAAACGTTGTGCATTTTTTGGTACAGTTGTGTCATTAATTTTTTTTCACAGATAATTTTTTGTACACATGGCAATCAGACTGAAATATTTAATTCTGGTGTGTGGAATAAAGAGGTGGGTGCTGTGCGGTTAGGAGGTTCTGCCTGTCACTTGTTCTCAACAGGCAGTCTCGGAAGGGGGACTTGATGAGGGAGACTGCGAAGTCCAGGCACTGCTGCTCTCTTTGCTCTGAGTGTTTTCAGTGCTAGTGTTTTTAGTTAATCTGTGTATCTCACATATTATATGCCCAGTATGATACGGCTAGCAAACTTTATTAGCAGATAATGACAACAACAGTAGCTTTAGGTGATGTAATGAGATGGAGCGGGGGATGGGATGAGTGGGCAGATTGYKGGGCAGAATTTTGTCTGGAGGGAGAGGAGAGAGAAAGAGTTAAAGGATGAGGAGAGGAAAGAGGCAGAATCAAGAGATGCTTAATCAGGTGCTGCGGCTAGTTCTTCCTGTCATTTGTTCTCRACAGGCAGCCAGTCTCAGCCAGGGGTTCAATAACATGGGCCTGGTTTAGTTGGAAGCACTCTCACCACGTCAAGGTAAAGGCMGAGAGAAGGAATTAAATAATGTTTAATGAAGGCATTTAACCCCATACTCTATCTTTGTAGTGTTTGACCTGATGGGGCTTGGATAGGTGTAGCAATATGGTGATGACTCAACCCTGCTGTGTAATGGACTCCGAGAGACTTCTGCCATATTACATTCACAAGTCTAGAACCTCCAGATATGCAAACACTAACTAGAAACCAATGTCCAATTCCATACCAACCCTGGCCTAAAATTTGATTTGGAATTGGACACAAAAGATTAATGGATAGGGAGAAGGGGTTTAGGACCAGTAAGGAACTGGGCAACTGAACAGTCAATTTCAGTCAATTGAAAATTTTACTTGCAGTAAATACATTACCCGTACTCCTTTTTTTGAGATCCTGCTGTGGGGAAACCAGTCTAAGTCTCTCCGGGTGCTCATTCACTCTGGGGCAGATTCGTTTAATGGACGCTACCCTGGTATCAGAACTAGGCATCCCCACTCAAMTCCTCTCCGYTCCCATGGACGCTAGGGCACTGGACGGCCGCTCCATTGGAAGAGTCACGCACAGCACAGTTCCCATTAATCTGCGGGTATCTGGAAATCACAGTGAGTCTATACAGYTTATCCTCATTGAATCCCCTCACGTCCCTGTTGTCTTGGGATTTTCTTGGCTCYAAAAGCACAATCCCGTTATTGACTGGACCACGGGTTCAATCCTGGGTTGGAGCCCGTTCTGTCACTCCCACTGCCTTAAAGCGGTGCAGCCGCCCCCGAGACGTCCTACTCAGGGTTTAAGAAAAGCTTCGGATTTCTCTACTGTTCCCGCAGAGTACCATGATCTCCTGGAGGTATTCAACAAGGCTYGTGTTACCTCTCTTCCTCYGCATCATCCCTACGTTTGTGCCACTGACCTCCCGGGCACCACACCGCCTCGAGGTCGGCTATATTCCCTATCTGGCCTCGAGACCAAGTCCATGGAGGAGTACATTGAGGACTCTCTGGCTGCTGGGAGCATTCATCCTTCTGCATCCCCTGCCGGCGCAGGGTTTTTCTTTGTGGAAAAGAAGGACAAGACMCTGCGTCCATGCATCGACTACTGRGGGCTCAATGACATCACGATTAAGAATTGTTACCCCCTGCCACTCCTCTCCTCTGCTTTCGAACCTCTCCAGGGGGCTACCATCTTTTCCAAGTTGGACCTTCAGAATGCCTACCATCTTGTTCGGATACGCGAGGGGGACGAGTGGAAGACGGCTTTCAACACGACCAGTGGACACTGAGTATCTGGTCATGCYGTTTGGGCTCACCAACGCGCCCGCTGTTTTCCAGGCCCTGGTCAACTATGTGCTCCGTGACATGCTGAATAATTTTGTGTTTGTCTACCTCAATGACATCCTTGTCTTCTCCCGGTCTGTCCAAGAACACGTCCTCCGTGTCCGACAAGTCCTTCAGCGCCACCTGGAGAACCAGCTGTTTGTGAAAGCTGAGAAGTGCAAGTTTCATTGCTCTACTATCTCCTTTCTGGGATACATCACCGTTGAAGGAAATGTCCAGATGGATCCTGAAAAAGTGAGAGTGGTGGTGGATTGGCCCCAACCCACGTCCAGAGTTCAATGTTTCCCGGGGTTTGCTCAATTCTACCGCCGCTTCATCTGGGGCTACAGCACCCTGGAGGCTCCCCACTCTGCACTCACTTCTCCCAAGGTACCGTTCACATGGTCCCCAGCTGTTGACAGGGCTTTTGTGGATCTTAAGCATCAGTTCACTACTGCCCTCGTCCATCCGGACCTGTCCCGTCATATTGTGGTTGAGGTCGATGCTACTGACATTGGCGTGGGGGCGATCTGCCCCCACGCCAACAGCGATCTGCCCTGGACCAAAAGCTCCATCCCTGTGCCTTCCTGTCCCATCATCTCAACTCCGCTGAGAGAAACTACGACATAGCTAACCGGCGGTCAAGCTGGTGTTGGAGGAGTGGAGGCACTGGCTGGAAGGAGCGGAACATCCATTTTTTATTTGGACTGACCATGAGAATTTAGAATATCTTCGCACAGCCAATCGTCTTAACTCTAGGCAGGCCCATTGGGCTCTGTTATTCACCAGGTTCCGCTGCCACACCCTCTGACTCTGAGACCATCCTCCCATCCCCATGCCCTGCGGCTTCAGTCTCTAACCATCTGCCTTCTTCAGTCTGGGGTATTGAGACCCTGGTCTGCAAGGCACACGGTCCCAGCCGGACCCTGGAGGGGACCCGGATGATCGTCCCTGATTCGGCCAGGGCCCAGGTCCTGGAATGGGCTCATTCCTCCAGGCTTATCTGTCATCCTGGCTCCCGTCGAACCCTGGCCTTCCTCCGACAACGCTTCTGGTGGCCCACTATGTTTCATGACGCCCCTGCCTTCGTCACCGACCATGCACGGTATGTGCCCAGTATAAGACTCCGCGGCAAGCTCCGGCGGGACTCCTTCAGCCACTGCCGTTCTCATCGCATCTAGTCCCATATTTCCTTGGATTTTGTCACTGGGCTTCCTCCGTCTGATGGGAAACACCGTCATCCTGACGGTAGTGGATTGGTTTTTCCAAAGCCGCCCATTTATTCCTCTCCTCAAACTACCCCTCTGCCAAAGAGACGGCCCAGCTCATGGTGCAGTCTCAAGACCAATTCCAGGTATTGTCGAACAAGCGGACAGCCGCCGGACTCCGGATCCCCGCTATCGTCTTGGGAAGTGGGTATGGCTATCAACACAGGACCTGCCCCTCCGCGTGGACTCCCGCAAACTTTCCCCCCATTTCATTGGTCCCTTCCCAATCTCTAGAGTCCTCTAGAGTCCCCCCCCCCCCTCCCTCTGTGTCATCAAATGGCCATTCGACGTACACGGTGAGATGCCTCCTGGGTGTTCGATCACGGGTCAGGGGTTTCCAGTACCTGGTTGACTGGGAGGGCTATGGCCCGTTGGAGAGGTGCTGGGTCCCCGCTAAGGACATCCTAGACCCGGCTCTCATCGCTGGCACCCCCAGTCAACCAGGTACGCGAACAGGTTGGATGCCAGGTGGTGTCCCTAGAGGCGGGGGGGGGGGGGGGGGTTCCTGTCACACCCTGATCGTTTCACTTGGTCTCACCCATCTTCCCTATTACCCTCAGTGTATTTATACCTGTGTTCTCTGTTTGTTTGTTGCCAGTTCGTCTTATCTTGCCAAGTCAACCAGCATTTTTCCAAGCACCTGTTTTTCCTAGTCTCTCTTTTCTAGTCCTCCCGGTTCTGACCTTTTGACTGCCCTGACACTGAGCCCGCCTGCCTGACCATTCTGCCTGCCTCTGACCTCGAGCCTGCCTGCCGCCCTGTACCGTTTGGACTCTGACCTGGTTATGAACTCTTGCAGGTCCTTGACCTGCCTCCTGCCTGTCCCCCGTTGTTCAATAAATATCAGAGACTCTAACCATCTGCCTCCTTTGTCTGCATCTGGGTCTCACATTGTGTCATTATACTTTGAATACAAGACAGATAGCCTAATACTTAACAAACAACTTACCAACTTCACAGCCAATGTCTGCAAGAAATGTAAAACAATATTACAACAGGCTATTTACAATAACATGCAATGTAGTAAAACACCGACCATCTTGAGGTGGGGAGCCGGCCAAGCAGTGAAAACAAGGGAGGGGAAAACATCAGACAAAACAGATAACAGACGACGGACACGATGGACAGACAAATTCACGCACATTGACGACATAACACAAACAAGACACATGAAAATGCTTTCCGCATCTCCTACACCGGGCCACATCCTTACAGTACCTTCTCTCACGTATTTCCGACAGAAGCAGTGGACGCTAACCTCTGTTGTGTAGGATGTGGACACCTTGGGAGGCCTGGACCCAGGACGGGGACTGGAATTGTGACTGGGAAATGGTGTCAGGTGCCYAGCCTGAAAGCAAGAGAATGTTTTCTCATGGATTTCTGATGGTATYGTGCCATGAAGGGTTCCTCATCTCTACAGAGAGTAAGACTGTTTGCAATAGCAAACAGCCCACAATCTGTGCCCCCTTTCTGCTGTTTGTCTGCCAGCCACTCCACAATCACAGAGGTCCCTGGAAAAGATTAGAGAGAGGTGAGTTGTGAGTTGTGAGAGAAACTCGGGTGGTGTCATGACCACTGGAGTCATACACCTTAACAGTACCTACCTGGCAATGAAGGTTACTTACTGTGACCCAGTGGTTAGCTTTGAGATTGACTATCTGGACAAACCCCTGGGCCAGTGTTCGTACTGCTGACAGCATGGCGATGCCGCCCACCGCGAGGAGGCCTCCTACTTCTGGATGCTGCACCTGCAGAATAGCTTGAGCTTGATCAATTGTAAAATTGTCTAACCAGGAGTGTGACGGAAGAATGACCCCCCCCCCCGAAGGTCCTCCATCCGGCCACAGAGAGCAGATGGCCATACCTGTCCCTGTTGGACACTAGTGATAAGAACCTCACTAGTGTCTTCAAGTCCAGTGACTGGACTTACCTTCCCCTGTTCCTCCAGTCCGACGCAAGCCACCTGTGAGAACATTTGATGGATTATTGCAGTGTTAGAATGGGAGATATGTACTTTTCAACAGTTTTTGAAAGTATAGCCTACCTCAAGCTGGTCCCCTACCGACTCAGGGCACAGAGAATCAGACTGTTCCGAACTCAATGGCTCTGGTGGATGGGATACCTCCTGGGTGGGCCGGACAGTTGACGGTCCTAAAGTCATTAGGAGAGGTAAATTGAAGAAGTAAATTTTTTATGAGCTCAGCATAACTACCATTTCTTGCTTTCTCAAATGTCAACCATAGCTTAACATACTTGTCTCACGGGCTTCACAGAAGTGTATGGCATCAGGGCTTTCAGTGGTCGACCATCCAACTGCTCCAACTGCAGAAGATTGTTGGCTTCCACCGAGGTAACCCTTATGAAGACATAAAGACAAACATCTCAGTGTTAGGAAAACTAATACTAGCTTCAGGTTATTTTGTGTGCAAATTCAAATAGTTATTATCTGAGAKTTTTTATACTTACCTTAACGGATGATGACCCCAGCTATAATAATTGTTTACACCTATCCACTTGATTGATCAGGGTTAACGTATAGCTAGATACCTCAATGTGAAAGACACACAGTTGAAGTTGGAAGTTTACATACACCTTAGCCAAATACATTTAAACTCAGTTTTTCACAATTCCTGTCATTTAATCCTCATAAACATTCCCTGTCTTAGGGGTCAGTTAGGATCACCACTATTTTAAGAATGTGAAATGTCAGAATAATAGTAGAGAGAATGATTTATTTCAGCTTTTATTTATTTTATCACATTCCCAGTGGATCAGAAGTTTACATACACTAAATTAGTATTTGGTAGCATTGCCTTTAAATTGTTTAACTTGGGTCAAATGTTTCAGGTAGCCTTCCACAAGCATCCCACCTCTGTAACTCTCCACCAGCGCTCCACTGCCACACATCACACACACACATACACACAACACACCACACACACACACACACACACACAGTCCACACACACACACACACACATTTTCACACTACTACATGCACACATCTACACACACACACTACACATCACACCATCCTCTGGTGTAGGGTAACCTGCTAAATTAGCACCTGTAGTGCATGAAGCTGTGCTGACACAAGGATTGCAGTCGGGGCCTGGATAAAGCTGTCATAAAGTGCTTGAGAGGATATATAGATCTGTTGGATACAGTTTGGTTCATCTTTCCATCACACATTCAACTGGCTCATTGTTTACTTTTGAGAGAAAGATGTATTCACATCTTCCCATATTAATAACATATTCAGACTTGAGAGAAGTTAACATTGTTAATCATTTAGTTAACTTATATCCATGTTTATTGACTTTAAGCTAAGTCCATGTCCAAGTCTAACTTATCTGAATGGGGCCCTATGTCAGCATGTCAGAACATGAAATGCCTCTTTATTGTCAGTTGTCTGTCAGTTTGTTTGATTTACCAGCAGGTACTGTAGTGGTCCACCAGGGGCCCTGTGGAACGCCTGGCCCCTGTAGCTGTTCTGCTAACATTGAAATGAAAACACACACACACACAAGGGTTGTGGAAAGTATGGGGAGAGTATGGGACAGTTATAGGGTCACAAATGGGTTGGACCCGAAACTGATCTCGACATGAGGTGCAACATAGGGGGCAGAGAATTCCCAATTCAGAGGTAAGTTAAGCAGTTAATATTCTATTACTGTTACTGTTAGAGTATACTGGAGAGGATTAATGTATTAACCCTTAACAACCATTTTTCCTAGCTAACGTTAGTGTCATCTACATGTCGCTAGCTTTACGTTTAGTTATACAGTTGAAGTCAGAAGTTACATACACTTAGGTTGGAGTCTATTAAATCATTTTTCAACCACTCCACAAATTTCTTGTTAACAAACTATAGTTTTGGCAAGTCGTGTTTGGACATCTACTTTGTGCATGACACAAGTGATTTTTCCAAAAATTGTTACAGACGAGATATTTCACTTATAATTCACTGTATCACAATTCATGTCACAAGTTTACATACACTAAGTTGACTGTGCCTTTAAACAGCTTGAAAAATTCCAAAAAGGATGTCAGTGGTC
>NC_036853.1:39764126-39772238 GCF_002910315.2 Salvelinus sp. IW2-2015 | reverse complement strand
CCACACACCAACCAACACACACATACACACACCACACCACAACACACACACACAACCCACCAAACAACCCAAACACACACACCAGCACATCCACACGACACACACACACACACACACACACACACACACACACACAACACACACACATACACATCCTTGGTGTAGGGTACCTGCTAAACACCTGTAGTTTTGCATGAAGCTGTGCTGACACAAGGATCTTGCGTCGGGGCTGGATCAAGCTGCCATAAAGTGCTTGAGGAGATATACAGATCGTTTGGAATACAGGTTGTACATCTTTCCACTCACCATCACTTCAACTTGCATTGTACTTTTAGAGAAGATGTATTCACATTTCCATTTCACAATAACATTTCAGACATTGAGAGAAGTTAACATTGTTTGAAGCCATTTTAAGTTTTAACTTATATCCATGTTTATTGATTTAAGCTTAAGTCCATGCTAAGTCTAACTTATCTGAATGGGGCCTATGTCAGCATGTCAGAACATGATTGCCATATTTATTGTCAGTTGTCTGTCAGTTTGTTTGATTTACCAGCAGGGTACTTAGTGTCCACCAGGGGGCCCTGTGGAAGCGGCTGGCCCTGTAGTGTTCTTGCTAACATTGAATGAAAACACACACACACAAAGGGTTGTGGAAAATGGGAGAGTAGGGACAGTTAGGGTCCAAATTGGGTTGGCCCGAATGTTGACAGAGGTGATAGGCGGAAATTCCAATTTTCGAGATTAGTCTAAGATGACAATCAGGTTATTACGAAATATGAGTACGTTAAGCCAGAGTTCATATTTCCTTACTGTTACTGGATAACTTGGAAGGAGTATCTAGTATAACCCTTTAAAACCATTTTTCTTTAGCTAACGTTAGTGGTCATCTACATGTCGTAGCAGCTTACGTTTAGTTATACAGTTGAAGTTCAGAAGTTTACATACACTTAGGTGTGGAGTCATTTAAACTCAATTTTTCAACCACTCCACATTTTTGTTAACAAATATAGTTTTGGCAAGTTCGGTAGGACATCTACTTTGTGATTGACACAAGTGCATTTTTCCAAAAATTGTTTACCTGACGTAATTATCACTTATAATTCACTGTATCACAATTTCAGTGTGGTCACAAGTTTACATACACTAAGTTGACTGTGCCTTTTAAACAGCTTGAAAAATTTCCAAAAAAGATGTCATGGCTTTAGAAGCTTCTGATAGACTAATTTGACGTCATTTGAGTCAATGGAGGTGTGTACCTCTGGATGTATTTCAGCCTACCTTTCAAACTCAGTGCCTCTTTGTTTGACATCATGGGAAAATCAAAAGAAATCACTCAAGACCTCAGGAGAAAATTGTAGACCTCCACAAGTCTGGTTCATCCTTGGGAGCAATTTCCAACAATCTGAAGGTACCACGTTCATCTGTACAAACAATAGTATGCAAGTTAAACACCATGGGACCACGCAGCCGTCTATACCGCTCAGAAGGAACGCGTTCTTTCTCCTAGAGATGAACGTACTTTGGTGTGAAAAGTGCAAATCAATCCCTGAACAACAGCAAAGGACCTTGTGAAAATGCTGGAGGAAACGGTACAAAGTATCTAATCCACAGTTAAAACGAGTCTATATCGAATAACCTGAAAGGCCGCTCAGCAAGGAAGAAGCCACTGCTTCCAAAACCGCCATAAAAAAAGCGAGTCTTGGTTTGCAACTGCACATGGGACAAAGATCTACTTTTTGGAGAAATGTCCTTGGTTCTAATGAAACAAAAATAGAATGTTTGGCCATAAGACCACGTTATGTTTGGAGGAAAAGAGGGATCTTGCAAGCCGAAAAAAACCATTTCCCAATCCGTGAAGCACAGGGGTGCTAATGTTGGGTCATAATGAGTAGAACCGCAACAGCATCATAGTGTGTTGGGCTCAGTGGCGGCCGTTGCCTCTGTGGCCCCTTTGCGTTTTATGCTCTGCAAGCGAGGGAGGGGTAGGGGGTGGGGACTGCCGTGTCGTCTGCATCTCTTCCCACAAAAAAATAATGTCCTAGAGTTTTTTATCTTTTAGATGGCATCATGAGGACTTGCGACGACAATTATGTGGATTATATTGAAGCAACATCTCAAGACATCAGTCAGGAAGTTAGAAGCTCTTGGTCGCAAATGGGGTCTTCCAATATGCACATGAGCCCAAGCATACTTCCAATAGTTGTGGCAAAATGGCTTAAGGGACAACAAATCAAGGTATTGGAGTGGCCATCACAAAGCCCTGACCTCAATCCATATAGAAAATCTGTGGCCCAGAATGAAAAAGCATGTCTGGCGAGCCAAGACTAGAGCCCTACAAACCCCTGACTCCACAGTTACATCAGCTCTATCAGGCAGAAATGGCCCAAAAATTCACCCAAATAATTAGGACAGCCTCATTGTAATGGCTGGAATGGAATACATGGATCGGTATCAAACATATAGAAATCACATTTTGACTCCGTTCCATTGATTCCATTCCAGCCATTACAATGAGCCCGTCCTCCTACGGCTCCTCCCATCAGCCTCCTCTGGTGTGTGGGCTCGTGAATGTGGGTGTGTGTGTGTTTGTGGCTTCACCACAAGGTCAGTTTACGTGTGTGTTTCCTTTATTTCACCACTAGAGGGTAGTGTGTGTGTCCTATCCATCTCCCCCCTACCTCTCACCTCTCTCTCCTCAGGTCAGAGATTGCCCCTTCCTCTGGTCTGGAAGCCTCTCCCTCCTCTTGAAAAAGAGCTCCACCCGCAACCACCTGCCGGGCCACAAAGCCCCTCCCACCATGCCCTGCCACCCTMGGCTGCCCCGCCCCTCCGTGCTCTTACCCTATGGAGGGAAACAGCTTGTACAGGGACAGCTTCCGTATGCCCGCCCCTCACCCTGCTCCCTCTGGGCCCTCACCTGCTGCCATCCCAGACTGGGGACAAGCCGGGACTGAAGCAGGGACTGGGGCTGGAGGAGCTAAGAGAGGGCTACTCAAGGACATTGTGGAGGTCCCCAAAATGTACCTGACAGAGAACCAGGTCTACTGGGGAAAGCGGACCATGCTGGTCTAAAACCGTGCTGGTATGTGTGTGTGTGTGTGTTTCAGAAAGACAACTACATGTGTGTTTTTCCCAGATGTCACCAAGTGCGATCTAATTTATACAAGGACCATGACCCCACTTTGGAGTCAACCGTCCCAGCGTTTTTGTAACTATTTATCAAAGGCCCAATAAACAGGCATGCAGGGTTTGAAGAGGACTGTAGTGGACTGACTGATTTATCAATCACCACCAGTGATGCATGACCACTGGGTCCCAAGAGACACAACATATTTCTGGGAGTTGTAGGGAAAAGGCTGTGAAGGCTGAGCTGAGATCAGTTTGGGCATTCGTGTTTCTCATTGTTCATGTTATAATGGGAGCAGGCTAAGCTGGTCCAATATTTGTGTTTCGGGGCACCTTCAGTCTGGAGCTAGAGAGAGACAGATCAGGGCTGAACAGTGGCAGGGAGGGAATTATGAGAAAAAAAGCAATATACTGTAAATACTGACTGTATGTATGTGTGTGTGTGTCAGGGAGAGATAAATGCTGAGTAGGTTAGAGGTTATTTTGGCATCATCTCACAAATTACCCTCAGAATCCACTGGAGTCCCTCCCTCCTTTCTGCCTTTTTCTCTTCCACCCACCTGCTCTCTCGCTCTTTCACTCTCCTCCCCCTCRTTCCTCCCTCCGGCAACATGCCAGGTGGAAGAAGAGAGACAGAGAGAGATGGAGGGAGAGAGAAAGGGAGAGAGAGGGAAGAGAAGAGAAGAGATGGGAGGGTAAACAAGAGGAGAGAGGGTTAGATGAACAATCTCCATTTCACATGGTAAAACACAATTTGCAGATCTCACTTAGACTTTTCAGCAAAACTCTAAACCAATTACTCATTACTACAAAAACCATCTCACTCTACTGCACATGTCAATCCATAACTGGTAAAAACAAAGTGGCAACATCAAATAGCAAATAGAGAGACACAATGGTCATTGATTTGAAACACAACCACTCAAAATTGATTTAACTGTTTCCAAATGCATGCGAACACCACCAATTAGCCAGTTCTCATGTAGGAGCAAGACAGGTTGTTGAGGTGGGATACGGAGAACGCCCTGAGAATGGATAGAAGAAACAATGCTACAAGGACAGTGCTATTGGCGTATGCGAGGGGCGACGAGGAGGAGGAGGAGGGAAGAGAGCAGAAGAGGGGACGACAGAGGAAGAGGAAGACAAAGAGTGGAAAACTGTTGAACATCGAGCAACAGTTTAGACATGTTCTTGCTCATGGAGCTGACAAATGAGAGAGAAGCGGACTAGACGTGCAAAGCCCAATTTGAGGACGATTTTTGTGTCCTTCTAGTAAGGACCTTCCGAGAGAAGAGCACACAGTAAGATATACTACTGTAGTTTTGTAATTGCACATTATGTAGCTGTCTTCAAAGACATTTGTAAATTATCACTGTATGATATTGTACTGCATGAATATGTTTGTACTGCAGCAACCTACTATTTGATAGAATCTCAAAGGCTGCGACATGCAGAGATGAAGGACAGCTCTATTCACTCGCGAGCAAGAGGTCGTTATAGTTGGCATGGTCCTTCAAGATATGCAAGTACAAGCTCAGAGAAATCCAGAGACGAGCTGATAATGACTAACCACTTCAGAGGAATCGACAGTGTGGAGCATTCTCACAATGAACCGTGTCTCCTTGTTACAGGATGCGACTGAAACAAGATGATATCGAGACCTCTTTGGAGCGCAAACTACCAAGGGTGAAGAACTTGCCAATGAAAGCTTCAGTATGTGACAAAGTAAGTGTACATTCAGAAACATTTACTGTAAATCCAGATTGTCTACAGTGACCTAAACACATATATGTGAATGGACATTACTCTATCAGTACATCAATGTATGTGATCCAAAGACCTAATGTTACTCTACAGTATAGCACATGTCTGTACGACTTACAAAATCCTACATACAGTATATTGTATTTCTACACAGACAATATTTGACTTGGAATCCTTGACAGACCCCATGAAGTTCATCTTTGTCGATGAGCAGGTTCAATCTTAACAATGAGGAGAGGAGAGGCCGAAACATGATTGACAGCGGGCCATGTTGAAGTCCCTGTCAACGAGGGTGGCAATGTACAATCTGTGCTGCTATCAGCAACCATGGTGTTCTACATCACCATTTAAAACGGGCCATATAACACCCCAGCACCTTCTAAGATTTTTTGCCATCTAAATATATTTTATTTGAGACAGCAGAGTTCAAGAGACAGCAGGGTCAAGAGCTAATGAGAATCCCATTCCCACCTATGTGATAGTGTGGGACATTGTCAATTTTCACCGAGCTGCTCAGGTAAGGGAATGTTTACATCAATGGGCAGTTTATTGAACTTTTACCTCCCTCCATACTCGCCTTCCTGAATCCGATTGAGGAGTTTTTCTCCTCTTGGAGATGGAAAGTGTATGATAGACAACCCATACAACCAGAGATAATCTGCTGAAGCCATGATTTAGCCTGTGGTGATATAGAGTGATGGAATCAGGCATGCGATTAACAGCACAAAAGAGGGCTTCTTCCCCGTTGCCTCAGAGAGGACAAACTGTGATGTTGACGAAGTGCTCTGGCCTGACCCAGCCCAAAGACAAGAAGAAGCACATATTGATACACTGTTCCTTTGATTTTGTCCCTTTAGTATATGTCTGTGTACAGTGCATTGTAGGCTGTATACTGTACAATGGGACAAATTGTATGGCCTGAACATTGTGCTTTCCATTTATAACAGTACTGACATGCTCAATAGATTTTGACTGGTTGCAAGTTCATATCAACAAAGACAACAAGAATTACAGAATCACAGAGACAAAGGACACAGTTTGTGAGATGCAGGGTACATACTGTAAAAATATGGGTACAAGGAGGAGGAGAACAAAAAAACAAAATCAAAGAGCAAAGCAGAGTAGTAATTTCTGATAAATTTGAGTACTATGAAAGAACATGTTTTCGTTCATCAAAAGACAATGATGGAAAAATTATGAATATTGTTTTAGATTAAAAATGTACTTCTCCCTGAGATTTGTATGTTTTGAACAATGTGTTTTCTATTTTTCGTGTATTGTTTACTGACTGCTCGAGAAGTATTATATCCTTAATCACACTTTGTTTATGATTTGAGAGCAATGTTTGATTTGAACACAGGTAAAACTGTTTTGAGGCGAATGTTTCATTTTTGCAGAGGAGTCAGAGGTTATGTAAATAGTGCTTGAAGATGGTTTTTCTGCTTAATGTTTCAGGAAATGAGCAAGACAAGGTTTCAGAAAAATTGTGTTTTAGCATTGAGGAAAACTGTAATACATAGAAGTAAGAAATACATTAGGAATGATGTGCGCTCAGCATCACATTCAGAGAGAGAGGTAGCAGAGAGAGAGAAAGAAAGAGAGAGATCATTCAGATAAGCAAGTCAGAGATTTACAGACTAAGCTGACAGAACATAATTTATTACAGGCCTCAATGTCAATCAAGACACAGACAATAAAAAAAAAACGTATTTAATAGTTACACTAATACGTAGCTACCTGTATTTGTGTTGCATGTGACTTGCCCAGATCCAATCATTTATCTGAATATGAAATGTGTATTTGAATATCAGGCTGTGCATTAATTAAAGGTTTTTGGCAGCTCTATAAAATATAATTCAATCATGTTCCTACGATTTCCCAATTGGTATCATCTTTATTTATTAATATCAATAAATTATTCAACTTTTATTGTGTTYTCCCACTCCGGACCATTGTCTTCCGACAGGTGCCAATGTAGCGATCCTTAATTGGGGTATTTAATAGCTGCATGAGAATGAGTTCGATAACCGTTTCACAACCTTGATTGCCTTAGAGTCACTGACTGCATGATCCATGTCACTGTATTTAAAGGTGAAATGATGCTCTGCCACTCCAAACTGAAGACACCAGGTGAATCATCGACCAGGTTTGCCACATCTGCGGGGGAGGGGACACAGTCAAATATGAATGAATAACGGATTAGTGAATTATTAATTAAGCAATGAGTGAATGGATGAATAAATAATCAATGGAGGAAATAATGAATGAATGGACAAATGAATTAATGATTTTTTTCATGGAGATGCCCATTAAATTCTTCATAGGAAAGAAGAGTCGTTATATTTTCTTCTACAATGTATAAGACCAGGCCTCCATCTATCATTGGCTAATTCATCTTAAAATGAAGAGGTTTGTAGGATGATTTAATTTGACTGTGGGGAAACTGTCAATTGATTTATTGATGCAAGTGTTATTTGCCCTACACTCAAATAAATGCTGGCGTTCAGATATTTTTGGCCACCCGTGAGACTAAATGTAATTCCGGTCTATCTGTTCTCTTGCGTTGATATCACATGTTTAGGTTGAACTCTGATTCTTTTGAAACTTTATAGGTCCTGAACAGCCATTCTGAAAAGTACATTTCTCTCATGGCTAACTACCAGGAAGTTTGAAAAGACAGGCTGARTGGGCGGGGAGCTTATTATATTCATTAGCTCAMCTTGACTGACAGCTCTTGTCAAGCAACTTCGATGCCGTGATCAGTGTCGCAGTAAAATCGTCTCTAGCAAATTTGGTGATACACAAAGCAACTCAAACATTGAAACTGCATCAAGGATATACAGTGGCTTGAGTTGAGTTTATTTTATTTTCACAGGGACAGTGCACATGAATCAACATTTCTGTAAAAGTGCCGGTTTTAGCCAGCCGGCTAATTTTCAACCGTAGTCCCTGGGCAGGTTATTAAAAACAATTACAATATAGACAATCATTGAGCAGTGAGCACACGCAGAGCAACATAGGACAAGCAAGACATAGCATACAGACAGAGCAACATAGAACAAAAAGCAGCAAGACAGCTTGTGAAAGTATTCATCCCCTTGGCATTTTTCCTATTTTGTTTCCTTACAACCTGGAAGTAATATAGATTTTTTGGGGGTTTGTATCATTTGATTTACACAACATGCCTACCACTTTGAAGATGCAAAATATTATTTATTG
>NC_036853.1:39742668-39760261 GCF_002910315.2 Salvelinus sp. IW2-2015 | reverse complement strand
AGCCCCCGTAATAGGGTTAGAGGCAGAGAATCCCAGTGGAGAGAGGAAAACCGGCCAGGCAGAGACCGCAAGGGCGGTTCGTCGCTCCAGTGCCTTTCCATTCACCTTCACACCCCTGGGCCAGATTACACTCAATCATAGGACCTACTGAAGAGATGAGTCTTCAATAAGGACTTAAAGGTCGAGACCGAGTYTGCATCTCTCATATGGATAGGCAGACCATTCCATAAAAATGGAGCTCTATAGGAGAAAGCCCTGCCTCCAGCTGTTTGCTTAGAAATTCTAGGGACAATAAGGAGGCCTGCATCTTATGACCGTAGCATACGTGTAGGTATGTACGGCAAGACCAAATCGGAAAGATAGATAGGAGCAAGCCCATGTAATGCTTTGTAGGTTAGCAGTAAAACCTTAAAATCAGCCTTTGCCTTAACAGGCACCACAACAAACCTGCCAGCGATTCCATCACTACTTATATGGTCGAGAGTTGGTCACCGCTGAAACWGACCACAAACCACTCATTGCTATATTCAGTAAACCTCTCCTCAACACGCTCAAGAGGCTTCAAAGCATGCTCCTGACTCTGCAAAACTACAGCCTGAAGGTGATTTACAAGCCAGGACCAGAGATGTACATCAGCGACACACTGAGCAGGGCAACAGCACAATGTACAGGCAGAGGCACTGCCTATCAGCGGCAGGCCATCTGTTCACTACAGCAGGAACAACAAGATGTTCAACAGATCAATAAGGCAGACTACTTAAATGTCACAGATCACCGTCTAGCCCAGATCAGGCAACACACTGACAAGGACGAACACCTACAGTCACTGAAGTCCATGGCTCTCGCAGGTTGTCCATACCTGAAAGAGGAGACACCTTTCACAGTGAGAGAATACTGGACCTTTCGAGATGAGATCAGCGTGCAAAATGGCATCTTGTTCAGAGGTCAGAATGTCATTATCCCCAAATCTAGAGATGCTTACCCGCATACCTGTCTCTTATACACATCTAGATGTGTATAAGAGACAGAATCACTACGTCCAGAGATGCTTACCCGCATACACTCCAGTCACGTTGGAGGTGACGCATGCTACCGCCAGGCTCGTGAAACATTATACTGGTACAACTGGTATAATGTGGTAAAACATGCAAGCAGAAATTAAAGACTTTGTCAGCAACTGTACCACATGCAACGAGTACGCTCATGAACAGCAAAAGGAAACCATGATGTCACACGAACTGCCCACAAGGGCCTGGCAAATCGTCAGCATGGACTTATTCAGCCACAGACAAAAGGACTATCTTCTCATCGTTGATCACTACTCTGACTTTTGGGAAATTGAACTGCTCCCTGACTTGTCTGCAGAGACGGTCATAAAGCACTGCAAGGCGCAGTTTGCAAGGCAAGGTCAGTCTGACAAGGAAATCACAGACAATGGCCCACAATTCACTTCACAGTTCAAGCGTTTCGCCTCGTGACCACGTGACCTCCTCTCCAAGACAACCAAAAGCAAATGGCAAGGCAGAATCATCTGTCAAGATTGCAAAAAAATGTTARGCAGGGCCTTGCGCGACAGCAACGACCCATGGAAAGCGATCTTACAGTGGAGGAACACACCCACCRAAAACATGGACAGCAGCCCAGCACAACRCCTTCTGTCCAGACGTCTGAAGACTACCATCCCCGTAGCTAACAAGCTACTTGAGCCCTGCGTCATGGTTGGCGTCACGGACAAACTGCGTCACAGAAAGCAGCTCGCTAAGTGTTTCTACGACCGGACTGCTCGAGACCTACCAGAGCTGGAGGTGGGTGAAGCGATAAGGATGAAACCGCTGCCGGGAGACCACACAGGACTTTGGAGGCTGGGCACRTGCCTACAGAGAGTTGCACCACGTTCTTACYTGGTGGATGTTGCTGGCTCCCTCTRTCGTCACAATCGGGTGGATCTGCGTGTAGCAGAGCAGACAAACCAGAACAYGCCATACACTCACCTAGATGAGCTGGATCACAGTCCAGGCCTAAGGGTAAGGGGCGCAGAATTGAGACATGAGCCAACTGAAGGTGAGGCTTCTACCCCACCAAGCTCTCCAGCTCGTGGCCCTAATGCTACCCCTGTCAGAGCCAATACTTACTCACGGGTGGGTCGGCTGTGCAAGCCACCGGACAGGCTTACTCTGTAAGCAAGAGACTGTGTTAACTTGTCCTCTGTTTATAAAAAAAGGAAGATGACAACTGAAGTAAAAAGAAAATTTTATACTTTTTCAATTGTTATGAACTGTTAAGAACTGTTAAGAACTTAATGTTATGCCGTTATGTTTGCACTTTCTATTGAAAAGGGTGATGTTACGGAGTCTAGTTGATAGGTAATCGACTAGCCGGACTGTTCCCCGGACTCCGCGTGTAGGGATTTGTACAATGCATGAACAAAGCTATTGAACTTGACATTGGTGTCTGTCTTTATTCCTTTATCCAACATATCATACTGAAACACAGACAAATGGAGCGGCAGGGACTGGGAGACTAGTCAGGATTCGAGGCAAAGATGAATGGAGCAAAGTACAGAGAGATCCTTGATGAAAACCTGCGCCAGAGAGCTCAGRACCTCTGACTGGGCGATGGTTCACCTTCCAACAGGACAATGAACCTAAGCACACAGCCAACACAATGCAGGAGTGGTTTCAGGACAAGTCTCTGAATGTCCTTGAATGGCCCAGCTAGAGCCCGGACTTGAACCCGATCGAACATCTCTGGAGAGACCTGAAAATAGCTGTGCAGCAACGCTCCCCATCCAACCTGACAGAGCTTGAGAGGATCTGCAGAGAAGAATGGGAGAAACACCCCAAATACAGGTGTGCCAAGCTTGTAGCGTCATCCCCAAGAAGACTCTAGGCTGTAATCGCTGCCAAAGGTACTTCAACAAAGTACTGAGTAAAGGGTCTGAATAYTTATGTTAATGTGATATTTCAGTTTAMAKTTTTTTAAATAAATTTGCAAAAATKTATAAAATACTGTTTTTGCTTTGTCATTATGGGGTATTGTGTGTAAATTGATGAGGGATTTAATWAAAAAAWATATATATTTTAAAATAAGGCTGTAACTTAACAAAATGAGGAAAAAGTCAAAGGGTCTGAATACTTTCCGATGGCACTGTGTATATACAAACATATGTGGACACCCCTTCAAATTGGTGGATTCGGCTAGTTCAGCCACACCCATGTCCGACAGGTGTATAAAATCGAGCGCACAGCCATGCAATCTCCAGAGAACATTGGAACTAAGGGGCCTAAACTAAACCATGAAAAACAGTGTCATGACTTGACTTTAACATGTATCTGAAGACTGTTATTTATCTAATTAACTATGTTTAATTGTTACCCAATTAAATGAATCATGTTACATTTAACTCATTAGGACCTGGGACACTACGAGAGCGATTCTTTAAAGAGTTACCATCTCCTGAATTTGTCATGGTTCCACCTGTCACCAGAGGATGGCAGAAACCATCCTAGAGACATTAACGACACTCAGGTGTGTCCTATTTACTCATTATGAGAGGCGTGCTTTCTGTTGTCCTTTGCTGAAGCTTGAATTATTTGCTGTGTGCGTTTGTCTCATGAGTTTGTTGTTCCATGTGTTACTGTGATCCTTTTATTACCATTTCTCAGTGAAGTATTATGTTTATCCTTAACCACTGAATCCTCGTCTGGTCTCTTCTCTGCACCTGGGTACAACCTCACCATGTCACAGAATTAAACTCTAAAAGGTTTTTTACCTATTACATCTATAAACAGTCAACTTATTGATCATGACCTCGTATCATATCATCATTCTGAACAGTCGTAACCTCCTTGCATCTGCATAAACCCAAGCCTTACTTATGATTCTGTACTACACAAATTGGTTTAATTATTTATTTACTAGCTAATTAAATGGGAACACAGRATAAACACACACACTCTGCAYCGGTTATTGATGGGAGACGGAATACGCTGAAAACAGGTCCCTAGCGAAATGACAACAACATGGATGCTTGTTAAAGAAGAGATGGAGAGGGAGAGAGAGGGACAGAGACACTTAATAACATTGCCACATTCAGAAACTACTCTCATCTCAAGTAACCACATACTTTGCACACGAACCGCCGCACACTTTGAGAAAGAATTCATTAATGTATTTACATTATTAATGCACAAGGCGAGACCCAGATGCAGACACAGGAGGCAGATGGTTGGAGTCTTACAATGTTTATTAATCCAAAGGGGTAGGCAAGAGAATGGTCGTGGACGGGCAAAAAGGTCAAAACCAAATCAAGTCCAATAGGTACCGAAGGGCAGGCAGAATCAAGGTCAGGGTAGGCATGATGATCAGGCAGGCAGGAAAGTAGTCCAGAGTCAGGCAGGGGTCAGAACAGGGAGGTCTGTTAGAAGAGAATAGAAAAGGAGTATGGTCAAAACACGCTGGTTGACTTGACTTGATATACAAGAAAAACTGGTACAGAGAGACAGGAAACACAGGGATAAATACACTGGGGAAAATAAGCGACACCTGGAGGGGCTGGGGACAATCACAGGTGAAACAGATCAGTGCGTGACATACATGAAATGCCTGTAACGCTTGTCGTGGTTGGAAGAAGAGGAGGACCAATGCGCAGCGTGGTAAGTGTCCATATTGTTTTAATACGAAATACTGAACACTGAACAAAAACAATATAACGACAAACGAACACTCCTGTACGGAGAAACAGCAAACAGAAAATAATCACCCACAACACACAATGAGAAACAGGCTACCTAAATATGGCTCCCAATCAGAGACAACGACTGACACCTGCCTCTGATTGAGAACCATACTAGGCCAAACACATAGAAATAGAACAATAGAACAAAACATAGAAAAAACAACATAGAATGCCCAACCCAACTCACGCCCTGACCAAACTAAAATAAAGACATGACAAAGGAACTAAGGTCAGAACGTGACAATGCCTGGGTTCGCCGGGGGTCTCTCGGTGAACGGGGCAGCCTTGGAAAGGATGTTGGGCCTTTTCGCGGCACGCTTGTAAGGCTCTGATTGTCCGAAATGGTTCCAACTCTTGTTCTTCTTCGTAGTTGTCTGGTATCTGGTGACTTGTCATGCAGTCCTGAAAAGAACTACAGAGTGGATTTTCCTTCCATTTGCTCTTGAAGATGCTTCTTTGAAAATAGGCTTAGCCAGCTGTATCGATGGTTCCCCAATGGGGTGATGAGAGTAGCATAAAATTATAGTTTGAGCAGAGTAACGAGATGGTCTTACTTAAATTCGCTTTCAAAGATACTTTACTTCGGACAGCTAATCAGCCGTACCAGTGGTTGTCCGGGAGGTGAGTTTATCTTCTCCACCTTGTGTTGAGATTCAAAGTTCAAACCATTTTTTTTTTTAAAAGCTTCCGCTTTTCGCTTTTTATGGTTCAATGTGTTTTTTTCTTAACCCATCATTTGTACCTTTTGCTCGAAAGGGGCGTTTCAGGCAGGCTGACACGCTCTCTGACCTCACTTCGGGGTGGTGACTACTCACTGTGCAAAGTTATGGAAAACCATGATCTCTTATAGCTTCTCAAATCACATCCCTCTCTTAACAAAAACACTTATAATTTATCATATTACATGCACAACCCATAGTATGGRAACTTCAGCTATGTAGTGTGTGTACATTCCAAGTTACAGTATTTCCTTTATAACATTTTTAATGACATCACAAAATAAMAAACAAAATTATATTAGTGTTTTATAGATCGCCTCAGACCATTCCCCACGTTCTATGTTCGAAATATTGTTCCAGTATTCGTTTTTGAAAGTTCGCGTTTCAGTGGGAAAAAGGTCTGTTGAGACAAARCACATTCMTTGGGTGAATTTTGAGAGCACTGGCATGGATCTTCTCCCTTGATTTACAACAAGACGTGATTTGTTAATCCCCACAAGTTCTTTCCTTCCCCATCTACGAGTGAGAGGGGGTCTGATTGAAGTTATTAATTGCAAACCTGATCTGACCTATTTGGATTCTCATGGACAGTCATGACCACACCCCTAGACCATTATTCCTGCTCCACTAAACTTTACATTTGGCACTATGCATTCGGGCAGGTACTGTGTCCTGGCATCCGCCAAACCCAGATTTGTCCGCTGGACCTCCAGATGGTGAAACGTGACTCATCACTCCAGAGAATTCGTTTCGAATGGCAGCGAGATGAATGACGGCGAGCTTTACACCACTCCAGCCGATGCTTGGCATTGCTTGACATTGCTCATGTTGATCGTAGGCTTGTGTGCGGCTGCTCAGCCATGGAAACCAATTTCATGAAGCTCCCAAACAGTTGTTGTGCTGACGTTGCTTCCAGAGGCAGTTTGGAACAGGGTAGTGAGTGTTGCAACCGAGGACAGATGGTTTTTACATGTTAAATGCTTCAGCACTCAGTGGTCCCATTCTGTGAGCTTGAGTGGCCTACCACTTCGCGGCTGAGCCGCTGTCGCTCCTAGACGTTTCCACTTCACAATAACAGCACTTACAGTTGACCTGGGCAGCTTCTGCCCATGGCAGAAATTTTACAAACTGACTTGTTGGAAAAGTGGCATCATATGATGGTGCCACGTTGAAAGTCACTGAGCTCTTCAGTAAGGTGATTCTAATGCCAATGTTTGTCTATGGCGATTTCATGGCTGTGTGCTTGAGGTTATACACCTGTCAGCAACGGGTGTGGCTGAAATAGCCGAATCCACTAATTAGAAGGGGTGTCCACATACTTTTGAATATATAGTGTAGCTATACAGTAGGTACAGTACATATGTACAGATATACACTCGCTGGTCAGTTTATTAGGTACACCCATCTAGTACCGAGTCGGACACCCCTTTGCCTCCAGAACAGCTTGAATTATTCAGGGAATTCTACAAGGTGTCAGAAGCGTTGCACAGGGATGTTCATCCATGCTGATGCGATGGCATCACGCAGTTGTTGCAGATTGGACGGAGGTACATTCATGCTGCGAACAGCCCGTTCCATCTCATCCCGAAGATGATCTATTGGGTTGAGGTTTGGGGACTGCGCAGGCCACTCAAGTAAACTGAACTCGTTGTCATGTTCCAGGCGATGTTTTATCACTACTCAATTGTCTAGTGTTGGTGATTATGTGCCCACTGGAGCCACTTCTTCTTGTTTTTATCTGATAGGAGTGGAACCCGGTGTGGTCGTCTGCTGCAATAGCCCATCCGTGACAAGGTTCGACGAGTTGTGTGTTCCGAGATGTTGTTCTGCGCCATTATTTGTCTGTTTTTGGCCCGGCTGTTAACTATTCTCCTTCTACCTCTCTCATCAACAAGCTGTTTTCGCCTACAGGACTCCCGCTGACTGCAAGCCATGTCCAAGTGACTCACTGTCTGTAGAARTGATCAATTTTTGTGAACAGGGTGTACATAATAAACTGTCCTGTGAGTGTAGATATAAAGTAGATTAAGTTGATATGTATAGATATGCATTATACACAGTATRAATATATAGGTCTGGTTATGACTAGCTATGGCATTATGCTACAGAGTGGCCATTCAATTCATGTCTGCTGAGGATCCCTATCTAATCTTTTCAGATATTCATCTCCCTATACCACTCTCTTTCTCCTACACACTTGTCCTTTTCTTCCATCTATCCTCCTCTRCTAGAAATCACTCTCCCTCCAGATCTTTCTGTTTCTTTCTATTCCCGTTCAACCTATTGCCCTCTACTGACCGCACAAGGCCACAAGGCTACAAGGCCCAACCTTTCATCTCAGACTGGGGCTCCYGAGTGGCGCAGCGGTCTAAGGTACTGCATCTCAGTGCAAGAGGTGTCACTACAGTCCCTGGTTTGAATCCAGGCTGTATCACACCCGGGCCGGGATTGGGAGTCCCTTAGGGCGGCGCACAATTGGTCCAGCGTCTTGGTCGGGGTCGGCCATCATTGTAAATAAGAATTTGTTCTTAATTTGTGCCTAATTAAATAAATGTTTAAAAAATATATATTAAAAAAAGACACACACACACACACAGTATCCTCTCTCCTCCTCCATCCCCGACTCCGTGGGATAAGAATAGGTTCCATCAAGTTCATATGTGATTTGTCTAAACACAATTATATCCCTCCTTCTCTCCCATTACTCCTTCTCTCTTTCTCGCTGGATTCCCTGAGTGCTTTACGTGGGCCTATAAAGAGGAGGTAATTAACCGCGAAGGGCAGTTTTATTAATTAGCTTTTAACGAGAGATGAGTGAAGAGAGGAGAGAAGGGGGAGGAGGAGAGGGGTTAAAGCTATCTTAAGGATATTGTTAGCTCTAGATATGAGAATAGGCGGAATGGAATCGTTTCTGTCAGGAATCGCTTCACCTCTCTCGTTCTTTTAATCTTTCTATTTTTCTTCTCCTAGGGTATGTTCATTTGATTCTCTCACCTTTGTTCTCTGGGTTTGATACAGTTCTATATTATTTTCTCTTTTCTTCTTTCATTCTCTATCTCTCGCTTTCTAGGTGTCTCTGCCTCTCTCTCTCTCTCGCCTCGTTTATACCTGGTGCTAACCTGGTGCCTGATCCTGTGTCCAGATCTTGTCCACTTTTGTATTTTCCCCACATTTTCAGACGCATGTCTACACATGGTATTAAAATGTGTCTCTTATCCGTCCACTGTGTCCACATTTTGTGACCATTTCCTGGTCACTCCCAGTATGCAAATTATTTCACAGATATTCTTTCAAAATAATATTTATTTAAATTCTTGATGCCATAAGGCTGCACACCTGTCAATTATTTTAGAGGACAGGAAAATTATTTTATAAATGGGTTCACCGTCCAGATCTTTCAACACTTGTAMGGGCATGTCCACACTTGACACTTACATGCGACTTCTGAAACCCGAATACGATGATCGCATTTAAAAGACAGGTCTARATGCACAAAAGTTGCATTGTGGTCTGGTTGTGTTCAGATCTGGCTGACCAATTCAGGGGTTGGCTAGGGACGCATTGTGTGCGGATTGCTCCTCAGTCTGGAAGCAATTATGCTACTCCACCCACCAGTCTTCAGAAAACATGTGTTTTGGGAGCGAGAGGCACCTTTTCATTATAACTTTGTAGGAAATACATCCCTAGCGTGTGAGGAAGTATTTACTGGTCTCATAAATACTAGCCAGCTAGTTAATATTTAGAAAAACAAAACGTTTGTTTTGCTGGAGTTATGCTAACCTTTAGCAATCCCTTTACCTTTGCTAGCTAGCTTGCTAGTTAGCTACAAGCTAGCTACAATAATCAAGTTGTTGTTGTGTTATTATCATATTTTGCCAGAACACATGSTGGCATTTGAATATAGCGTGGGAAAAGGGTATCCTGTGGACACAATGTGGACACGATGGACACATTTAATCGGAATTCCATATCCAAATTGACTTGATTGTGGTGTTTGCATAGCTCTACTGTACAGTAATATACAACACCTACAGGGAAAAACAAAACACTTGATTTAGAGTAAACCGGACTCACTTCCATTAGTGCTGACACTGTTACACTTTCTCAGAGTAAGAAATTAACAGCTGTAGTGTTTTTWAAAAATGTATTATTTGTTTTTTGATTATTAACCCCTCCACCCCTCCCCCCCCGGAGAACAGCTTTTTTGCTACATATACATACATTTTGCATACACATTTTCATGCACCTTTTGCATACACATTTTACATACAGTATATGGTACTTTTATACAAAGCTGTCACATAACAATAATACTTTACCAAACATAAGCTCTTTAATCCCAACCCTCAGCCACTCTCAGCCCATCCCACCATGGACCACCCTCGTTTGGTTTCCATGTGCCATATATTTTTCAATTGTGCTGTGATGTTTTACAGAATTTTTTAACCTTTCTAATCGTATAGTGTCCACAGATTGTGAGCTAAAGATGAAAATGTTTCCTATGAGTATTATTATATTATTTATTGACTGACTATGGCTTTCCAAATCGCCCAACACTGCTATTGTGACTAGAAACAAGCTAAATCGGAAGCAATACCAGAACAAATGATGTATTGATTCTGTTTCCTCGCAGCAAAATCTACAGAGCTGAGATTGTTGTATGTCCCATACATATAGCATTCTGTTGGTGGCAAGAATTTTATGTAATAATTWAAATTKAAAAACTCTAAGTGTTGAATCAAGTGTCGTTTTTTGTACCAGTTCATAAACCATGTGCCATGGAATTKGTACATCAAAAATCTCTTCCCATTTATTTTGCAACCTGTATGATGCAGCTGTCAACATTTTTGTCCTCAAATGAAACTGGTATATTTTTCTATTTATGCCAGTTCCTTTCAACCAATTTGTATCTTTAATATATGGCAGGCAAACAAGTTCCCTACCTTCTCCCTTTTCCACTTGCCTCCTCAATTTTTGTGGTAATGCTGCAATTAGTTGGTTGTAAGTTTGGATTGAGCAGATATTCCCATATATTTTCATTAACTGCATATGTGACATAACTCTGTTTATATTCATAATATCATTAACAAACATAATTAAAAAAAATTTAATGTTATTTTATTAATCAGTATATTTGAGTTTAACCATAACATTTGTTGTAATATTTGTTCTATCTTTTCTGGAGGATAGAACTGAAATTGTAACCAGCTTTGTATGGCTTGTTTAAAAGTAAGGGCGATATTTTAAACAACATTTTTTTTTCAATTAGTCGGAAAGGAGAAGCTGTAATCTGTATGAAGGATGAGCCTTTCTTAATAATCTACTGGAGAACCATTTTGGGTTTAAGTATAATTTATGTATGAGTGAAGCTTTTAGTGAGAGGTTTAAATCTTTAATATTTAATCATTTTAGCCTCCCAAACTCATATTCATTATATAAATAGGCACTATTTAAAAATAAAATAAAATATTTTTTGCTCATATTTAAAAAACGAGTCATCTGGAGTAGGCAGTGCCATTAGTAAGTAAGTAAACTGTGATAGGACCAAAGAGTTAATCAATGTGATTTTTCCATAAATATACAAGTATTTACCTCTTCATGGTTGCAGAATCTTATCTATTTTTGCTAACTTTCTATTGAAATTAATTGTGGTAAGTTAATTTATATTGTTTGAGATTTGAATACCAAATATGTCTACTTCACCATCTGCCCATTTTAAGTGGACACTTGTCATAATTAGGTTTTAATCCAGAGAGGCTCTCTTCAATGATACTGTGCAGGGATCCAGATTGCGGACTTACTGAAAAATTAGAGTCATCGGCATACATTGAAACTTTTGTTTTTATCCCCAGGGTTTCTAACCCCTTAATGTTCTTGTTGGATCTAATTTTAATAGCTAGCATTTCAATGGCCATAATAAATAGATATGGAGACAACGGACAGCCTTGTTTTACTCCTCTTAAAAGCTCAATACTTTCTGAGAAGTAACCATTATTTACTATTTTACATCTGGGGTTGCTGTACATAACTTTAACCCATTGTATAAGAGATTCAACTAAATTTAAGTAATCCAGGTGTAACAGTTTAACTTTACGTCCCTCCCCTCGCCCCGACTCAGGGACCCTCTGCACACATCAACAACTGACACCCACGAAGCATCGTTACCCATCGCTCCACAAAAGCCGCGGCCCTTGCAGAGCAAGGGGAACCACTACTTCAAGGTCTCAAAGCGAGTGACGTAACCGATTGAAACGCTATTAGCGCGCACCACCGCTARCTAGCTAGCCATTTCATATCCGTTACACTGGCATTTATATATAAATTCTAGTCATACTTTATCAAACGCTTTTTCAAAATCTGCTATGAAGACCAGGCCTGGTATCTTCGATGTTTCATAATGTTCAATTGTTTCAAGTAATTGTCGTATATTATCTCCAATATATCGTCCATGTAAAAAATGGGTCTGATCAGGATGAACAATATCTGGTAAAAMCTTTTTTATTCTATTTTCAATGCATTTCGCCAGGATTTTCGCATCCCAACATTGAACTGTTAGAGGCCTCCAGTTTATTAAATGGACTGGATCTTTATACTTACCACCTGTGTCCTGTTTAAGTAGTAATGAAATCTGAAAGTYTACCATTTGTATAAGAGTAATTAAAACATGCTAATAATGGATCTTTGAGTAATTTAAAAAATGCCTGATATACCTCTACTGGTATGCCATTAAGCCCTGGTGTTTTTGCAGACTGAAAMGTTTTTATTGTTCCTCTTCTGTAAATTGGCCTTCACACAGGTCTTTCAGTAAATTTGTTAATTTAACATTATTATTATTAGGAAAGAGATCCTTACAGTTAACATAATTCAGTGGAAATGGAGGAGACTGAAAAGAAAACAGATGCTTCAAATATTTTGCTTCCTCTTTCAAAATATAATTTGGTGAATTATGGATAACTCCATCATTTGTAAGGAGTTTCTGTAAATTCTTTTTGGTAGAATTTCTATGTTGAAGATTCAAGAAAAATGTTGTGCATTTGACCATTTTCCATCYAATTTGCTTCATTTCTGTATTACATTACACTTGAACGTTCTTGAATAAGTACCCTCATTTCTTTTTGTTTTTCCTCTAACCTATTTTGTGCCTCTATAGCAGTTTCCATTACCATCTACAGTTGAAGTCGGAAGTTTACGTACACTTAAGTTGGAGTCATTAAAACTCATTTTTCAACCACTCCACAAATGTCTTGTTAACAAACTATAGTTTTGGCAAGTTGGTTAGGACATCTACTTTGTGCATGACACAAGTAATTTTTCCAACAATTGTTTACAGACGAAGTGTTATGTTCACTTTGTCACTGTAATCAACCAAGTTCCCAGGGTAGAGTACGTAGATTTCAGCTAGAATGACTGTGCCTTTAAACAGTTTGGAAAATTCCAGAACAGCTTCTGATAGGCTAATTGACAATCATATTATGAGTCATTGGAGGTGTACTGTGAATATATTTCAAGGTCTACCTTCAACTCAGTGTCTTTTGCTTGACATCATGGGAAACTCAAAAGAAATCAGCCAAGACCTCAAGAAAAACAATTGTAGACCTCTACAAGTCTGGTTCATCCTTTGTAGCAATTTCCAAACGCCTGAAGGTACACGTTCTACACTGAATACAAAACGAAGAGTATAAACACCATGGGACACGCAGCCGTCATACGTCAGGAAGGAGACGCATTTCTGTTCCTAGAGATGAACGTACTTTGGTGCAAAAAGAATGAGAATGAATGAGAATTAAAAAGAAGGAGACCGAATGCGATAGGACTGCCATCTAATTGGCCTCCATATAACTCTTACAGAATTTCCACATATGTCGGGATATTGGAAATTTAATCAAAGCCTATTGTTAAGACAATTTGTTCTTAACAAAGACAAAATAACTAGAATTGACTGTTTTTTTTTTGCATACATAGGTACAACAGATCCCTTTATTGTATGGGACATTTTCAAATGTACTTTTAGAGGCCATTCAATACAATACTCATAATGAAAACAAAGCAGTTTAGGTCAGAAGAGATTAGACTAATATAAGGTAGAGTAAGTAACAGCGCAGGTAAGTTGAAGTCGGAAGTTTACATACCATTAGCCAAAATATTTAAACTCAGTTTTTCACAATTCAACATTTAATCCTAGTAAAAATTCCCTGTCTTAGTTCAGTTAGGACCTGATTTGCGCTTAGTGGGACTATCATTTGTTTTTCAACAGGACAATGACTCAACACACCTCCAGGCTGTTTAAGGGCTATTTACAAGAAGGAGAGTGATGGAGTGCTTTTCAATCAGATTACCTGGCTCCCAATCACCCGAACACAACCAAATGAGATGGTTTGGGATAGTTGGACGCAGAGTGAAGGAAAAGCAGACCTAAGTGTTCAGTATATGTGGGAACTCTGTTGGGAAAGCATTCCAGGTAAAGTTTGAGAGAATACCAAGGTGTGGGCAAAGCTGTCATCAAAGGTAAGAGGTGGCTACTTTGAAGAATTTCAAATATAAAATATATTTAGATTGTTTTAACATTTTTTGGGTTACTACATGATTCCATATGTTATTTCATAGTTTGGATGTCTTACTATATTCTATAATGAGAAAATAGTAAAAAAAAAAAAAGAAAACTTGAATGAGTAGGTGGTGCCAACTTTTGACTGAAATGTGTTATACATATTATATATATTATATTATATTATATATTATATATATATAATATTATATATATTATAATTTATAGGTTCAAAAGTGGATGTAGCAACTATAGATTGCCCCTTTATGTCAAAAAAGCACCTACTACCATATTTTGTTCAAAGGCAATTTTTTGTCTTGCCCATTCACTCTCTGACTGGCACACATACATAATCCATATCTCAACTGTCTCAAGTCTTAAAAGTACATTTTATTAATGTGTTTCTTCCCCTTCATCTACACTGATTGATGTGGATTTAACAAGTGACATCAATAAGGGATCAAAGCTTTCACCTGGATTCACCTGGTCAGTCTATGTCATGAAAAGAACATACTCAGTGTATATCATATTTTGCATTGTCAGTGTATATCATAAGGCTTTACTTTGTTGGCCTAGTTTTTGTCACACCCTGATCTCTTTCACCTGTCTTTGTGCTTGTCTCCACCCCCCGCAGGTGTCGCCCATCTTCCTCATTATTTCCAGTGTATTTATACCTGTGTTCTCTGTTTGTCTGTTGCCAGTTCGTTTTGTTCGTCAAACCTTCCAGCATTTCCCCCATTGGTCCTGTCTTTTTCTAGTTCCTGTTTTTCTGGTTTTGACCCTTCCGCCTGCCCTGACCCTGAGCCTGCCTGCCATTCTGTACCTTGTCACACCACCCTGGATTATTGACCTCTGCCTGCCCTGACCCCGACACTGCCTGCCGTTCTGTACCGTTTGGACTCTGATCTGGATTACTGACCTCTGCCTGCCCTTGACCTGTTATTTTGCCTGCCCCCTGTTCTAGTAATAAACATTTGTTATTTCGACACTGTCTACATCTGGGTTTTCTCTTGAAACGTAATAGTACGAACTGGCCATGACTGACCCAGCAGACTCGGACCAGCTCCTCAACGCCATCTTCTCCCAAGGAGCCACCATTGGAAGGCACAAGGAGTTGCTTCGGGGTCTTATTGAAGGGTTCCAGACCTTGTCCGAATACCATGACCAAGCGTTGAACACATTGCTGGAGCAATTCCGTGGGTTGTCTGTTAGGCAGCCTACCACGACGGTAACTTCCCAGCCCCTCAGTAACCTGGCTGTTAGCAGTGCCGCCTCCCCGGCCACCCCGGTTTCCCGGGAACCCCGCTTACCTCCGCCGGAACGCTTCGATGGCGAGTCGGGCACCTGTCGGGCATTTCTCGCTCAGTGTTCCCTCATCATCAAGCTGCAGCCTTCCTCCTTCCCCTCAGACCGCTCTAAGATAGCATACCTCATCACACTGATACAGCTGCACGTTGACAGCTGAGAGTGCCTGGAACCTGGAAGCTCTGTTCGACATGTTCCTGCACCGACGGATCTCGACTCACTCATCGCCATGACCATTCGGATCGATGGGTGACTACGGGAGCGAAGGAAGGAGAGGAGGTTCGATTCCACTCACCTGCCCAAGGCTTCCACCTCGCCTCCGAGACATCCCGGAGGTCCTTGATGGCTCCGTTGCCGAGAGTTCCACAGAGTGTCTCCAAAGTCTGCCGATTCACCTCTTCCCGAGCCGATGCAACTAGGCAAAGCTAGGCTGTCCCCAGCCGAACGGCTATACAGGCTTCACACGAAGAGTTGCCTGTATTGCGGTCTACTGGTCAATTCGTGTCCACTAAAAGACCAGGCTCATCCGTAGGAGCAAGTACTCTGGTGGGCCATACGGAGAACTTTTCCTCTCCCCTTACTCACACCCCTTTTCATGCCATCTTGTGGGGGAACCAGTCGAAGTCTCTCCGGGTACGCATCGACTCTGGGGCCGATGAGAGCTTTATGGACGCTACCCTGGCATCTGAGCTGGGCATCCCCACTCAGCCCCTCTCCATTCCCATGGATGTTAGAGCACTGGACGGGCGCTCTATAGGCTGGGTCACCCACAATACCACCCCCATCAACCTACGTGTGTCAGGGAATCACAGCGAGACGATCCAATTCCTGCTTATTAAGTCTCCTCAGGTTCCCGTGGTATTGGGATTCTCTTGGCTCCAGCAATACAATCCCCTTATTGATTGGTCTGCTGGTGCCATCATGAGCTGGAGCCCGTTCTGCCACGCTCATTGCCTGAAGTCAGCGCAGCCTGCCTGGGACGTCTTCCTGGGTGCTCAGAAGTTGCCCCGGACCTCTCCGCCATTCCCGCGGAGTACCAGGTCCTCCAGGAGGTGTTCAGTAAGGCCCAGGCCACTTTGCTTCTGCCGCACCAACCCTATGACTGCGGGATCAACCTTCTCCAAGGCACCTCTCTGTCCCGGGGATGACTGTACTCTCTGTTGGGTCCAGAGACCAAGGCTATGGAGACCTACATTGAGGACTCCCTAGCTGCAGGGTTCATCCGTTCTTCTGCCTCCCCCGCTGGCACAGGGTTCTTCTTTGTGGAGAAGAAGGACAAAACCCTGTGCCTGTGCTTCGACTGCCAGGGCCTCATCGACATCAAGGTGAAGAATCGCTACCCGCTACCACTCATCTCCTCGGCCTTCGAGACGCTCCAGGTGCCCACCGTGTTCTCCAAGCTGGACCTACGGAACGCCTACCACCTGGTGCGGATATGGGAAGGGGACGAGTGGAAGACTGCCTTCAACACGGCCAACGGTCACTATGAGTATCTCATCATGCCATTTGGCCATACCAACGCCCCTGCGGTGTTCCAGGCTCTGGTGAATGTTGTTCTCCGTGACATGTTGAACCGGTTCGTCTTCGTCTACCTCGATGACATTCTCGTTTTCTCCTGCTCCGCCCAAGAACACGTAATCCACATCCGACAGGTTCTTCAACTTCTCCTGGAGAACCAGCTTTTTGTGAAAGCAGAGAACTGCGAATTACATCACTCCACCATCCCAGGAGAATCGCTGCAGGGAGTGTACAGATGGGTCCCGGGAAGGTAAGAGCAGTAGTGGATTGGCCCCAGCCTACGTCCAGAATACACTTGCAACGTTTCCTGGGATCATCAACTTTTATCATCGCTTTATCTGGGGTTACAGGACCCTGGCTTCCCCCCTGTCTGCACTCACCTCTTCCAAGGTTCTGTTCACGTGGTCCCCAGCTGCTGACCGGGCGTTCCGGGATCTCAAACACCGTTTCACCCCATCTTGGTTCATCCTGACCCATCCCACCAGTTCGTGGTGGAGCTTTGAAGCAAGCTTCCAGAAAATTGGAACGGAAATGGCGCCACACCAAACTGGAAGTCTTCCGACTAGCTTGGAAAGACAGTACCGTGCAGTACCGAAGAGCCCTCACTGCTGCTCGATCATCCTACTTTTCCAACTTAATTGAGGAAAATAAGAACAATCCAAAATTTCTTTTTGATACTGTTGCAAAGCTAACTAAAAAGCAGCATTCCCCAAGAGAGGATGGCTTTCACTTCAGCAGTAATAAATTCATGAACTTCTTTGAGGAAAA
>NC_036853.1:39694878-39739135 GCF_002910315.2 Salvelinus sp. IW2-2015 | reverse complement strand
TCTCTAGGTTTCTTCCTAGGTTTTGGCCTTTCTAGGGAGTTTTTCCTAGCCACCGTGCTTCTACACCTGCATTGCTTGCTGATTGGGGTTTTAGGCTGGGTTTCTGTACAGCACTTCGAGATATTAGCTGATGTACGAAGGGCTATATAAAATAAACTTGATTTGATTTGATTTGGAGGTGCTTCAGATGTCGGATTGGGGGCTGCCCTATCCCAGCGTTCTGCCCTGGACCTCAAGTTACATCCCTGCGGTTTCTTCTCCCATCGCCTCAATGCCACGGAGAGGAACTATGATGTGGGGAATCGTGAGCTTCTCACGGTGAAGATGGCGTTGGAGGAGTGGAGGCATTGGCTGGAGGGGGCAAAACATCCATTCATTGTGTGGACAGACCACAAGAACCTGGAATATCTCAGCACCGCCAAGCGTCTCAATTACAGGAAAGCTAGGTGGGCCCTGCTTCAACTGGTTCAACTTCTCCCTCTCATACCGACCGGGATCCAAGAATGTCAAGCTGGGTGTGGTGTCACGCCGCTATAGCCCCGCGGTTACATCCCCGGAACCTGAGATCATCCTTCCCACCTTGTGCCTGGCGACGGCACTCAGCTGGGGAATAGGGAAGCAGGTTCGTGAGGCACAGCGTTCCCAGCCAGGGCCCAGATAACCGGACGTTTGTTTCTGACACTGTCCGTTCCTCGGACCTGGAGTGGGCCCACTCCTCCAAGCTTGCCTGCCAACCGGGCTCCCATCGGAACTGGCCTGTGTGCGACAATGCTTTTGGTGGCCTACCATGGTTCCTAACGTCTCCATGTTCGTTGCTGCATGCACGATCTGTGCGCAGAACAACACTCCCCGGCAAGCTCCGGCTGGTCTCCTTTAACCTTCCTCACAGTCCCTGGTCTCACATATCCCTAGACTTTGTCACGGTTCTTCCCCCATCAGATGGCAACACCGCCATCCTGACAGTAGTGCACCTGTTTTGCAAAGCCGCACACTTCATTCCTCTCCCCAAGCTACCCTCTGCCAAAGACACGGCCCAGCTCATGATGCAGCACATCTTCCGGATCCATGGACTTCCAGTGGACATGGTCTCCGACCGGGGTCCTCAGTTCTCGTCCCAGTCCTGGAAGGCGTTCTGCACACTCATTGGGTCGTCAGCCAGCCTGTGCTCCGGGTTCCACCCCAAGTCCAACGGCCAGTCGGAGCAAGCCAACCAAGACCCGGAGACGACTCTTCGCTGCCGGGTCTCCACCAACCCCACCACCTGGAGCCAGCAACTAGCGTGGGTCGAATACGCCCGCAACACCCTTCCTTGCTCTACCACGGGTCTCTCGTCTTTTGAGTGTTCCCTGGGTTATCAGCCCCCGTTCTTCCCTGAGCAAGAGGAAGATGTCGGCATACCCTCGGCCCACATGTTTGTCCGGTATCATCTCGGGCAGAGGGTATGGTTGTCCACCCGAGATCTGCCCCTCCGGGTGGATTTACCGCAAACTTTCCCCCTCAGTTTATCAGCCCTTTCCCCATCTCCAAGATCATTAGCCCCTCTGCTGTCCGTCTTCTGTTGCCCCGTATGCTCCATATACATCCCACATATACATCCCACTTTTCATGTGTCTAGGATCAAACCCATGTCTCCCAGCCCTTTGTCTCCTGGCCTGCAAGTCATGTGTAATGTGTAATTCCTATTGGAATCCAGCATGAGTTAGTATATTCAACAGTTGCCATTTTTATTCACCCGCAACCTGCATTCAGAATAACAGTCAGGGTTAGGAAAATTGATAAGAAGACTACCTAACTAATAAATGTTATCTATCTTTGTGTGGCATAAGATCAATGTATCAATCAATCAATGTACACGCAAAACACAGATATTRAAAACAATCATTAAAGATCTGCTTCCAGTATAGCATGCTGGAAAATATGATGATAATGATGGTTGTGGTTTGGATGGGACTGTTTTACTCTTCAAAGTGTAAAACAATAATTCTGGTTATTAACACCAACACTGGGGGTTATTTTACACCACTGAGTGTTAATTTCACTCTTAAAGAGTGAATTTAACTCCTGAATCAACACTAGAAATGTCACACTGAAAAATCAACACTGGCCAATTTGCTGTGTGAGAGTCTTTTTTCTCCACCACAGCAGTACCCCTAGTCTTAAGGTGATTCATGCCTACTGTCGAGGAGCCGGTGTGAGCTCCTGTAGTGCTCGTTTGTGTGTGTGTCTCTATTCGTCTCGCTCTCTATTCTCTCCCTCTGTTTATCATTCCTCCCTACCTGTCTCTCTCCACCCTTTCCTCTCTCCCCCACCCCTCCCGATCTCCCACTGGTCTCGGCTGTTCATTCATTATAACTGGGCCCTGCTGACACACACACACACACAAACACACATACATACGAGGTCGGGTGCATAGTAGAATTCTTCATGCAGTACAGGTTAACAGGTCATCAAAGGACAATGACAACCTTATATTTGAGAAAGAGAGAGAGAGAGAGAGAGAGAGAGAGAGAGAGAGAGAGAGAGAAGGGGGTAGATTTAAAAGCTTCCCAACATGGCAGTTAAAAATAGGGGAATATAATAGAGTGAAAGCCAGAAACAGATGGATATCGTAAACCAGCAGCACACTGCACCAAGAGAGAGGGAGAGAAAGAGAAGGAGATGGGGGGAGAAAGGGAGGGGGAGACTGCAGCATTTTGTCAKTCCGCAATACCCCAGTGTGTCCTCTAGATGTCTCYTGTGTACCACAGTGAGGGAGATGCAGGCAGAGATAAGGAGAGAGGCACTGCACTGTATAGAAAGAGAGAGATGCAGATACACTACAGTGCATAAAAGCCAGCCACATCTGAGAACGGTTGGGTAGATCTCTCTCTCCCTCCAGCTCTCTCTCTCCCTCCAGCTCTCTCTCCCTCTCTCTACTTCACTGTGTTCACTGTGTCTCCCCGAGGAACTCATATTTATATGTGGTATTCCATATCTGCGTACTTCCCCTTTGAATCCTCCCTCCTCCTCTTCCTCTCTTTCTTATTTCCTTCTCTCTGTCTTTGCTGTATTCCACCTCTTATTTTACTGTCTCACACACATTCTCTCTCTTCCCTTCCCTTCCCTCACTCTCTCTTTCTCTCTGGTATCGCCCCCCCCTCTCAGAACCAGTGTACTTTTCTCTCCCTCTCTCTCTCCTACTACAATCACACCATCCCGCCCTATCCCTCTGTTCTCCTTTTTTCGCTTGCTTCTTATACTCTATTTATCTCGGCTCGCTTCTATCTCTTGGCTCTATTCTGATGTTGTCGCATCCCCATCTTCACAACTCACACACACAGCAAGATTTTCCTGTTTTCCAGTAGAAGCCTTTTTTTTGTTCAGTCAGCAAGCCTCCCTCCTTCCCTCTCTCTCTCACTCTCCTTCCTATCTTTCCCTCTCTCTACCTCCCCTATCTCTCTCTCTCTCTTCCCTCCATCCCCCCTTTAACCCCCCCTCTCTCTCGAAGCCATTTGTGTTTATTTATTTTTACTTCACAATCATTTATTCCTCTACTAATCTCTCTCTTCTTGCTCACACTTCTCTTTCCCCTTCCACACTCCTCTTCATCCCTCCACCTCCTCCCTCCTTCCACCACCTCTCTCTCTCGGTGTAGTGTCAGTACTGATCCTAGTCTCTGGGTTGTTTGTTCAGTCATGTATTAACCTCTCGCCAAAATGTGGGCTACAGTGTGTGTGTGTGTGTGTGTGTGTGTGTGTGTGTGTGTGTGGTGTGTGTGTGTGTGGTGTGTGTGTTGTGTGTGTGTGGTGTGTGTGTGTGTGTGTGTGTGTGTGTGTGTGTGTTGGGCTTGTGCGACATGATGCTGTAGCCTCGATCGCTGTATCATACCACTGCCTAGTTCTTCACCACCCACTATCACTCGTCATACAGTGGCAGGCCTATGCACGTCCTTACTCAGCATGTTAACTTAATTAATATTGTGTCGGCGTGTGCGCGTGCGCGTGTGTGTGAGTGTGTGTGAATGAGTATACTACCATAGGTATCTGAATGGTTGTGATGTAGACCTATAACCTTTTTGTAATTTTGAAGATGGGTGCTGTCCGTGGTGCTGAAACCATGTCCCACATCTACTATTAGTTAATGACATATTTGCCTCTTGATATGATCATAATCTCAATATTCACGTTGATATGAACATGTTATGATTTAAGTTGTTATGGTGACATGTTTGTTGGCTGTAACATGGCATGCTCTGAGAAGGGTCTATTGACCACAACATTGTTTTTTAAATCTATTTAAAGGGGCAATCTACAGTTGCTACATTCATATTTTGAATTAATTATATACCCATTGATTCTTGAAGAATATAACTTATAAATTCCTCATAAGCTTAGTTCAACTGTCCTAGTCCATCAGRACCCAAAATATTAGCTTGTTTTACTCCTTTGTTTGTAAATTGTAATTGTAAAAAAACACTGTATAGCCTCAAAACATGGTTAGAACCATCCTTCGTCTGTTTACCGAAACATTGGCATGTTGTTCTTTGTCGAACTGCAGATTGCCCCTWTATTATTAACATGTTATAATTTAAATAATCATGGCAACATGATGAGGGTATATAGATTATGGATTTGTTTCAAGAGAGAAAATGGTATATATGTTGGTAACATAGCTGGTAATATGGTGAACTGCATGTTGGTGAACTCTGAGAAGTGTCTGTTGACGGCAGTATTGGTTTGTATGATCTACTAGAATGTGGAACATAGAAGAATCCCGGTATGCTGGAGTTTACTTTTCAAACACAATGGTGACAAGGCCATGATGAAGTATTTGGTCAAGCTTATTTGTTGAGTTTATTCATTCGTTGATATCATTTACAGTGCATTCGGAAAGTATTCAGACCACTTTACTTTTTCCACATTTTGTTACATTACAGCCTTATTCTAAAATGTATTAAATGAATTTGATCTACACACAATATCCCATAATGACAAAGCAAAAACAGAAATACCTTATTTACATAAGTATTCAGACCCTTTGGTATGAGACTCGAAATTGAGCTCAGGTACGTCCTGTTTCCATTGATCATCCTTGAGATGTTTCTACAACTTGATTGGAGTCCACCTGTGGTAAATTCAATTGATTGGACACGTGTATATAAGGTCCCTCAGGCGAAAGTGCATGTCAGAGCAAAAACCAAGCCTTGAGGTCGAAGGAATTGCCCGTAGAGCTCCGAGACCGGATTGTGTCTGCAGCATTGAAGGGCCCCAAAGAACACAGTGGCCTCCATMATTCTTAAATGGAAGAAATTTGGAACCACCAAGACTCTTACTAGAGCTGGCCGCCTGGCCAAACTGAGCAATCGGGGGAGAAGGGCCTTGGTCAGGGAGGTGACCAAGAACCCGATGGTCACTCTGACAGAGCTCTAGAGTTCCGCTGTGGAGATGKGAGAACCTTCCAGAAGAAC
This sequence comes from Salvelinus sp. IW2-2015, assembly GCF_002910315.2. Lineage (NCBI taxonomy): Eukaryota > Metazoa > Chordata > Actinopteri > Salmoniformes > Salmonidae > Salvelinus > Salvelinus sp. IW2-2015. The sequence goes on along the minus strand of NC_036853.1, from coordinate 39,733,689 downwards.
AACCATCTCTGCAACACTCCACCAATCAGGCTTTTATGGTAGAGATCCTTGATGAAAACCTGCTCCAGAGCGCTCAGGACCTTAGACTGGGGTGAAGGTTCACCTTCCAACAGGACAACGACCCTAAGCACACAGCCAAGACAATGCCGGAGTGACTTCGGGACAAGTCTCTGAATGTCCTTGAGTGGCCCAGCCAGAGCCCGGACTTGAACCCGATCGAACATCTCTGGAGAGACCTGAAAATAGCTGGGAAGCGAAGCTACCCATCCAACCTGACTGAGCTAGAGATGACTTGCAGAGAAGAATGGGAGAAACTCCCCAAATACAGGCGTGCCAACCTTGTAGCGTCATACCCAACAAGACTCTAGGTTGTAATCGCTGCCAAAGGTACTTCAACAAAGTACTGAGTAAAGGGTCTGAATACCTATGTAGATGTGATATTTCCATTTTTTTAAATATATACATTTGTCAAAATGTATAAAAAACAGTTTGCTTTGTCATTATGAGGTATTATGTGTAGATTGATGAGGAAAAAGTAATTTACTCATTTTTAGAATAAGCTTGTAATGTATCAAAATGTGGAAAAAGTCAAGGTGTCTGAATACTTTCRGAATGCACTGTATAACAGGGGTCTCCAATCTTTTCCAGCATGAGAGCTACTTGAATGAAACATGTCACAAGCTACACTTTTTTTCTAGCTTTCAAATAGGCACATTCTTCTCTTCTCCTCTCCCCTGCAAATCTTCCCCGGGTCCTTGGTGTACAAAAGAAAGTAGTGCACTGCACTGTTTTCTGTCACTATACCTGGTAAAATAATAGTTAATAAACAACTCTAAGGGGGGCCCTGTAAAATCAGTTTTTTTCGTCAAAATTATGTTTTATATATTTCCAAATTATATTTTATCAGTTGTATTTTTCCTGGTTTTAGATTTGTTTTTCACTCTCAAAATTACAATTGTTCATTGAGAAACAACGAAATGTGATGTTCTGAGTCAATGTCAATGGTTAAATCACATCAGAATAYCTTTTTAGGGGGGTCTGGAAGAAAACTAACGCATCTAGATGTTTGAGTGTAATTCCCATTTAATTGCGCATCTGGCCCTTTAATTGCACATCTAGCGAGTGAGGAATGCGTTGTCTAATGTGTCAGTCTACTAATGGTTATGTAATGCTGCTGCCAATTTCATGGCAAAGTTTGCAAATAATAATAGATACAAATTATATACTTACTCATGATATACTTCTGCCAGGTAAGCATACTTTGGTGTTAATATTTAATTGAGAAGGTTTTGGGGAAAGTATGTCTGTCAACCCACAAGATGGTTATCACATCAATTGTCTACACACGTAGTGATAGACCAACGTGCGCACCACACAGACAGATGAGCAATATTGCTGGAAATTAATAGTCAGATATTGTGTTAGGTTTGGCTTTTTAAGCTAATAGTGGCTAACCACGGTGCGATAATGTCAATGTTGCGTTGATTAAATAGTAGCTGGGCTCTTGCAGTGTAACGTGAAAATTCCAGGTACTTTCAGAATTGTTTGGTGAGCTACTCATAGGTGGGCTGCAAACTACTGGTAGCTCGCGATCCACTTGTCGGAGACCCATGATCCATAACATTAGTGTTTACATTGATAAACGCTTTCTGGTGTAGTAATTAGCTATTAGGTTTGACCTTTTTCGTATTTCCATGTGTTTGTATTACTAGCCTACTGGTTTTTGGAGACATTGCAACAACAGACACATTAAGGGCATGGTATATTATCTGGAAAGTACTCCGTCATTTCAGTAAAGTMCCAGCAGAAACAGAAATCAATGCAAATCTCGCCCTCGGGCTTCCTTTACTCGCGCTACTTTTTTTCTTCGGCCCTGTCCGGAAATAGCCGAAGGTGTCACATGTTTTCACTGACGCGCGGTATGCCCGCTGTCCATTGTGATGAAACAGACAACCACGGCAGCTCCAGCATTCCCGTGCAGGACTATAGGACAATTCAGGTCACATTTCAATCCCCTTCTCCCTCTCCAATAATCCTACTATGCAGTTATTTATGCAGAGAGTATGAGTGCTGACCATTGGTGACGTGTTTTATACAGCAAATGAAATGTCATCGTTTAAAATAAATCAATCTCTCCATATCATGTTTCCTTCAAATTCCTACATTTTMATTTTATTGTGGCAGATATGAAAACCCCTTCCCCAATACAAAATATGTCTGCCCCATACAATTTTTATTTACTAATTTGACTTGGAGGTTTGTAGCCCCGCTCCCCTCTTTCTCCCTCTGTCTCTCTCTCTCTCTCTGACTGTGGTTCCCTCCTTCCTTTCGGGGGGGGGCATTCAACTCAGAGATGGAGAGAGGAGAGGAGGGGGGTTTGAAATAGCACCGGCAGCAAAGTAATGGTCCTGCGGACGTGAATAGCCAAAAGCCAAAAGAACAGAGAGAGAGAGAGGCAGGGATGAAGGAGAAGGACATACAGAGGGGAGAGGAGGAAAGGAGAGATAGGGGTGTGTGAAAGAGAGGGATGGAGGGAGGTAGTACATTTGTTGAGTGCAGTACCTTTACTGAGATAGCGGAAACAGAAATGAAACGATAGAGAGGGAGGGAGGATGAGAGAGAGAGAGAGCATGGGAWGGGMAGGAACATAAAGGAATGGTAAGAGTAGAAAGCGAGGGAAGGAAGGAAAGCAGAGAACGGTTAAGAAGACGGGTTCTAATTCGCCCAGTGAAATCTGATTATTTTATGCAGAACACGAGTGAGCCAGGGGAGGGATGGAAGGAAGAGAGAAAGAGGGAGAGGGGAAGAAGAGTAGGAGAGAAGAGAGCAGAGCTGAAGTGGATGGATTACTTTGAGTAGGTAAAGGACAAAATGTGACTATGGTAGATTGACTGGGCCATTCAGAAAGAGAGAGAGACAGAGTGGAKAGAGATTGGAGAGAGGGATATAGTGAGAGAGAGCGAGAGAGAGAGAGAGAGGGAGCCTCATTCTTGTTTTCACTGCAGCAAAAGATCATTCACTTTTCCAGCATGGACCCGGTCCCCGCTCGCAGTGCAGCTCTACGACTGTGTGTGCGTGCGTGTGAGAGAGAGTGTGTGTGTGCGGATACAGATCCACGTAGTTGTGTGTTAACCCTCCATGTGTGTTATTAACTCCCTCCTCTGAATCTCTCTCTCAATCCAGACTAATATCACTCCATACGCTCTGTAGCTCCGTTCAATAAAGGGCACATATGGTGGGATAATGCCTAGACGAATTTCTGCAACTCAAAGTAATTTGCTTCATTCTCTCGTTTTCTTTCGTCGTCTCCTTCGCTCGTCTCCTTTTCTCATCTCCTTCGCTCGTCTCCTTTCTTCATCTTCTTTCCTTCATCCCCTCTGATCTGTAAGTGCAGGAATAGTGAAATCCAGTCCCCCTGTAGGCTTTACTAGTGTGCTTCCCTTCATCCTCTCGTTACAGATCAGTGCAAACGAAGGAAGGGAGACTATTGAGATGCAGCCCTCGTTGTACAAGGGCACTGCATAGCCTACTACAATATACACACACACACACACACACACATACTGACTCTGCAAACACACCGATGATATGAATAGGGCTCTGCTTACATACTACACCAGCAGTGTATCAACTATATTAAGACTTTGCAGTGAAGAGACCCTGTGCTTGTATGTGAAGGTGCTGTATAGCGACACACACACACTCCAACGACTGCACCAAAGGAGGAATGTAGCCACATGCTAAGTTAATCCAGTGTAATCAATGACATTGCATCACCGCAGTAAGGGTTAATACAGTATAATCAGAATGTACTCAATCGACTACACGGCACATTAGCTTTGCACTGAGAACGAGAGATGGAGAGAAGAACAGAGAGAGAGGGGGGAGGGAGGGAGGGAGAGGAGAGTGAAGAGGAAGAGAGATGGGTGAGAGAGGGGAAGAGTGAGAGCGCGAAAGAGAGGAGAGCGCGAGAGAGGTAGAGAGAACAGGGTGCATTAATCGTCTGCAGTCTTTTCTCCCCATTTTGTGCAGCTCAGCAAATAATCGTTCTGCCTATAGCTCTCCTCTCCCCCTCCTCACACTCTCTCTCGTTCCCACTCTACTCTCCCCTCTCTCCCATTGGATAAGCCTGAAACTTGGAGAGGGCGAGAGAAGGAGGAATAGAGAGAGACGGAGAGACGGAGTGAGGGAGTGAGGGGGCGTGAAACACAGTCATATTCATCTCACTCCTCTCTAATTGAAGAAAGTGTTTTAGTGAAATGAAAAACAGAAGGACGGAAAAGGGGCCATGCAGGAGAGAGAGGGGGGGGGGGGTAGAGAGAAGAGAGAACCCATTCGTTATGTAATATCACATTAAAACATTACCTCTCCACAATTCAACACCTACAGGTGTGTCTGTGAGTACGTGTGTATTGTGTGTGCACGCGTGTTTGTTCACTATTACTCACCTTGTCCACTACGGACCAAGCACTAACGATACACAAGGTTTCTCATGCAGTGCCCCTTATGTCATGCTCCATCTCATCAGTGTATGTTCACCTGCTGTCACTATAGTAACCTGGACCTCTATTGAAAAGGAAACACCTCCCTGCCCACCTCCTAACCTCCCTCATCTGTCCCAGGTTCTATGCTGTTGTTAACTAGCCTATAGAACTGATGAATTGGCCTGTTAATAGCTGAGTTCCAGTCACTATGGGTGAATTGTTCTCTAACTAGCCTGTAGGTTTAGGTGTATATACAGGACCAGTCAAAATTTGGACACAAACTACTCATTCAAAGGTTCTTTATTTTTTGTATTTTCTACATTGTAGAATAATAGTGAACATCACAACTATGAAATAACACATATGAATCATGTAGTAACCAAGTGTTAACAAATCAAAATATATTTTAGATTTGAGATTTTCAAAGTAGCCACCTTAGCCTTGATGACAGCTTTGCACACTCTTGCATTCTCTCAACCAGCTTCATGAGGTAGTCACCTGGAATGCATTTCAATTTAAATAATGATGGCTGTCGTTTTCTCTTACTTATTTGAGCTGTTCTTGCCATAATATGGCCTTGATCTTTTACCAAATAGGGCTATCTTCTGTATACACCCTACCTTGTCACAACACAACTGTTGGCTCAAACCATTAAGAAGGAATGAAATTCCACAAATGACTTTTAACAAGAACACCTGTTAAGACATGAAGGTCATCAATCCCTTAAGCTCTCCCCTCCTCCTCCCCATAATCGGAAACATTCCCTTTAATTGATTTTTTTAACCATTTCTCTCTCTTACCGAACGGTTTGTCCTTCTGAACTAGTTTCAAGAAATTTCAAAACTTGAAAGTTTCTTCAAGTACAGTTGCAAAAACCATCAAGTCTATTATGAAACTGGCTCTCATGAGGACGCCACAGGAAGACCCAGACTTACTCTTGCTGCAGAAGATAAGTTCATAGAGTTACCAGCCTCAGAAATTGCAGCCCAAATAAATGCTTCCAGAGTTCAAGTACAGACACATCTCAACATCAACTGTTCAGAGGAGACTGCGTGAATCAGCCTTCGTGTTCGAATTGCTGCAAAAAAACCACTACTAAAGGACAACCAATAATACAAAGAGACTTGCTTGGGCCAAGAAACATGAGCAATGGACATTAGACCGGTGGAAATCTGTCATTTGGCTGATGAGTCCAAAATGTGACATTTTGGTTCCAACCGCCATTCTTGTGAGACACAGAGTAGTGAAGGATGATCTCGGTGTGTGTGGTTCCACCGTGAAGCATGGGGAGGAGGGTAATGGTGTGGGGTGTTGCTGTTGCTTTGAACACTGTCTGTGATTTATTTAGAATTCAAGGCACACTTAACCAGCATGGCTACCACAGCATTCTGCAGCGATACGCCATCCCATCTGGTTTGCGCTTAGTGGGAGTAGGATTCGTTTTTCAACAGGACAATGACCCAACACACCTCCAGGCTCTGTAATGACTATTTGACCAAGAAGRAAAGTGATGGAGTGCTGCATCAAATTACCTGGCCTTCACAATCACCCGACCTCAACCCATTTGAGATGGTTTGGGATGACTTGGACCGCAGAGTGAAGGAAAAGCAGCCAACAAGTGCTCAGCATATGTGGAAACTCAAGACTGTTGGAAACGCATTCCAGGTGAAGCTGGTTGAGATAATGTCCAGAGTGTGCAAAGCTGTCATCAATGCAAATGGTGGCTACTTTGAAGAATCTGAAATATAAAATATATTTTGATTTGTTTAACACTTTTTTGGTTACGACATGATTTCATATGTGTTATTTAATAGTTTTGATCTATTCACCATTATTCTATAATGTAGAAAATAGTAAAAATAAAGAAACCCTTGAATGAGTAGGTGTGTCCAAACTTTTGACTGGTACTGTATGTATGGTGCACACATGTTAAGCAATGGTCTATTTATATTTCAAAGATTTGACCCTCACCTGTAGATTTGACCCTCATGTTAAAAAATCTATTCCATATTCCATCCTTTTCCACTAAATATTCTACCCCTCTCTCTTTCCTTCTCCACAGACTCCTCCTTCCCCCCTCCCCCTTGTGTTCTATCTCTTTTCCTCTCCCTCCTCCTTTCCCCTATGCTCAGATCGGTTTGTGTCTCCTCTTTCAAAGGACGCAAGGGTGGGAACAAGTCGCCCAACAAAGCATGTTACAGTGCAGACATGACTTGTCCGTCAGACAGCGAGAAAATCGTAATAAACTGCGGAGGGGTGCGACACGAGACTTACCGCAGCACCCTCAAGACGTTGCCCGGTACCCGCTTATCTTGGCTTACCGATCCGGACGCGTTTAGCAACTTCGACTATGACCCCAAAATCGACGAGTTCTTCTTCGACCGCCACCCCGGCACATTCACATTCATCCTCAACTACTACCGCACAGGCAAGCTTCACTGTCCCAACGATGTGTGCGGCCCACTGTTCGAGGAGGAGCTCGCCTTCTGGGGCATCGACGAGACGGACGTGGAGGCGTGCTGCTGGATGAACTACCGTCAACACAGGGATGCCGAAGAGGCGCTGGACAGCTTCGAGCAGCCCGAGCCAGAGGAGCCGGAAGACGACCTGGAGCTGACTGCGGACGGAGAGCTCAAGAGGCTGTGCCTGCACGAAGACGGACGCAAGAGGAGCTGGTGGAGTGTGTGGCAACCCTATTTCTGGAATCTTTTTGAGGATCCGTATTCTTCCAAGAATGCCAAGGTGAGTCCTCCCTCGAGCACTATACATAGGCTACATTCTGTTGCGATGCCTGTATTGCGCGCGTGCTCTCTCTCTCTCTCTCTCTCTCGTTATGACATTTCCTCTTAAATGTTTTGCCGTCCCACAAAAGTCTATTGCAGGTGCACTGGAATGTTAAACTGGATTTAGAAGAGGGAGATCCCGCATAGCCTACCGCTTATTTGGGCTATATATTGAATATCCTTGACGTATTTTATAATGGACGTCATGTGTACAGACTGCAGTCTATGAAAGTTGGCTGCTATGTCCAAAGTTATTACGATGATGAGGGAGGGTGTGTTGGAATGGAGTTCGTTGTGTTCTTGTCAGAATGATGGTGTTCTTCGCTTTGATAGTCAAGGAAAATTAGTTGGAAGRAAAAAAACTGTGAATGTCATAAACATCGTTAGGAATTTCCAACAAGCAACCAACTCAGACCAGTGCTGGTGTGCCTATTAGTTGTTGCCGGTTGGAATTTGACTTTTGTGGCCTATGGTGTGTTATTTTCTCTATTTTCACAAATCATTTAATTTAGCACCACAGTACACCATTAAAGTTGTGTGGGGAGACCCTCTCCCATGTACCTCGTTCCCTCTCACGCAGTCACTTGGTCGGTCCTCTATTCCTATACGCTTCTCTCCGTCCCTCTCTCCTCCATTTTTACGCACCGTCTCCCCGTTACCACTGCGTCTCGAGCGTACCTCGTACCGCATACCCCCCCCTCCCCCACCCCCACACACATAAACACACATGTTTCCTAGCTTGATTAAATTGTCGTTCTTTGTGGACCTCTAGCGCCCGACTTCGTCGTTGTCATCGAGCGCATCACTCAATCTCGATTAGCGCATTATCTCTCCTCGCTCACTCTCTCGTCTTCCACACTGTTCACTCCCCCGTTGCGCATCTCTCTATGTCTCCTTGCCTTTCACTCTCTCCATCCCACTTTCACCCCTCTCTTTACCTCCTCTCCATGTATCTCTTCACATCAATAACTTTTTCGTTTTAACAAGCCTTCTCGTGCTGCGTCCCTCTCCAGTCTATAGGCTACCCGCGTTTTGCACACCCTGGCCGTGATTTTGGCGCATTTTAAGCAGCTAGTATTGTAAACTAGTCGAGTGTCCACTTACCTAACTCAAATAAGGTCAAAACCATTTTTTTAATCGTTAATGAATGGAAACTTTGTCATGTTTTTGCCCTCCACAGAAATACTTCATTAACTCACCATTTTTCATGCTAATCTCGACCTAATCCTTTGACCTGCTGTTTGACCAACCTACCTGTCACCAACCTACCTGTCACCATTGCACCTGTCCTTCCCGCCAATCAACGTCTCCATCTCGTCTCCCGCAGTCTCAATTTATACAAGTGAAGGGTTATTGTTGCCAACCAACAGTTTGAATGAGTGCTTTGCTTGTCTCTCTATATGTTGATTGACCAATTGTCTACAGTTGCCTATCAATTGTTCTCACTTTGCTAGTGGTGACATACACTAATGGAAAACTGTAAATGATACAGTGATTTTGTGTATTATCAACAGTAAAATACTTTATAAATGTTTTACTGCAGCATACTGTAAGTTAWGGTCATTGTGGAAAATTGTTGTGAGATGGAAAAAATTGCTCTATTTCAAATGGTACTGTAATTACAATATTTGTTGAGGCTATATTTTTTGCACCAGCGAGTGAGAATAATGAATGTAGTTATAGTGCCCCATCAACTTAACATGTAAAGGGGAATGGCAGCAAGCCTTAAACCTTAATGGTTAAGCATTTTGCCATATCCTTTTGGTCTGTTTTGCCCTGTGGTCGCTGACAGTTTGGAAGCCTTTGTTAAGGACTCTAGAAGTGCAAGTGATATAAAACACAAAATATTCATTAATATGCTGTAATGTTTGGAAACACACTACCTAGCAGCCAAACTGCTTGAACCAATCCCTTGTAATTACAGTAAAATACTGTGAAATACAAACCCCTTAGTTTAGTCATTCATTTATTAATTTTACGTATTGTACTGTGTGTAATTGCACAGTACTTGGTTTGATACTGTGTACTGTAATGTGAAATACAGAATTTGACTTGCCACTGAGCTGCCTGTAAGCTACTGACAAATTCACGGTAAGCCCTTTACAGTGTAGGCCTAGTCAGTGCAGTTGGCATGCCAGCTATGAGGGTGACATACAGTAGCCCTATGTCACATGTGACCCTGTAGGTATAACGCCCCAGCAGTTGGTTATTCCCCTTCCATAAACATTCATCCCTTCAACATGACAAACCATATAGCCCTTTATCTTCAGTGTGCACTGTTTTCACTGTCTTCACTGTTTTCACTGTCTTCACTGTTTTCCTTCGAGGTGATAGGCTATCTGTGTGTGAAAACATTGACATCAACAGGCCTGCACCTGTGACAAATTAACAAAGACACATCTGTAAGAGTATTCAGGAACTGTTGACTGAAATGTGTTGACTGTAGAGGATATGCAGGCCAGGCCAGGCCTGTAACCTTACCTATTACAACGGCTTACTTGTGGACACCTGCACCCAAACACAAATTAACACCTTCATGCGGGTGACACTGAACACATGTGGTTCCCTGGCAACAGGATATATGCTGTGCTKTATTCTGGCCCAGGCTACAATAGGCTATTACAGGTATCGGCTTGACATAGAAATATAATTAGTAGAACCAATGCGTTCTATAGAGAACACACAGACCTATTTAAGGTTTAAAGAAAGGTGTCAATAGAAGGCAACTAAGGAATTCCRCTCTTGATTAAAAATGGCTTAATCATCAATGGTCTGTATAGGGCTGATTGCGTCAGTTTAAGCCTGAGATCTTCGTACATGGAGTGACACTAGAATATTCWCCGTCACACAACAGGCGTAATTTATATCAAAAGTTGTCCTGCGGGYGGCTATAGCTCCTTGTCCTTCTAAACGCAAGTCCTTGGTAGAATGGACATTCTATCGATGCAATGCGGTGGGTTTTTAGAGTTGTGTATCWGTTCTACTAAGTCTAGCTCTATGAGATTAACTCACCTGATGTTCTCTTTCTGGTGTGGTGGCCCTCTACCTGACCTCCAAGGATGCTGTCTCCATGGGAACACAATACTGCAGGCTTTTGTTTCCCAGGGGTTTGTGTTAGAGGGCACAACGAGCTTAGATTCAGAGTCTAGATCTGTTTCTGAGGGCAACTTCTATACCTGGAYKGCCACACTGTCTTYGTCCTAAAAGGCACCCTATTCCCTATAAGAGTGCACTTMTTTTGACCAGGRTCSTATTGGCCCTGGTCAAAAGTAGTGCACTATAGGGAAAAGGGTGCCATTTGGGACGAAGACAGTGTGGCAGTCCAGGTATAGAAGTTGCCCTCAGAAACAGATCTAGGATCAGTTTACTCTCCTCCAATCCTAGCCTTACCCAATAGGAGGAGGGAATGGAAATCTAACCTTAGATCAGTGTCTAGGGCTAATGTCACCATACCCCAGAGAGAAATTACAGCYAGGTCTCTTGCCAGGCTTACTCAGCAGGTAGTGTTGCCAAGATAACCCTCCTGGTTTTGGCGTTGAATTKTACACATTTGTCGTTTATCCCCTCAGACTATAAAGCTGAATTTTCAAATGCTTGAATGAAATTAATACATGTAATCGATGTAAGTAGGCCTAATGTCAAATTACTTTTATAATCACTTAAAATTTGTTTGGTTTTTGTCATGGCAGACAGGAGAGGGTAAACACTGGATAGACTTATTGCTGATCAGTGCCCCTCTGCTCTATCATCTAAAAAACTATTGGGGGGCTACTCATAGAAGTATGTACAGTATTGGGGCTAGTACTACTACTTTCACAGATGAGGGAGTTTACAGTGTGATGTGCATGGAGAAAATTCCTGGTAAGCTGAAATAACCACYCCATGATTGAGCTTGCATGGTCTTTTCCTGTAGGCTACAATGCAATAGGCCAACTGTGGGCTGATCCAAAACAAGCTGATGCTTCTGAATGGACTTTTTCTTTGCATTGCAGGGTTGATTAGTAACATAGTGTAAAACAAGGGTAAGTTGTTTTGCTTTATAACCAGTGGTGTAAAGTAACTAAGCAAAAAATACTTTGAAGTATCTGTACTTTACTATTTATATTTGTGACAACTTTAACTTTTACTCCATTACATTCCTAAAGAATATATATATTTTTTCTCCCATACATTTTCCCTGACATCCAAAAGTACTTACATTTCGAATGCTCAGGCAGATCAACAATATGGTCAAATTCACGCACCTATCAATATAATGCATTGTCATCCCTACTGCCTCTGATCTGGTGGACTAACTAAACACAAATACTGTTTGTAAATGATGTCTGAGGGTTGGAGTGTGCCCCTGGCTGTCCGCACTTGTACTTTTTACTTTTACTCAAGTATGACAAYCGAGTACTTTTTCCACCACAGTACTTAAGTACATTTAAAACCAGATACTTTTAGACTTTTACTCAAGTARTATTTTACTGGAAGACTTTTACATTTACTTGAGACATTTTCTATGAAGGTATCTTTACTTTTACTCAAGTATGACAATATAGTACTTTTTCCACCACTGTTTATAACACAACAGAAGTAAACCAATCACAGATGAGTTTGTGTTGTTTGGGATGGTCACATTTTGAACTTCATATTGCAAGACATTGTGAAGAGAATAAAGAGGGTTAGCCCAAGTGGGACGTGACTTTACACCAMCACACACTTTGGAGGGAAGCGGGAGCACACCCTCACCTGTGCCAATATGATTAATCCACCCGGTAGTGGCTGTACTAAATGTAACTATAGCAGGGTCGCTACCACAATAAACCTGTTCTCTCCTTCTCTCTCTTGCTCCCCCTCCTCATGCTTAATTGTYTCTAAAAATCCATATCCATTTATGGAGACAAAGCTGTGCCATGACCCAGATTATTGTGTGTTAAAATAGTATTTTCTGTCAACTGGGCACATCAAGACAGCGTATWGACCGGGCTGCGCCTGCATGCCTGGTCCCTGGTTTGGCCTGTATGAAGAGACTGGATGTTGTAGATGCTTGTGTTGCTGTCTCTTGCAGGCTTCCTTTGTAACAGAGATGTTAACAGAGCCAGGAATGAATTACTGAGGAATGAAAGCATGGTGAGTCCTTGGTTTCAAGTGGAGTGAAATCTAGCTGAATGGCAGGGTTTGCCTATAAGTTAGTTAGGGCACAAGTGACCTTGCCTGCCAGGTTCCTAAAGGTTTGGAGAATAGTAAGATACCAGGTGCCTCATTTATCAAAAGTGCTTGTGCACAAAAACTACTCTAAACCTTGCGTGTGTCAGTTTTCCTGCAAAGGTTGGTTTTTATCATTTTTTTAAAAAACTTGATGGGAAAGTCTGCATACTGTATCATACTAAATCTCAGACCATGGGTATGCACACCTAGTGGTTGATCAACTGTATTGCAAGCAAAAAACATTATTTTGGGGGAAATGGAGGTGTTTGATGCAGGGGAATTATAATAATGGTAGGCTCATAAAAGCATTCAAACCTAGGCCTAATGATAAAACAAATGCATTTGCTGTTGATAAGCTTGCATAGCGGCAAGTCACCTAATATATTTATTTTACTTGTATTATATATTCCTAATTCATAATCATATTTCAGGGCATGTCTCTCTCTTTCTGACATGACTGGTTTATTCCCGCTACACAACAAATATGAATCTACTATTTATCCATCAATATTAGTAAATAGACCTGGAGCCTATGACAGTATTAGTAGGCTACAGTAGTATTGTGCGATAGGAGCGCGACATAATAACCTGTTTAAAAATCCGCAGTAATCTACACACAATACACCATAATGACAAAGCGAAAACAGGGTTTTAAAAATGTTAGCAAATGTATAAAAAATAAAAAAGAGATACCTTATTTACATAAGTATTCAGACCCTTTGCTATGAGACTCGAAATTGAGCTCAGGTGCATCCTGTTTCCATTGATCATCCTTGAGAWGTTTCTACAACTTGATTGGAGTCCACCTGTGGTAAATTCAATTRATTGGACRTGAGGTGCTTCAACAAAGTACTGAGTAAAGGGTCTGAATACTTATGTAAATGTGATGATTTTTTATTATTCTAAAAACCTATTTTTGCTTTGTCATTATGGGATATTGTGTGTAGATTGATGAGGGAAAAAAACAATGGAATACATTTTAGAATAAGGCTGTAACGTAACAAAATGTGGAAAAAGTCAAGKGGTCTGAATACTTTCCTAATGCACTGTATGTTTGATAAATCCCAATAATTTGTTGCACATGCAAATTGGTTGATAAATGAGGCCCCTGACCTGTTTGCAACATAATACATGCTGTGGTCCTGTATGGCTGAGTTGGTTTGAGCATGACGCTTGCAACGCTAGGATTGGAGTTTCAAAACCCGGCGCTACCCATGCGTAAAATGTGTGCACACGTGACTGTAAATCGCTTTGGATAAAAGCATCTGTAATATATTATTATACGTTCTGAAAAATGAATGAAATAATGGCAAATGGTGTAGAACGGAGAGGACAAAAGGACTATAACATAGCATTGGTTAGGCTACATAACTGACTACAGCATCTCGGTTGGTGGTGGCTTATTCCTTGTACGGTGGTTGAATGTCGTCATCGCTCTGCGGCGCCGACAGTGTATCCCTCAACTCTTTATCAAATACAACACACGACTTGTTTTATTGTCACGGATGCAGGGTGTGCGCTGGATTGCTTATTATCACCTTCTAGACCCCCGAGCCCCTCCTCGCCCCCCCCCCCTCTCTCTCCCTCTCTCGTACTATCGCTCTCGTTGTGCTATAGCGTAGCACTGCGGTGCTGATAGTAGCTGACTGCGCGCCGATTTCTGCTGCAGCGCAAACACACGAAGCAGCTTGTCTAAAAGGAGAGAGAACGGGAAAGGGAGAGAGGAGAGGGGAGGTGGAGAGATCAGGGGCTGTTTGTGCTAGCCCTTTTAGACTTCGATCGAGAATAAAAAGCACTAAAACTATTGGACGTGGTCACTTTTCTCCCCTTTCGCGTATTTTTTGTTTTGCTTAGCCTTGCAAGCTTGGATATGCGTATCCGCTTATTGATTAATCCATATGTCTCCGTCTGCACCATTCACGTGGCTGTCTTGTAGAACGAAGCCCCCCCGAAGCCCCCCCCCACACACACACAGACAGGGGAGGGCGGTAATGCAGGTAGGCGATAGCCGAGTGCCCGCTGTTAGTGGCACTGCCTGTCAAGCTCTAGAATGGCTGACTAGTCTTCTTTTTCACATCATGCCCGTAAAGGTTGTGTTTTTGTCATTTCTGACCTCCTTTCGCATACTACGCTTGCGCTGTTTGGACAGTTTGAATTATTCTGCCAATGTTGTGTGTGTGTGTGTGTGTGTGTGTGTGTGTGTGTGTGTGTGTGTGGTTGTGTGTGTGTGTGTGCGCGCAGACTGACGGGCGCTCAATATCACACCTCTAGAGAGAAAAGAACCCTCGTCCACCTTGTAAACTTCACGAATGACCCTGGTCCAGTTTCACTCGTGTTTACAATTACGACACACACGACACACACACACACACACACACACACACACACACACACACACACACACACACACACACACACACACACATTGTGCTTTTGCTACAGAAGTTACCCTAGATATCAGAGGGAGCGCTTGATATTTGATGACATGTCAGGAAAAAATCTGTTTAACCTCTGTGTGATCCAGCTCTGTCCATGTCACGCGCATCCTCACGCCTCTTGGCTGAAGACAGATATACCTGCGCTTGTGAGGAAGAATAAATGGCATCACAAAAAAATAGCAAATTACTCTCTTTAGGACTAGACCAAATATACAGCTGATCTGCGTATAGACCTACCGGCATGTAGTTATTTGACCCCGGCACCATATTTCCTATAGGCAMATGTACACACAACWCCAACAACATCCTGCAGGTGAACAGTTAGCCTATTCATTYTCCCATTTGGTATGGACGAGCAAGTGTTTAATGGACTTCATGTAAATGAAGGTAATAGGCTAATTATTAAATAAAACTCATTCTAGTCCCAATTTTTCACACAAAGCCCTTAGTAGTATGCCTACAGTCTTCCCCCAGATGTAATAGTGGCCACATTTCTAGGCCTATGGTGCTTATAGGTTATTAGTACTCATTGTCTCACATTGGTTCGCTTTTTTAACTGACATATTGCTCATGATTTATCCCGTTGTGTATATTAGGTAGGCTACATGGAATGCTATGGCTATTTTGGTCAAACGATGTGAGTAGAGTCCGTCATTTGAGTCTAAATGAACAGGTAGAAAGGTGAGTAGGTACAGTAGTAGAGGCGAGAAACAATGGAGACTAGCATGCCTAGGCTGAGCTGTCCGCTGAAATGCAGTCCCCTAGAACAGGGATGGGCAACTCCAGTCCTCTGGGGCCTGCTTGGTGTCACAATTTTGCCCCAGCCMCAGCTATCACACCTGACTCCAATAATCAAGAAATCATGATTTGCAGTTTGGAATGCAATTACGTTAATCAGCTGTGTTTGCTAGGGATGGGGAAAGGTTTAACACAACTCCGACCCCTGCGTCCTGGCTTTCCCATCCCTGCTCTAGAACCGGGCAGCTCCACCCACACATTCTGTATTTCAGCGCTGGACAGCAGCAGTCTGTAGGCCTATTTCAGCACTGGACAGCGCCTAGGCCTCTCCCTTTACTACTTTACTCGCCTTTTCAATGTGAACGAAAGTGTCTGACTGTATAATGGCTGCTCTTGCAATCTTACTTTGCAGCAAACTATTATGTTTACAACAATGCGACCAGGCAAGTTGGTATTACTTATAGCCTAGGCCTACTCAATGTGTTGATTGTCGAGGACGCGTTATGTCACTGARTTACATCATTCAGTTCGTCCTGCTGGTCTCTAAAGTGTTCGAACTTCTCTGACTGACTCAACTCTCTCAGGTCTCATTGGCTCCGTAAGATACGTCACTGAGCGTCAAGGGAACAACTCAACAAAGTTTATTCTCGAACCATATTGGTCACTTTATGTTATCCAACTCCAGTCCTCGAGTACCCCMCAACAAACTATAGGCCTMAAATAAACAGTATAGCCTATCATAAGTTTAGGGGCATCAATTTTCCTAACGTTAATGTGCACACACCCCGGAAACGGCATAGCTTACGAAATCTTTACTTTATTTCTATCCATAGCGTAAAAATAAGCTAGCCTACTGCATGGCACATGAACAATACTATTCACATAGGAATCAACTCATTTGTGACGTGGCTGTAGAGATAAAGAGCAAAAAAACGTTTTTGCGATGACTTTGATGTTGTGTGTTCCACTTTTTAAATGGGGCTAAGTCGCCCTTGTTTCGGTGTGTAAGTTATCGGCTGTCTCTTTCTCTCCTCAGGTGTTTTGTAAACAATCTGTGAATARGGGACACGGGTTCCGAAAATAAACCGGTGCATGTCGAGTGTGTGAACTCGAACTAGATAAATTTGTACTGTATACTTCAAAAGTGTGTCGTGCGCACTGACAGACTTACTCGCGCGCATGCTCGAGCCGGCAGGGATCTCGTCTTTCACCGTCGGCAGTTTTATTTATCACCAACCTGTATTTGTAGTGGGTCCTCTGTGGAGGGATTGACCACTGGGAAACCCTTCATTTCCAGGCCGTATTGGTCTGTATGTGGCCGATGTAAATGCTGCTGCTGCTGCGGATTGGCATTTCTGTGTTGTTCTTTAGTAAATGTAATGGGAAACGCATGTGACAGAGTAGCTTACTTGGAGTGTTGTTGACATTGCGTGAAAACACGGTCTCAAATCTCCCTGTGTATACAAACGTTGCACTCCACTCATTTTACACCACCTTGCCGTTTTTCTGCTACGGTTTCTGTTTAGCTTGATCCTATTTGTGATTCTACCCCTCTGCCGTCCCCCTTCCTCCCTCTCTTCCATTCTACCTCTAAATATAGAACGAAAAAGGGGAGATGGGCTGCATCTCTCCTCCTCTTCACCATACTGACACGCACACCTCCCCCCGGTGGTTTYCCCTGGACGTTACTGCACCTCYGTTGCACATTCCCATGCAGCCGAGTGCTTTTCAGAAGCAACCGGCCACCGTGTGCATCAAAACCGCCCGTGGTTCTCTCCCMTTTCTCTTTTCTTTTACCGATGTGCGTGATTCCTACCCGTGGCCCGCCCCCAGCAGCCGGTTACTTGGCTTCCCTTACACAGCGCTGGCTGGTTTGCAGCGTGTACCCGAGCCAAATCGTTTTCGCTCTTGTAGTCGTCGATTGTACCAGCTCGGAGTGTTTCGTGTGAATTGCATCCACTGCGGCSGCAGCAGGGCCCCTCTGCTGGGAGAGATGCGACAAACGTCGGGGGAACTGAACGCTTTCAGCGCCGGTGTTCGCACATGGGGCCCAGTCAARGGGGCTTTTGAATGAAGTCAAAAACAGAAATAAAAAGCTTCGTTATTTGTGTTAATTTAATTTAACCGTTTTTTGTAACATGTGTGAGAGGTAATCTACCTACATGTGACTATGTGTAGCCTGTTTTTGAACGATCTAATGAATTCAATCAATGTCATTTATTTACAGGCAGAATGCAGACCATGGACTGTATGTAGGTTTATGTTTGAGATAGGAATCATATAGGGTTTTGGCCCTGTGTTTCCCATAACAAGATTATGTTGTAGAGAACAGTCAATAGTATGCTATGGCCTGCACCACAAAACTTTTTATTTTCCTCTTCCTGAATTGAGTAGCAGCAGGGACCACCTTCATACCTTTCTGTTCACACACCACACACACCACACACACACACCACACACACACACACACACACACACACACACACACACACACACACACACACACACACACACTTTCTCTCTCTCCTCTTCAATTCCCGCATCATCTAATCACCCCTTATGTACCACCCACACATGCTGTTCTACAGTGTCCTTTTAGTTCATAAGGGACTGTCCCCATTCAAATACTTTAAACATGCATAATTCCATCCTTCCTTCAGTTAGTCAGGGACTGGTCCTGTTCAAATATTTAAATATGCATCCTTCCATCCGTCCTTCCTTCAGTTAGTCAGCGACTGGCCCCATTCTTATACTTTAAACATGCAGCCTTCTGTCATCCAATCATACATATCAGTAATAACCTTGAGAAACAGCTGAAAGGAAGGATGCAGTCTGAAAGTATTCGAACCGTGCCCTGTGTGTGCCCTGGAGTCAATGTCATGATAGCCGTGCTAGCCTACTGTGCTAAAGACTTGGCGTTTGCCTCTGGGAGCGAACACAAATCTCCAAGTCCCAGGCAAGGTGACTTGTGTCACGTGAGTTTAGTTTGGCAAAGCACCACCTCTCCATTAGGCTGATAGGGGACAGACAGAGGAGAGCAGAGTGCCACGGGGTGCTGCAGTGCAGATGGATCTTCCCACTGGGCACACACTGGATGAATCAACGTTGTTTCAACGTAATTTGTCARCGTATTGTGCCGTGGAATTACGTGGAAAATACATTGGATTTGAAAAAACGAATCAACCAGCACTGTTTTCATCTCATTTCAACCGCCGTTGTAAACGTTGAAATTAGGGTAAAACTTMAACTTAAATAGATTGACTTAACCTGACTAACAGGTTGTTACATCAATCTAATTTCAACATAGTCATTACAACTATGTACACGATGAAATTGCATTGAAAATTCCACATAGAAATACATTTAATATACAGTATATTGGGTGGTTGAAGTATTGAATTTGATATTTGAGAAGACATATGTTATTTGACCTTGTTTCAATGTTGATAGTAAAATRGTATGTTTGAATCAACGTCATTGTTTCAACGTCACGCCATCAACCAAAATAAAGAGGTATATTGAAATATAATGTGAAGTCACAGTCCAACGACTCCTGGCTGATCAATGACTCCTACTGGTGCATGAGAGATAATGCACATCAGTGAGAACAAGTCTACCATCCAGTTGCCTACCTCTATGTAGACGACGTAGCTTTGGAAACAAGCTGTGTTTGATTCAGCTGAGCTATCATGTTCAACACATTTAGACACTGATCAGCTTCCATACTCATTTGCGTAGACTACCTAAATAACGTTGACYCGTTGAAAGTAACTCCTCTAACTTTTCTTACACAAGCTGTGTGTGAAAGTAACATTTGAAGTGAGGCTGGGTTTATGTAGGCTACATTAACATCTGATTTGCCCAAAGGACACCATCAATTAAATACAAGTCAATGTATTTAAGTTGAAGTTTTACCCTAATTTCAATGTTTACATCACTGGTTGAAATGAGATGAAAACAGTACTGGTTGATTAGTTTTTCAAATCCAATGTATTTTCCATGTTGATTCGATGTCACAATACGTTGACAAACTACTTTGAAACAGTGTTGATTCAACCAGTGTGTGCCCAGTGGGTTGGCTCTGGTCCCTTTATGCCTCTAACAGCTGATTTCTGATCAGATCTATTTATCTCACTGCTAACCAGCACCAGTTAGAGCAAAACATATTAAAAGAGGCCTGGGATCAGTTGAGGTATAATGTGAAACGTCAAAGATAGCCACAAGAAGTTGTTACGGACGGATATCAGTCCAAGGGTCAAGCCAGTCATACAKGCTAGCTAAGGTATAGTACTAGGGTTACATCTTGTCAGCGAGACACTCAAGCAACCTCTGAATTAACTTGATCCAGTACACTGCAATGTGAGATGATATGGATATGTTGTAATGTTTGACCTGATAAAACAAAACCTCGGACCGAAACATTTGTCATATAAAAGGTAGTTTGGGAGTTTTTAGTGTGTGCAATTWTTTTGTTTTTGTTCCTTTATACTGCCTTTAATTCTATTCATAGGAACCATTATAGAGATTGTTTTTCAATGAAAAGCACATTATAAATTCAACGTATTATTATTATCGTAAGGAGAGGTAGCAATAAGGGCCKGTGTTCATGTGACATAGGGCTTCTGTCCCGCTAGTCTACATCCTCTGGGGGAAGGGGTAGGGGTAGGGTTGGGATGGTGCTTTTCCTCTTGGCTCTGAGGGAACACTCTTTCCCCTTGTGTAAAAATKGCTAATTTGGCACAGGACTGGGGGCAAAAAAACAACAACACCTAAACACCCTCTTTCCCTTCTCCTCTTCCACTTTGCTCTTTCTCTCCCCTCCCCTCCCCTCCTCCACTTCCCTTCCACCCCTCTCTTTCTCTCCCCTCTTCCAATCCAGTCTTCCCCTCTACCACTCAGTTCCCCATTTCTTGGATCCTTGATTAGTATTTATGGATCAGTGGAGATAAGTGAATGGCATTCGGATTACCAGTGAAGAAATGACACAGGAGTAGAGAATAGTTATTGTAGCCAAGCCATTTAGGTGTGAGGCCCACCAAGTCGAATCGAACATTGCCTAAGGGGCAATGAATTGACAAGTAATACATTACACACACACGCACGCACGTACACACACACACACACACACACACACGCACACATTATAAACCTCTCCTTCAATCTCTGTGCACCACTTCGATAACATGATGATTTCCGTAAACCCTCTCAGTGTGTTCACGATGTTGAAATCCCTCGTGGAACTTTACAGGCAAAGACCGAGTGTATCGGTATGTGTGCATGTATATGTGTGCGYGTGAGAATGTRTGAGAATGTGTGTGTGCGCGTGCGCACTGCAGAGAAGAGGTCTGTGAGAGGAGGGAGACTCATGAAATGATGATGACGGTAATGCTGCAGAGCTCTGTATAGGGGAGGGAGAATGAGAGAGAGAGAGAGGGGGATGAGAGTGGAGAGAGGCTGGTAGGAAGGAGGAAGAGAGAGAGAGATGCGGCGGAGCAAGAAGGAAGAGGAGAAGGAGATGAGGGGCGGACGCTGCCTGGGAATGAAAGAGGGATGATTTGAGAGAGAAAAGAAGGAGAGAGCAGTGATGGAGGGACGATCCTGGGCTTAGCAGTATCAAAGCACCTCAGGCAACGGACTGCTGGGGAAAAAACATACACGTGCAGAATAAAGGCGATTGGACAGACAGGAATGCAAGACAGGACAGAAAGAAGTAGAGAGCGAGAAATAAGAGAGAAAGAAAAGAGAGAGATTTGTAAAGAGGGATAGAAAGAGATAGATAGCAAAGTTCTGCATTTTAATAAAATCTCTCTCTCTCACACAAAATCTGTGAAGCGTGGGTACATTTACCAGCCAACCCAGTCAATCTACGGGTGGCCCTGTCTCTGACGGTTTGGACACAGTTGGCCCGTGTGTGGAGAAGATTCCAGTGTGTCTTTGTGGAATCGTGGCTGCTCCGCTCTCTGCTGACTGTTCCTGTACAAATACAGACGCAATGACTCAGTGCCCAGAGCCTGTGTGTGTGTGCCTGTGTGTGTTTATTCTCTAGGACAAGAATGCTTTTTCCCCATGCAGTGTGGGTACTTTACTACAGAACGTATGTGTGTGGAGTGGTTGATAAAGTGCTGGAGATAAACACGGGAAGGGAGAGATGGAGAGAAAGCGAAAGAGAAGGAGAGAGCGAGGGAGAGAGAGAGGTGCAATGAGGGAGAACATGTTAAAATGGTGAGTGATATGAGGGCACAGAGAGAGAAGAGAGACTGACAGAGGGAAAGAAGGAGGGAGGGAGAGGAGGACACGAGAGGAACATTTGCAAGGACAAACATGCATAGTGCACTGCAGTGATCAGGGTTGAATACTAAGCAGAAAAAATGCAATGCCTTCTCTTTTTCTGGTTGCACCTCAATGGACAGGGTGTGTGTGTGTCCTGGCCAGAGAGAGAGGGAGTGTGTGTGTGTGTGTGTGGGTGTCTGTGTCCGTCTGCATGTGTGTGTGTGAGAGTAAGGACCAGTTGACGTGTGTGTTCTAATGTGTGTGTGTTCTAACGTGTGTGTGTGTGTGTGTATCTGTGTGTGTAATTCTGCATGTTTATTGCTTCCTATTGCACTTACTGTACTTTCCACAGTCTAATGAACCGGAATACAATGTACACCATACGCACTCTCCAAGAGTTAGGGGTTAGTGCTCTATTTACCTGAAGCTAACATTACCCTCTATACTTCACTGTTCTTCAAGAGTTAGTGCTCTACCTACTGAAGCTAACATTACTTTACTGTTCCACTTTCCCTTAAATATAATTCCTATGGTGTTTCCATCCTTCCAAACCTCCATCTTTAAGATGTCCTAATTTCCATGAATATTCCCAAGGCTGCTGGGCTTTTTCTGTTCCCAGTCCCACATGGGAGCATCTCCCTCCTCTTTCTGTCCTTCTCTTTCTGTCCTTCTCTCTCTTTCTCTTCACTTGTCAGCTCGTCTTCTTCTTCTTCTTCTTCTTTGCTTCCTTGTCGTCCTCCTGCCTTTTCTTCTTATTGTCTCTTTTCTTTCTGTCTGTCTATCTTCATCTCTCTATCTGCCACTCAGACTCTCTCTCCCAGCGGAAACGTGTGTCCACTTCTAAGGGCTCTTAATGTTCCCTCCTTAGGGAAGATAGGAAGTAATGTCCACTCGGGTGCTAAGATGTCTCCACTGACTTCTCTTCAGGAATGAGGTCCGTTTAGGACACAGGGACACACAGACCCAATGGGATATGTGAGAGTTTATTCCACTCTTTGGTAGCATCAATGCACACTCCTAAGGGCATGGGGACGTYCCCTCCCTATGTAGGGTACACTTTAGTCCCTGGTTAGTGAGGACTGAGCAGTAGTGTCATTACTGTTGAATGAGCTGGTTATATAAATGGCCTGGATGCGTGGKACTGTCTCAACATCTATATGTCTCAATGGGCATGGGCAAAATACAGTATATGGATCAGAGGGAGGGGAGGGAGAAGGAGAATGTGGAGAGAAGAGAGGGGGGAGAGAAGAKAGAGAGGTAGAAAAGAGAGAGGGGGATACAAGAGAGMGCTAGAAGAGAGAGAGTGTGGAAAGAGGGTTTGCTTGTCATTAGGGATGGTTCRAAATTTACAGAMTGGGGAGCAGGAGGAAAATGGGAGAAGGTCATGCTTTTTCAATTTCAGTCATGGGGTGGGATTAGTATTTTTTAAATCTAATCCAGAGGGTCATGTAATTTGTAATTGATGACATTTCAATATTTCTCAGTGTTCTAGAATTAGTTGCTTTCTAGGCTATTATTGATGTGTGCCTGATGCCGCCCCTCATCGCTGATTCTCTGCTGGGAGCGCAATATCAAGTGCACCTATAGGCTATTTTGTGTGGTCTCAATCAAATGCTCCATAGGCTATCGGCTAGGCTACAGAAGCACAGAGCAAAGTTATATTTCTAAGGAAATGTACTTCCTTCTTTTGCGCTACTGGGATGGTGTAAATACAACTAGGCTGCCATGTTCTTTCTGATACATTTAAAAAAAATGCTGCTTAACCAGCGACTCTGCTGTGTAGCTCTAAGATGGCAGTTCAGGAGGAGAGTCAAAKGCTTCCTCCGAAATCTTTATCTATTTATATTCCCCCAAAAGTCTATGTCGTGCGTCCGGACTAGCCTATTCTATTCAGTTTGAGCGGGAAAGCGAGAAGATGACAAGGAGGACCGGAAGTCAACTTTGATAGGTTGTTACTACTATAATTGATTTTAATATAAACAATATGTTTCTAGCCCATGATGGAACTATACTGAACACAAATATAAACGCACCAAGCAACAATTTCAAAGATTTTACTGAGTTACAGTTCATGTAAGGAAATCAGTGAATTTAAATAAATGTATTAGGCCCTAATATATGGATTTCACATGACTGGGAATATAGATATGCATCTGTTAGTCACAGATGCAAAAAAATAAACCTAAGGGCATGGATCAGAAAACCAGTCAGTATCTGGTGTGACCACCATTTGCCTCATGCAGCATCTCCTTCGCATCGAGTTGATCAGGCTGTTGATTGTGGCCTATGGAATGTTATCCCACACCTCTTCAATGGCTGTGCGAAGTTGCTGGATATTGACTGGAACTGGAACACACTATCGTACACGCCATTAAACTGTTAAAAGGATGCTTCAAAATCCCGAAGTATCCATTTTAAGATTTTGAAGAAAATAAAACTGATCGGATTATATAAAGTGATCTATAACAGCGCTTTGGTCCTAGAGTAGACRAGCTAAACTACTTCTATGCTMGCTTCGAGGCAAATAACACTTAAACATGCATGAGAGCACTAGCTGTTCTGGACGACTGTGKGATTACGCTCTCCACAGCTGATGTGAGTAAGACCTTTAAACAGGTCAACATTCAYWRGACCGCAGTACCAGGACGTGTACTGCGAGCATGCGCTGACCAACTGGCAAGTGTCTTCACTGACATTTTCAACCTCTCCCTGTCTGAGTCTGTAATATCAACATGTTTTAAGCAGACCACCATAGTCCCTGTGCCCAAGAACACTAAGATAACCTGCCTACATGACTACCAATCSGTAGCACTCACATCTGTAGCCATGAAGTGCCTTGAAAGGCTGGTGATGGCTCACATCAACACCATCACCCTACAAACCCTAGACCCACTCCAATTTGCATACCGCCCTAAGAGATCCACAGACGATGTAATCTCTATTACTGCCCTTTCCCACCTGGACAAAAGAAACACCTATGTGAGATTGCTATTCATTGACTACAGCTCAGCRTTCATAACCATAGTGCCCTCAAAACTCATCAMTAAGCTAAGGAYCCTGGRACTAAACACCTCCCTCTGCAACTGGATCCTGGACTTCCTGACGGTCTGCCCCCAGGTGGTAAGGGTAGGTAACAACACATCCACCACGCTGATCCTCAACACAGCTCCTCAGGGGTGCATGCTCAGTCCCCTCCTGTACTCCCTGTTAACTCATGACTTCACGGCCATGCACGACTCCAACAACATCATTAAGTTTGCCGTTGACACAACAGTGGTAGGTCTGATCACTGACAATAACGAGACRGCCTATAGGGAGGAGATCAGAGACCTGGCCGTGTGGTGCCAAGACAGCAACCTCTCCCTCAACATGATTAAGACAAAGGAGAAGATTGTGGACTACAGGACAAGGAGGACCCAGCACGCCCCCATTCTCATCGACGGGGCTGTAGTGGAGCAGGTTGACAAGTTCCTTGATGTCCACATCACCAACAAACTAACATGGTCCAAGCACACCAAGACAGTCGTGAAGAGGGCACAACAAAACCTTTTCCCCCTCAGGTGACTGAAAAGATTTGGCATGGGTCCTCAAATCCTCAAAAGGTTCTACAGCTGAGGAAGGCCCTGAAAATTGTCAAAGACTCCAGACACCCCAGTCATACAGAGAGACTGTTCTCTCTGCTACCGCACGGCAAGTGGTACCGGAGCGCCAAGTCTAGGCCCAAGAGGCTTCTAAACAGCTTCCACCCCCAAGCCATAAGAATCCTGAACCGCTAATCAAATGGCTACCCAGATTATTTGCTTTGCCCCCCCACTGCTGCTACTCTCTGTTATTATCTATGCATAGTCACTTTAATAACTCTACCTACATGTACATATTACCTCAATTACCTTGACTAACCTGTGACCCCGCACATTGACTCTGTACCGGTCCCTCTGTATATAGTCTCGCTATTTTTATTTTACTGCTGCTCTTTAACTACTTGCTACTTTTATTTCTTATTCATATTTCTTTTAACTGAGTTGTTGGTTAGGGGCTTGTAAGTAGCATTTCGCTGTAAGGTCTACACCTGTTGTATTCGGCGCACGTGACTAATACAATGTGCTTTTATGCTTTATGCCAAAAACAGGATGTAAAAATCCTGGGAAAGATGGGACTTTGAATGCGTATGCGGACATCTTCGTTTAGTTCCTGTGACATTCATTGGCTGAGCTACAACTTTCTAAAGGCGAGGAGACAAAAAAATCGACTTTGCTTGGGAAGTCGTCTAATTCTGTCGCTATCAAATGATTAAGCTATTCACTATCTGTACAATAGAAGACGTCACTTTAACGATACCTACATGTACATACTACCTCAATAAGCCGGACTAACAGGTGTCTGTATATAGCCTCGCTACTCTTTTTTCCAAATGTCTTTTTACTATTGTTTTATTTCTTTACTTACCTACACACGCACATACCTTTTTTCTCTCTCGCACCATTGGTTAGAGCCTGTAAGTAAGCATTTCACTGTAAGGTCTTCTACACCTGTTGTATTTGGGGCACGGGACAAATAAACTTTGATTTGATTTGGTTTAACACCCAGACAGCTTTTAGGGAAACACTTGTGACCTTTCGTTGGTTTAAGCCTTGGAAGAAAAGTAGCCAGCAGTTAATGGTTACATTTTTCTGYGTCGGTARGCCTACTCTGTCTGGRGTGGAAAGGTAGGCCTAACTTTTGAAAGTACCATGCTCGGATTCATAGTGAAGTCTCAGATTTATTCAGTTGCAAACAGGGACAGTTTCGTTGCAAACAAGTCACAATGATTTGGCATTGGAGAAATATGATGAGATGAACACATAGGCCTATCTTTCTGTCCATTCTTCGCTTATCATTTTGGTAATTTGTGTGGTATTAAAAAAACTGCTACGGTCTCCTGTCATGTAAAATGACGTAGAATTGCWTGAAATGTTTATAAAAGGCTTATTCTTCTCAGACCTGCAAATACGAAGATCGATTCATGCAATGCTTTTATTATAAAGTAGTTATTCCCACCCTACTCTATTTCCACGGTGGTTTGCGAACCCACAACATTCTGGCCCGCAGCTCTGTGATATCARAATTCCTGCATTGCCATGTAATGCTTACAGGACGAATAGCAGTTTCTAAAACTGCATWYCTAMGTCTCTGGTCCGTCCTAGAGGGTAAACGGTAAGCATGTTCTCTGCTATATTAATTATTATTTTGGGTGTAGGAGAGAGTCACTTGTTTTGTTTTTTTAAGCGTTCAGGGGAGGGTTTAGTTCAAATGTATTTTGCTGAAAAGAGGCCATCCATTTTCATTTCAGAGAGGCTTGATTTTCTCCAGGTCACCCATTTTATAAATAACGTACACTTCCCTTACTCCTTGCAACTTGCTGTTCACATATAGAATTCACTGTATGYCGCTGCTGTTGTCAAACTATTGTCTTCTACATTATGCATTTGACATTCGCTTAGTAAATTCAAGCTTATCCATATTTGCTTTTGATGGAAAGAGATAAAGAGAGGAAGAGCGAGAAAGAGAGAGGAAAAGAGAAATATACAAAGAGAGGAGGGAGAGGAATATATATATATATATACACACGAGAGTGGGGAGATGGAGAGATTGCGTTAGAAGGCTCTCAAGTTTTTTGAGGAGAATGGAGGCTCAGCTCCTATGGAAAATGTTTTTATCAATGAGAGGTGATCTAACCATTCACAAGTACTGTTCAACACTCAACCCACAACTATGACACATATTCTCTTCTCTCTCTCTCCCCGCTCCAGCCACTTACTCTCTCCCTATTTCTTCCTTACCTACCCCCTCTCTCAGAGACATGAGCACATATGCACACACTTACTAGCAACACATGCATACTGTACCTTTACACAATTACATATTGTACATGCCACACACACACACCACACACACACACACACACACACACACACACACACACACACACACACCAACACAACACACACAAACACACACAACACACACACACACCATACTATTAGTCATAAGTTTAGACACTGTAATGATCATGCAATGTTGATGTGTGTAGGGCATAGTGTGTAGTGCATAATACATATTGCATAGTGTGTAGTTGTGTAATGGAAAGTGGTGTATCGTAGACCAATGAGATGCTAACTTTCAACAGCACCAAAAACAGGGGAGTGGTTGGTTTATCCTCTGTAACATCAGAATGGTTGTAGAAGTGTTCAAAAACATCTTATATGGGGGCCTCCCGGGTGGTCTAGGGCACTGCATCGCAGCGCTAGCTGTGCCACAAGAGACTCTGGCTTCGCACCCAGGCTCTGTCGCAGCCGGCCGCGACCGGGAGGTCCGTGGCGCGACGCACATTGGCCTAGCGTCGTCCGGGTTAGGGAAGGTTTGGCCGGGAGGGATATCCTTGTCTCATCGCGCACCAGCGACTCCTGTGGCGGGCCGGGCGCAGTGCGCGCTAACCAAGGGAGCCAGGTGCACGGTGTTTCCCGACACATTGGTGCGGCTGGCTTCCGGGTGGAGGCGCGCTATGTTAAGGAGCAGTGCGGCTTGGTTGGGTTGTGTTTCGGAGGCGCATGGCTTTCGACCTTCGTCTCTCCCGAGCCGTACGGGAGTTGTAGCGATGAGACAAGATAGTAATTACTAGCAATTGGATACCACGGAAATTGGGGAAGAAAAGGGGGTAAAATTTCAAAATAATAAATAACATCTTATATTGCTGAATCTGACTGAGCTGGATGGATTACACCTTGTTCTTCCGGTAGATTGCCGAACACTATTCATTTTAGTGCACTACTTTGAACATCGGAGCCCTATGGGCCCTGTCAAAATGTGTGCACAATTAAGGGAATAGGCACCCATTGGCACCCTATTCCGCAAAATGGCACCCATTGTGGAATAGGGTACGAGATAGTTTATCACCCGAGGCTCAAACTAATCAGAATAAACTTCAGACTAAATTTTGCACTAAGTAATGTTTTCTATCAACTCCTGTATATTTTTCCTGGTCGCGGTCACATGGTCAGAAGAAGATATATACTGGCTATAACTGTCCGGGCTCAGAAATTTTCTCGCTGGCCTTGCCTCATTTGTCCAATACACCATCAATCCCCCCCGCCACTCCTCTCTCTGGCCCCGGATAGGGACCAGCTGCTGGGCTGCTGCGGGTTTTTTCCGTCCAGGCCTCTGGCCTTCCTGGGCTTCACCACTCTGTGGGGCTCTGTTGCTCTGGCGCAGTTCTCCCTCCCTTTGGTTTGCTGCCAGGGAATGGAGAGAGAACAGAGAGAGTTATGGAGACAGATTTCGGAGGGGGGGAAAGCGCAGAGAAAGAAGGAAGCAACTGTGGAGCATGGAGAGAGAATTTAGCAGAGAGATATTAGCAAGAGAGAAATGAGGGAAGCAGTGGAAAGAGTGAAATAGAGAGACAGAAATGAGAGAGCGTTATATGAACTGTATTATATGACTGGTTTGTTGGCAAACATAGGCTTGTTACTGGTGGCACTGGAAGTTCAAGATCAAGAAGGGAGAACCAGGGAGGAGCGACCAAGGAAAGCTGAGAGAGTCAAGATAGGAGATTAGAGGAGGGAATGAAGGAACAGAGAGAGGAGCGACTCTTGAAACACAGGAGAGGAAAAAGAAAGTCAAGATGATAAAAGGAGAATGAGTTATAGTCAGAGGGGGAGAGTAGGAGGTGAGGTAGAGAGGGAACATAGGAGAGACAGAGAGGGGAAGGGTAGAGAGGCTCGGCGGTATTAGAGCTGAGGAACTGGTATGGTAAGCACCCTTAGGTAGGAGCAGCATCAAGAGCCACTCAGTGATGGGGGGAGGGAGGTCAGGTGTATGTCCCACTAAAGCATATCCTGTGCCTCCCACCCATAGGCCCAGCTCGAGTCTCGAGTGCTCTTGCCTTACCCTCTCTCTGTCTCTCTATTTCTCTCCCCTCTGACAAATGTATCTCGTCTATACCTCTATCTTGGCTTTCATTTCTCTCTCTGTGTTGCTTCTCTTCCTTTCTCTTGTCTTCCTCTTCCTCTCTCTCCTCTTCTCTTCTCATTCTTCTCCTCTTCTCTGCATCCTTTTCAGCTCTTCTCCCTTTGGCCTTCTTCTCGCTTCTCCTCTTCCTGCTCTCTCTCAGTCAATACGTTGCCTCAATCAATACAGCTAGTTACTCATAAATGACTTCATCATCTGCTATTCTACACGATATTCTTTGTCTTCTACATCATCTCTGCTTCCTCTCTATTTCACTTGCTCTTCCTACTGCTTCTCCTCATTCTCATCTCTCTCTCTCGGTCTAAGAACTATATCTGCTCTGCTCAATTCTCTCGTCTCTTTTCTCCTCTCTTCCTTCTCATTTCTTCCTCTTCTCTCTCTCTTCCTCTCGTCTTCTTATCTCTGCTTTTCCTCTCTTGTGCCCTCTCCCCCGGTCTGGGCAGTCGGATTACTTGGGTCATGCAGGCACCCCTCTGCAAGGGTCTACCAGAGAGTGGGGCTTGCATGGTCGGCACGAGGCGGGCGCGAAGGACGCACTTTGGCGCATCGGCCGTGTACCGCAGCTGGATTCTTTGCCTCCCGGGGCACGAAACGAGCGTTTGGGGCGAGGGCTGTTGAGATTGATAGGAAAAGATTACAATTGATCGTATGACGGACTCGGGGCGGGTCGCCTTGAGGGCACACCTCCAGGAGTTTAGGCGTTCTTTGCGCCGGTGCCGCCAGACACTCTCCGCGAAGTTTTTGTCCATCCTTAACTTCCGTTTTGGCAACTTGTCGCCTGCCTTACGTCATTTCACTTAGTTTTGCCCCTCCGTGATATACCTTTCCTTATCCTTCTCAAAATGCGGTGGCTTTGGGACTACGGGTGCCAATGGGGTGCTCTTCCTTCATTGTGCCACTTTTGAACACGGCCTCCCTAGGGATCCGACCCAGTAGTGCACTACATATTGAATAGGTGGCATCTCGAGACCACAGGGTGTATCATCCAGCCTCAAGTCACGATTCAGCTATAGATGTTTTTTATTTTATTATTTTGAAATTTCCTTTTCTCACCACATTTTCGTGGTATCAATCGCTAGTAATTACTATTTGTCTCTCGGCACAACTCCGTACGGGCTCGGGAGGGACGGGTCGAAAGCCATAGTCGTCTCCGAGGAAAGCTCTCCACTCATTATCCCCTCAATATTTACTTCACACAATGGCATGATGCCCACCCTTCCTGCTCTATCCTTTCTTTTTACACGTCTTGGACGGTCGCTTCGTCCTACCCGGCGCTACTGCAGAGAGTCCCTTTCGTGGCTCTACTGGGTCACATCGGTGGACGGGGTCGGGTGCAACCTGCTCTTAGGGTGGATTGCCCTAACCGTACACACCCACTGAGCTCCTTGTGCCTTTAAGCGCACGAGCCACTTTGGGGCGTCTCCTGGCTTCCGTGTGGTGGCGGATATTGAGCTGCTGAGCAGGTCCTTCTTAGAGACCCCTCACAACTCATTTATCCGCCATCCGCACGCCCAGGCCCGAGCAGGGCCAGCGCACACCATCACCTCGTGACAGTGCAGCCCACAGGGCCTCGACAACGGACACGGGGACCAGCCTGAGAAGCCTGGGCCCTGCGCCACGCCCACGCGTTGAGCTGGCACAGCCACACAGCCTACCACCTAGACATGCCGCAACTGAGCCACATGCACACACACCACCACACACACACACACACACCACACACACACCACACACACACACACACACACCACACAGCCGGGCGGCCCTCTCAGATGTTTTTGCCCACCCCTATCTCCACAACCAATCTCATCGCCTGTTACCACGAGGAACACCACCCTCCGATCTTATTAGATGGCACTGTTGCCCTCCGGGTTATGCTCATTCGCAATTGGTTCTAGGCTACAATCACTTTCCCAAAATTACACTAGTACGTCAATCCTGTCGTGGTTGTCCCGCACTCGCTCTGCACCTCACTGTGTCACTGCCACCATTATTCATTAGTCGTGGCTCCTTCGCGGTATAGGGTGTTGAGTGAGTGATGGTGTGGTGTGTCGGTGGTGTGGTGTTGGTCGTGTAGCTTGGTGCGTGTGGTGTGGTTGCATATGTGGTGTGGCTGTGATTTGGGCTTCGTATGGGTTGATCGGTTGTGCTCTACGCGGTTCACATTCGCACATACACAACGCGCCTCCCTATCCAGCATTACGTGCGGGATTGTAGTTACCTGCTCTACTGAGGCTCCAGTGTGCGGATAGGATGGCTTTACCTTGTATGGAGTCCAGATTATTCTTTGGACAGTGGTGGTCTGGAGAGAATCTTGGTGGAGTGGCGCCTAGATCTGTGGGTGGCTCGGTGGCGTGGGTCTTGTTAGATTAACTTAGAATCCAATACCTGCCAAAATATAGTTGTTTTAAAAACTACTACCAACATGTGATAATCCTCTACAGATACTGGGAACAGCAGAGCTGTGTTGCCTTTCGTTATTAAGATGGGAAAATAAAGCAATTGATTTCATACTGGTTGAAGCAGATGATGTCACACGTGGTTGAGGCAGAACAGATGATGTCACAGTGGTTGAAGCAGAACAGATGATGTCAGAGTGGCTGAAGCAGATGATGTCACAGTGGACTACAGCCCAACCCCACAATGTATGGTTTTACACCCCCCCCCCCCCTCTCTCTCAGTACATGGGCATTATTTATTAGAGTCGTGACTGATACTGCTCCTATGGTATTCTCCATTCATGCAGCTCTAAAGACCTTTAGCGATCTCTTTCTGGCAGGGCCTCTTTCGGTTATGGCTGTGTTGTGTAGGAGCCCGGAGCAGGATTTGGCAGCTGCCTGTTCATGCCGTTCAGAACAGAGCAGTAGTCATTGTATTAGGCCAACCTCTGCCTTGCACATAGCATTGCACCAATCTCTATCCACTAGCAGAGCTGGAGTGAGCACATTTTCATTTTCTCTCTCTCTCTCTCTCTCTCTCTCTCTTTTCCTTTTTGCCTCCTCTTCTCCGATCCCCATCCTCCTCTCTTCTCCTTTCATCTCCTTCTTTCCTTTCTCCCCCGCTTCCTCTGTTTTAGCATAATTGCTCTGCTCATAATGTACCTTTTGTTAGCCGCTATCAATATCCTCAGACACAACACACACATGCACACATTCTCACGTTCACACTCGTTATGCGGGTTTGCACCTCTGGCTTGGGATTGTTTGCACTTCTATGTACTGTAGCTACTGTGCGGATGGAAGCTCTTTGTGCTATAGCCCTATGACTAGGGATGCACGATATATCGGTGAACATATCGGAATCGGACAATATTAGCTAAAAATGTCAACATCGGTATCGGTCGATGTGCAAAATCAATGTCAAAGCTGACGTGCATATCTATATGTAACGTAGGTACATGACGTAATGACGCCATGTAAAATGCTGCGCTACACGTGCAACACAACATTCCTAACCTAGCCCACAATGTCTGCTGTGTGGGTCGAGCAGTCAACAAGTCGAGCAGTCATTTGAAAGAGTAAGAAAATGTAATCGAGACATCTCAAAGGCGAAATACATTAACGCGAAGATAATGGAATTCATTGCCGTTGACAATCAACCGTTCCCTGTCGTGGGTGATGTTGACTTTTGTGACTGGTCGAGCACCGGTACACACTAACATTACCAAGTGTGCCATTTTTCAGATGTTGCCCTACCGGAGTTACACAGTAATAGCGTCACTGCTACTAGCTTCACGACATACTATGGAACACCGTTTGGGTCTTTGCGTGTCAAAAAAGATACACGTCAAATAACACTATTTGACGCGTTAAATAAGYGTTTAATTTGACACGTCAAATAACACAGTTCTAATATAGAATGTTGTGTGTTCTGAATTTGCAYGTGCAAGCCAAGCACCACCACTACTATCAGTAGCACTGTCAAAGCTGTACAAAAAGTCTGCAAACAYCGGCCACAAACGATGTGTTTACAATACACTGTTCGTAATAAAGCATTATTTGTTTGACCACAACTTCTGGGGTAGCTAGCTTTAGCTTGGTACCTAGCTAGCACCAATGCAACCAGCCTGAAAACAATGACCAGTAGAAACTGCAATGATTTAGGAATCCTTGTGAGTAAGTATTAGCTAGGTAGCCACTTGTTGTTAGCCTATTGAAATTGAACAGTTCATGAAAATAAATATCTAGCCAGCTACTTAACCCTGTTGCCCAAAGCTAACGTTATAAGCAGCCAGCTAGATTCATTTGGCTAGTGAGGCTCGACCAGACCGGGTTATGTGTTG
The DNA here is from genome assembly GCF_002910315.2 of Salvelinus sp. IW2-2015. NCBI lineage: Eukaryota > Metazoa > Chordata > Actinopteri > Salmoniformes > Salmonidae > Salvelinus > Salvelinus sp. IW2-2015. The sequence continues at coordinate 39,699,497 of NC_036853.1, read as the reverse complement.
TGAAGCTAGCCACAATAAGGATTGGGCACAATAGTGGAATTTGTGGTTTGCCTTCAAAATAAAAGTACCTCTTTGAAAGGGATGCAGAATGTTACAATCATGCCATATTTAGACTASATAATGTTAAACAAGTTTGGAATGTGAAGCAATGAAATTGGGTATCAGTCTACTCGGTGACACCCACAGAACACAACTGTGAAAAGTTTACACAAATATTAGCATTTTAGCTCTTATCGCGGGACTGTGACTGTGTGAAATCACCTCCCCAGTCAGCCTATTGTGTGTATTGACATTCATATTGCACTGTACAGCTTTACCTTAGGATTGGGGATCAATGAAATGGGGTATCAGTCTACTCAATACCAAATATATTTTTTCCCAACGTCCTCCTCAGAGTTATCAGACTCCAAAACACCCATGTAGTATTGTTTTTCCTCTGGAATAGTGTTCAATACACATGGGTTGACAATAAATGTGGCTCAATTCACAGTTGTTTCAGAGTCCCGCAACAAGAGCTACGATGCTAATGTTCTCTGGGTGTCACCGAGTAGACTGATACCACATGTCATTGATCCACAATCCATAGGTAAGGCTGTACAGTGAAATAAGTATGCCCCCAAAGCAATAAGTATAATACACCCAGTGTGATTTCAACAGATTTTTGTCAAATTAACAAATTATTGTCTTTTGTTGATTTTATATAACAACCTTCCAACCTCAATTAACATGATCTATTCAATTATGGCATAATTCTACTATTTGTATTAATTTGCGTCACTGTCAATGACATACTTTTATTTTGAAGGCTAACTGCAAAGTCCACTATTGTGGCTAATCCTTATTGTGGCTAGCTTCACATAGATGGTTCCAACCACCATTAATCYAATAAGAACTGTCTTATAAATTAGGGTTATTTTAGATGATGACACCTAGCWATACAGTTAGCTAGCTAACTATAACAGATTATGTAATTTTTCTATGTTTTTGGGGAAGAACATTGTTTGCATCCATGAGCTAGCTAGCTTTTTTTATGACCAGGACTGAAGGTGCGCGAGACAACTTTACCAGCATCATAGCATACGTATCGATGAATTGTTGTGACATATGAAATACGAGTGATAGTGTAATCAATGTGTAATAATTACGTTAAAAATGTATGAACGCGTTAAATTATTATGTGATGTGCAGTCATATTCAGGTCCTGATTGGTCAAGAAGCGTATGTGATATTGTTATTTGACACGCAAAGACCCAAACGCCGTTCCATAGTATGAGAAATCCGGGTYGAGAATGAAACTACTGAACAAATGAACAACGAAACAGCACAACAAGGAAGTGAAAGAAATAGGTTTTGATTATGTTTTACTGGTAATGGGGACATACACGTAAAAGCCAACAAAATAACTCTTTGGTCCAGTTTGTGTGTGTGTGTGTGTGTGTGTGTGTGTGTGTGTGTGGTGTGTGTGTGTGTGTGTGTGTGTGTGTGTGTGTGTGTGTGTGTGTGTGTGTGTGTGTGTGTGTGTGTGTGTGTGTGTGCGTAACCTTTATTTAACTAGGCAGGTCAGTTAAGAACAAATTCTTATTTACAATGACGGCCTACCCCGGCCAAACCCGGACGACGCTGGCCATTTGTGCGCAGCCCTATGGGACTTCCCAATCATGGGATTCAAACCAGGGACTGTAGTGACGCCACTTGCACTGAGATGCAGTGTCTTAGACCGCTGCGTCCATCTCTCTCTCGCTCTCATTTCTCTCTCCTGCCTCACCTCCCTCCCAGTTCCACCTTGGGTATCCATTGGTCCGTGTCATTATGGTGCAGGAGAGAGAGAGAGAGAGAGAGAGAGAGGCAAAGCGCTCAAGGCAATACATTAGCGTGAAGCTGGTGTGCTCCTCCTCCTTCTGTCCCTGGTCCCCTCCTTCCCTCACAATCTTTTAGAGATACATACACGCTTGCTTAGCAGATTAAATGAGCAGAAAATATTACTTTTACCCCAATAAACCCTGTGTTTTCTGTTTTTGTCTTCTATGGTCTATGGAATAGGATGCTTTGATCCTATGATCCTATTGATTTCTGACGTGGCGATTCAGTGCTTACACGCTGCTTATGGCCCAAAGCAATTCAAATGTGAGTGCTAGTAGTGGTGCTAGTAGTGGTGCTAGTAGTGGTGCTAGTAGTGGTGCTAGTAGTGGTTGTAGGTCTTTCTTCTGCTTTAATACTTATTTGTCCATCTGAGGTTTTGAAGGAGCTAACAGAGATCTTTTTTTTTCAGATTTTGCGCTGTTGGGTGGGTACCCTTGTCATTTGACCGGTGTGATTGTGGAAGTATAGACCGCGTCAGTGGTGGCTGGTGGCACTTTAAATCGTAGGATGGGCTCATATAATGTCTGGATTCCATGTGTTTGATACCCTTCCATTCATTCCATTCGAGCCATTACTATGAGCCATCCTCCCCTCACCAGCCTCCATTTGACCATAGGCGTTATGGCAGTTTTCCCTCATATTGAGCTGTCATTCATGAGCTCAGAGCTCAGTGGAAACGTTTGGATATCTGTTCTATACCAGGTGTAAACTTCACCCTGTCAGAAGCCTCTCTGTCAGGTAAAGGTCCAATAGAGTCGTTTTTCTATCAAATAATTTCTGTGTAACAATTAAGTACTTTAYCGTAATAGATTTCCATTAAAAGGCTCTTAAGTATTTCTCAAGCAATAATTGTGCTAGGACTGTCTGGGAGTGGTCTGAGTAGGGAAGGGAAAACTGATAACTAGCTGTTATTGGCAGATAGGTTTGGAATTCTTTGTTATTGGTCTATTAACCAATTTACCACATGGTGATGTCACCATTGAAGCTGAAACTCCCACCCATGCCAACCTGCTGATTAGAAGGTCCTGTGTAGATTGTATTTTCWATCATCAACTATCAGGAAATAACACTGATCAAATTTCTTCACACTTTTACAGTGTTCGTTTCATCAGCTGTTGCAATATGCAATGTGATACGAAACACRGGAAAGAACAGAATTTTGACTACACTGGGCCACCATCATGCTTAATGCTTTCTAACAAATACAATTCAGAAATTCAAATCTGCCCAGACTGAAACGATGTGCGCAGAGAGTCGGGAAGCAAGTTCAGGGAGTGAGTGTTTTAATAAATAAACACAACATAATACAAAATAAGAAACAAGAACAACACACAGACAKGAATTGAATTGTATGACTTTTGATGTCTGTAAAAATGACTGAGGCCATTTGGATTGTAGATACAATGCATTTGGAAAGTATTCAGACCCCTTTACYTTTTCCACATTTTGTTATGTTACAGCCTTACTCTAAAATATACTAAATATTTTTTTCCCTCATTAATCTACACACTGTAACCCATAATGACAAAGTGAAAACAGGTTTTTCGAAATTTTTGCAAATGTATTAAAAATGGAAAACAGAAATACCTTATTTACATAAGTGTTCAGACCCTTTGCTATGAGACTGGAAATTGAGCTCAGGTGCGTCCTGTTTCCACTGATCATCCTTGAGATGTTTCTACAACTTGATTGGAGTACACCTGTGGTAAATTAAATTGATTGGACATGATTTGGAAAGGCACACACCTGTCTATATAAGGTCCCTCAGTTGACAATGCATGTCAGAGCAAAAACTAAGCTATGAGATCGAAGGAATTGTCCGTAGAGCTCCGAGACCGGATTGTATACCAAAACATTTCTGCAGCATTGAAGGTCCCCAAGAACACAGTGTTCTCCATAATTCTTAAATGGAAGAAGTTTGTAACCACCAAGACTCTTCCTAGAAGAACTGAGCAATCGGGGGAGAAGGGCCTTGGTCAGAGAGGTGACCAAGAACCCGATGGTCACTCTAATAGAGCTCCAGAGTTCCACTGCGGCGATGGGAGAACCTTCCAGAAGGACAAACATTCCCTGCAGCACCCCTCCAATCAGGCCTTTACGGTAGAGTTGCCAGACAGAAGCCACTCCTCAGTAAAAGGCACATGACAGCACACTTTGAGTTTGCCAAAAGGCAGGGACTGGGAGACTAGTCAGGATTGAGGGAAAGATGAACGGAGCAAAGTAGAGAGATCCTTGATGGAAACCTACTCCAGAGCACTCAGGACCTTAAACTGGGGCGAAGATTCCCCTTCCAACAGAATAATGACCCTAAGCACACAGCCAAGACAACACAGAAGTGGTTTTGGGACAAGTCTCTGAATGTCCTTGAGTGGCCCAGCCAGACCCCGGACTGGAACCCAATCGAACATCTTGGGAGAGACCTGAAAGTAGCTATGCAGCRATGCTCCCCATCATACCTGAAAGAGCTTGAAAGGATCTGCAGAGAAGAATGGGAGAAACCTCCCAAATACAGGTGTGCTAAGCTTGTAGCATCATACCCAAGAAGACCCGAGGCTGTAATCGCTGCCAAAGGTGCTTCAACAAAGTACTGAGTAAAGGGTCTGAATACTTATGTAAATGTGATATTTCATTTCTTTTTTTAAATACATTTGCAAAAATGGCTAAAAACATGTTTTTGCTTTGTTATTATGGGGTATTGTGTGTAGATTGATGAGGGGAAAAAAACTATTCAATCAATTTCAGAATGAGGCAAAATGTGG
>NC_036853.1:39688934-39694404 GCF_002910315.2 Salvelinus sp. IW2-2015 | reverse complement strand
AAAAGGGTTCTGAGTACTTTCTGAATGCACTGTATAGTGGTAGTAGTATGTAGTAGTAGGATAGTGGTAGTAGAATACAGTGGTAGGTAGTATATAGTGGTAGTATATAATGGTAGTAGTAGCATATAGTGGTAGTATACACTGAGTGTACAAAACTCTTTCCATGACATTGACTGACCAGATGAATCCAGTTGAATGCTATGATCCCTTCAATCAGTATAGATGAAGGGGAGGAGACCGGTTAAAGAAGGATTTTTAAGCCTTGAGACAATTGAGACATGGATTGTGTATGTGTGCCATTCAGAGGGTGAATGGGCAAGAAAAAAGACTTAAGTGCCTTTGAACGGGGCGTGGTAGTAGGGGCCAGGCGCACTGGTTTGTGTGAAGAACTGCAACACTGCTGGGTTTTTCACGCTCAACAGTTTCCTGTGTGCATCAAAAATGGTCCACCACCCAAAGGACATCCAGCCAACTTGACACAACTGTGGGAAGCATTGGCGTCAACATGGGCCAGCCTCCCTGTGGAACGCTTTCGACACCTTGTGCCCAGAAGAATTAAGGCTGTCCAGAGGGGAAAAGGGGGTGCAACTAAATATTAGGAAGGTGTTCCTAATGTTTTGTACACTCAGTGTATATTGCTAATAGTATATAGTGTATTGACCAGGTTTAGGTTACAGTATATACATCACACGTATAGCTTAAAATGATTCAGCAGAATATGAACTGTAGTGGTCTAATGTACAGTATGTCAGTGTCCCCTCCTCAGCTCAAACGGAGCTGACGTCATGACCATGTCCTTACAGTGATGAGAGTGTGTGTGTGTCCTTACAGTGCTGTGTGCACGCCAGCGTGTGTGTGTGTGCGTGTGTGTGCATGTTCTTACAGTGGGGTGAGGCTGACTGGAGCGACATGGAGGTGACCGGACTACAAATAGCTTCTCTTTACATTTGCATCAGTTATTCCCCATGAGGTGTCAATAAACGCTGTGTCCTGCCTGGATGCTGCCTGCCTGGATGCTGCCTGGGCCTGGCTGTCCTCTATACTCTAGTCTTTATGCTCTGTCCTCTAGCTATGATCTATGTTTTATGCTTTGGCCTCAACTGCACACCGGGGGTTGGGTTGGGCCAAGGTGTGTGTGATTTGTGTGTGTGCATTATGATTGGTTTGTGTCTCCACTCTTAGGGAAAAAAAGGTGCTATCTAGAACTTAAAAGCTTTCTTTGGCTATCCCCATAGGAAAACCTTTTGAAAAAACCCTTGTTGGTTCAGGTAAAACCCTTTTTGGTTCCATGTAGAACCTTTTGGATTCCATGTAGAACCCTTTCCACAGAGGGATCTACATGAACCCCAAAATGGTTCTACCTGGAACCAAAAAGGGTTTTACTTGGAACCAACAAGGGTTCTTATTGGGACAGGCGAAGAGTGTCCTGCGTCCTCTCACGTTAAGACTTCCCGTGCTAGTGTGTGTGTGCTTGTGTGTGTTTGTTTTACTCTGCCCCACTTCTTGCTCATCAACTGTACTTGTGTGTTGTGTTGTCTATTCAGACAGGGAAGAGGTGGTTCAGTGCATTAGTGTTTAGCCGGCTGGGATGTTTTAGGTAGCAACTCTAGTCTCCTCATCTCTCCTCTCTCTCGGTCTGTCTCTCTCTCCATCTCCACTCGCCTTCTTTCTCTCCGTCCCTTCTTTCTCTCAGTCCCTTCTTTCTCTCCATCCCTTCTTTCTTCTCTGACTCAGTGCTACTACTCTGGAGAGCCACTCCACAGCTCTGGGGCTGTCTAAGCTGGGATATGAATATAGCACAGTGCTAGTGCTGAGAGAGAGAGAGAGGAGAGAGAGAGAGAGAGAGAGAGAGAAGAGAGAGAGAGAGAGAGAGAGAGAGAGAGAGAGAAGGAGAGAGAGAAGAGAGAGAGAGAGAGAGAGAGAGAGAGAGGAAGAGAGAGAGAGAGAAGAGAGAGAGGAGAGAGAGGAGAGAGAGAGAGAGAAGAGAGAGAGAGAGAGAGAGAGAGAGAGAGAGAGAGAGAGAGAGAGAGAGAGAGAGAGAGAGAGAGAGAGAGAGAGAGAGAGAGAGAGAGAGAGGAGGAGAGAGAGAGAGAGAGAGAGAGAAGAGAGAGAGAGAGAGAGAGAGAGAGAGAGAGAGAGAGAGAGAGAGAGAGAGAGAGAGAGAGAGAGAGAGAGAGAGAGAGAGAGGAGAGAGAGAGAGAGAGAAGAGAGAGAGAGAGAGAGAGAGAGAGAGAGAGAGAGAGAGAGAGAGAGAGAGATACCTCCAATGCACAACAGTACCACCCTAGGAACAGGAGAGGACTAGTTCTGCCACACACAGATAGAGGGCAGTGTTTGTAGGTATCTCAATGTTGCTGTTCCATTATAAGAATATCTCTCCCTGTATTTGGGCTCTGGGCTAGCCCATTTGTGTATTGCACTGCAATATTTATATAACTGCAATATTAATCTTCGTGTTCTTTCTTTGTTTACATAGAGAGCAAAGTTTTCAGCTTCCTCTGTACTGGGGTGTTAATGACCAGTCAGTGGCTAGTCATTTGGACACTTTGGGCCAAATCAATGAATGTGTTGGAACCCCCCACCACCAAAATGTTATTTGACAAGGAGGAGCGAGAAAGTGGAAAGGTAGGAGAGAGAGGTGGCAACATAGACAGTTGGTCAACTATCTGATTCAAAGTGCATATCGGTGTGCTGCTGTGGCGGCGGCACGGACCCGCTGGACATCTAGGCCACAGGAAACGTACCTTTTGTTTGTCATTTCATGTTATGTAACAACATGCATTGAGTTATTGACTAGTCTATCATGACTATATATGTGAAGGAACTGTAGGTCCATGTATAGAGGCCAGCAGAGTAGCCCTAGCTGTTAGAGAGGCGAGCCAAAGACCAGCCAGGAGGATTTGCAAGTTTGGATCCCCGGATACTGACGGGAAAGATTGGTGCGACAATGTGAGCTGGCAACCGGAAGTTATTGCTGGGTATCAAATCCTAGATGCCATCGGCTGCTGTTGTGCCCTGAGCAAGGCATTAACAACTGTTCCATGTGTGCCCAGTGTGGCAACCCCCTCTCTACTCTTCCAGCCCTCTATATGCATGTTGTCTTTGGATGGAGTTGGGAGAAAGCAGAAGGCAATTTCGTTTGACCTCGTGTACAATGTGACAAATAAAGGGATCTTAAAGTACCAGAATAAATAGTAGCTAGGTGGTTCTCATGAGCCTGTTCACATTCAGTAAGGGATGAGTTTAGTTTCATTGAACCCCTCTAAATGACAGTGCAGCCTAGATCACCAGCACACATAGTAGGGTGCACACATCTTCTTTGCCTTCTCTTGACTTTCTCTCTCTCTAGATACTTTAACCTGATTCCCCCTCTCTCTCTCTGTCCTCGCTCTCGGTTCCCCTACCCCCTCAGTGATATTAGCTCAGTTTGCTGTGCTGTGCTGTATTGATCTGACTGTGATGACGCTTGTGAGCGGGGGCTCGTCTCCAAACAGTCTAATGATGGCTAATAGTCTGTTGTGAGATCTCGCTCCCAAGCTCCTCTTTCCCTTTTTACACCTCCAACTACCTCTTCTTTTCCTCCTCTCCTAGCCCTTCTGTCATTCAATCTCTCCCTTTCCTGCCACCGTATCCGTATTCCTTTTTTCCCGTATCTCTCTCGTCTCTTCTCAAAAAACTTCCCTTTATCCCACTCCTTTCTCCTTTTCCTGCTCTCTCCTCCCTCATGTTCCTCTGTCTCATTTTTTCTCTCTCCCCTTTCTCTGCGTGTCCCTCCCTCTCACCTCTCAACGCCCTCTCTTCCTTTTCTCCCTCCCAATCTCTAACTATCTCTCTTTCTCTCTCTTCTCCGTCTTCTTTTCTCTCTTATTAAGAAAGACCATTAATGAGAATGTTGGTTAATAATCCACTTTTATGGTCTTCTTTTATTACAAGCGAGCCTTGTGTGTGTGTGTGTTGTCGTGTGTGTGTGTGTGTGTGTGTGTGTGTGTAGTTGTGTGTGTTGTAGTAGAACGGTCTTGAGTCCTGGACAGACCACTTATTTCTTTCAAAGAAGCCAAAAAAGCTTGATAAATTGTACAGCATGCTTTTTTAGGGGAGGGGAAACACCAGTTTGGCCTAATGGCCAGTGTGCAATGTCAGTGGGACTTGTGAATGTTTTCCAAGACATGTATTATTCACAACTAGAACAATGGAAGGTTAAAGAGGAGAGAGGGAGGAATGAGAGAAAGACGAAAGAAAGAGGAGTTAAACAAGGTGTGTTAAGCACTAGCTTAGAGATTAAAAAAGGAGAGGTAACGAGTTATGTCCAGGACGAGGATAGAGAGAACTAATAAAAGAGACAGGAAGAGAGGAAGAGATGGCCGTCCGTACTATTATAACAATAAAATTAACAACAACGTTTGAAGCCATTGGACTTTTCTTTATAAATGTATTGTGAAGCATCTATGGAGGATTTTAGAAGGTTTTATGAGAGGTTCTCTTAAAGTTGTTTTCTCGATTAAAGTGGCCAGAGATGGCGAGAACAGAAGGAAAATCATTGTTGAGGAAGAGGAAGGAGAGGAGAGGCATGAGAGACAGGAGAGGAATAGAGCAGGGGAGGAAGAGAACATATGAGAGGAAGAGAAGGGAGGGAGAGGAGCTATAGGAGAGCTGTGAGATTGGGGAGGCTTTTAATGAAATGAGGTCACTTGGAAACTTGATGAGCGGTGATGAGGGAGAGCGGCATAGATTGGAGGGATAAAGAAAGGATAAAGGAAAGCTAAAAAAAAAAGAGGAGAGCGAGAGATTAAACTTTGGAGGGTGAAGTCAAGAGAAGAAGAATAGCGAGAAACCGGAGATGAGGAGAGAGGGCAAACGAAGAAGAGCTATGGGGATGAATATGATGAATGTTTCTGTGCTTGTTCTTCAGATTTAGATTAGAAATAGTTTAGGTAAGAGAATATTGGGTAATAATTTGACATCGGGGTAGGCTCGGGGTGGCATTCCGTACATATAACATTATACCCGGGGTATTCTGGAATAGGTCACGGGATTGTTTTTTCAAAACCGTAATAACTATTTCTTGTTGAAAGTTTTTTTTAATACATTGAATAATTTGTAGCTACCTTTTTAAAAGTAAAATACCTGCAGACAACTTGTGCAATACATTTGGGGATAAAGCACAGACTCGTGTTCTTACATTTCAGCTGTCACATTATTTTTTTCATTATGAAGCTTACGGATAAGTCCCAAGATCACATGGTGTTTGTTTAGCAAAGCACACCAACGATAGAGAATACCGGAAGCCTTGTGAGTCAATCACTGTTGTGCAGTAAGCCCAGGCAGTGATCTAGGTTACAGTAATGGGACATTTCACAATAACATGTTTTGGTGGTGGCCAGCTAAGATACAGTATTTATAACTATGTAAGTAACTGTCTATATGTAAGTTGTCAATCTCTTGCAATGTGTGCATTTGGGTTGCTAATTTT
>NC_036853.1:39676434-39683934 GCF_002910315.2 Salvelinus sp. IW2-2015 | reverse complement strand
GAAGCTATAGGAGAGCTGTGAGATTGAGGAGGCATTAATGAAAATTAGGTCACTGACTTGAGTGAGTGTGAGGGAGAGGGCTAGATTGGAGGGGAAAGGAGAGAAAAGAAAAGAGAGCGAGAGATTAACTTTGAGGGAGTAGAGAGAGAGAGCGAGACGGAGAGAGGGAGGGCAAAACAGAGAGAGCTATGGGGATGATGATGATGAAGTCTGTGCTTGTTTCAGATTTAGATTAGAAATAGTTTAGGTAAGAATRTGGGTAAAATTAGACATTCGGGRTAGGCTTGGGTGGCATWCCGTATATAACATATACCCGGGGTATTTGGAAATAGTCACGGGATGTTTTTTCAAAACCGTTAACTATTTYTTTGAAGTTTTTTTAATACATTTGAATATTTGTAGCTACTTTTTAAGTAAATACCTGCAGWCAACTTGTGCAATACATTGGGAGATAAAGCACATCGTGTTCTTCATTTCAGCTGTCACATTATTTTTCATTATGAAGCTTACCGGTAGTCCCCAGTCACATGGTGTTTGTTTACAAGCACACAGACAAGAGACCGGAGCCTTGTGAGTCAATCACTGTTGTGCAGTAAGCGCCAGGTGATCTAGTTACAGTATGGAATTCACAACTAAATGTTTGCCAGCTAGATACAGTATCTTATAACTATTAAGTGAACTGTCTWAAATGTGCTAAATTCTCTGCAATTGTGCATTTGGGTTGCTAATTTAGTAGCTAATTATCTAGACAAGTTGTGAGCTTCTTGCAAAATCAAGTTTATCTTGGTAACAGCAGGGAATCCCCACCTGAAACAAGAGGCTTGCTCTCTAATATTTGTTTTGTGTGTGCAGCAAACTATGAGTAGCATTTTTTTGTTATTTGTAGAACTTTATGGGCTGGGATGTCTGTCCTGCAAATAGTTTTGTCAGAGACTGTATAAAAGTTTTGCAATGYGCTCCTTAGCATTTACCTAGCATTCACTATGGGATTTTATATGTACTTGTTAGCGTTGCTAAACTTCGGATTACTTGTTCAGTGCCAGTTTAACCGAATACCCCGCGACGGTACCAGGTCGGTATGAAGCACAGGAAGTTGGTGGCCCCTTAATTGGGAAGAATGGTGGAATGGTATCAAGTACATCAAATACATGGTCTCCAGATGCCATGCCATTTGCTCCGTTCCGGACTTTATTAWGAGTCATTTTCTCCTCAGTAGCCTCATGTGGTATGAAGGTATGAAGGTATGTCTTAGAAAGGATCACATTGTCTTTCCAAATACTCCTAGCTGTCTCACCTATCCAGCACCGATAATATATTTTTGATAAGGTCTGGTTAGGGTTAGGGGTTAGGGTTAGGGTTTGGTTTAGGGTTAGGGTTTAGGGTTAGGGGTTAGGGTTTGGGGTTTGGGGTTAGGGTTAGGGTTAAGGTTAGGGGTTGGGGTTGGGGTTGGTGGTTAGGGTTAGGGTTTGGGTTTGGGTTTGGGGTTAGGGATGGAGTCTGAGGACAAAGTGAGGGAAATGATCTCTGAGAAATTGAAGATGGACCACAGAAATATTGAAGTGGTGAGCGCCCACAGAACTGGAAAACCCACCACCGGCCCAAGTGACAGGCCCAGGACAATAGTGGTCAAGTTCCTGTGGTTCAAGGACAAGGTAGCTGTTCTGGAAAGAGACAAGAACTTGAGATGAACGTATATCTTCCTCAACAAGAACTATCCTGAAGCTGTGCGCCAGAAGAGGAAAGAACTGATCCCAGTCATGAAAGCTGCCAGAGTGTGTGGGAACATTGCTTATATCCGCTATGACAGGCTCATTGTTCACCCTCCCTCCCAGAAGCCTGGAATGGATGAGAGAGCCAAGCCTATGGGTTCGTAGATTCAACCCCGCAGCACGCACGCACACACACACACACACACACACACACACACACACAGCAAATTATTAATGGACTGCTGAATGTATATTTTTTTCTCTTGCTTTGTTTGCTCTTTTCAGTATTATGTCTAGACATAATAGCTACCCAGGAAAGGTGTGAAAATAGCCCATATTAATATATGTAGCCTTAGAAATAAGGTTCATGAAATCAATAACTTGATAACATCAGATAACATTMATAAATTAGCTATTTCTGAGACTCACTTAGATAATTCATTTGATGATACAGCATTAGCAATAAAAGGATATAACATCTATAGAAGAGACAGAAATGCTTATGGGGGAGGTGTTGCTGTATATATTCAGAGCCGTATCCCTGTAATGCTTAGAGAAGATCTTACAGTATGTCAAGTGTTATTGAAGTGTTGTGGTTGCAGGTTCACTTGGCAGATCTAAAGCCTTTTCTTTTGGGGTGTTGCTATAGGCCACCAAGTGCTAACAGTCAGTATCTAAATAATATGTGTGAAATGCTTGATAGTCTATGTGATGTAAACAGAGAGGTCTACTTTCTTGGGGACCTGAATATTGACTGGYTTTCATCAAGCTGTCCGCTCAASAGGAAGCTTCTTACTGTAACCAGTGCCTGTAATCTGGTTCAGGTTATTAATCAACCTACCAGTGTGTTTACAAACTCTACAGGAACAAGATCATCCACATGTATCGATCACATTTTTTACTATTTACGAATACTGTAGAACTTTGTTCTAAAGCTGTATCCAATTATTGCTAAACATGCACCTGTTAAGAAACTGACTGTTAGTACAGTGAAGGCTCCATGGATTGATGAGGAATTAAGAACTGTATGGTTGAAAGAGATGGGGCAAAAGGAGTGGYTAAATAAGTCTGGCTGCACATCTGACTGGCTTACTGCAAATTGAGAAATKATGTGACTAAACTCAACAAAAAAGAARAAGAAACTGTATTATGAAGCCAAGATCGATGATATAAAGAATGATGGRAAAAAACGTTGGAGTACTTTAAATGATGTTATTGGCAGAAAGACAAATTCAACTCCCATCTGTCATCGAATCAGATGGCTTATTCATCACAAAACCATTTGATGTTGCCAATTATTTTAAAGATGACTTAATTGGCGAAGTGGGCAAACTTAGGCAGGAAATGCCAACAATGAACAGTGAGCAATTGTATTCATGCATAAAAAAACAATAATGAAAGAAAAGCATTGCAAGTTTGAATTTTGTAAAGTTCGAGTGGGAGAGGTAGAAAAATTATTGTTATCAATCAATAATGACAGACCTCCTGCCATTGACAACCTGCCATTGACAAAGCTACTGAGGATGGTAGCTGACTCTATAGCCACTCCTATCTGTCATATTTTTAATCTGAGCCTTACATGTCCTCAGGCCTGGAGGGAAGCCAAAGYAAWTCCGCTAGCCAAGAGTGGTAAAGTGGCCTTTACTGGTTCTAACAGCAGACCTATAAGCTTGCTGCCAGCTCTTAGCAAACTGTTGGGAAAAAATGTGTTTGACCAAATACAATGCTACAACACAGACTTTCAGCATGCTTATAGAGAAGGGCACTCAACATGTACTGCACTGACACAAATGACTGATGATTGGTTGGAAGAAATGGATAATAAGAAGATTTTGGGAGCTGTACTGTTAGATTTCAGTGGAGCCTTTGATATTATTGACCATAACCTGTTGAAAAAACATATGTTATGGATTTTCAACCTCTGCCATATCGTGGATTCAGATCTATCTATCTAATAGAACTAAAGGTTTTTTTTTTAATGGAAGCTTCTCTAATGTCAAACATGTAAAGTGTGGTGTACCGCAGGGCAGCTCTCTAGGCCCTCTACTCTTCTCTATTTTTACCAATGACCTGCCACTGGCATTTTACAAAGCATGTGTGTCCATGTATGCTGATGATTCAACCATATACGCATCAACAACCACAGCTAATATAGTCACTGAAACCCTTAACAAAGAGTTGCAGTCTGTTTTGGAATGGGTGGCTAGGAATAAACTGGTCCTGAACATCTCTAAAACTAAGAGCATTGTATCTGGTACAAATCATTCCCTATGTTCCAGACCTCAGCTGAATCTGGTAATGAATGGTGTGGCTGTTGAACAAGTTGAAGTGACTAAATTACTTGGCGTTACCTTTTAATTGTAAACTGTCATGGTCAAAACATATAGATTCAATGGTTGTAAAGATGGGGAGATGTCTGTCCRTAATAAAGAGATACTCTGCTTTTTTGACATCTCACTCCAAAGAAACAAGTTATGCAGGCTCTAGTTTTGTCTAATCTTGATTATTGTCCAGTTGTGTGGTCCAGTGCTGCAAGGAAATACCTAGTTAAGATGCCGCTGGCCCAGAACAGATCAGCACGTTTTGCTCTTCATTGTAATCAGAGAGCTGATATAAATACTATGCATGCCAGTCTCTCTTGGCTAAGAGTTGAGGAGAGACTGATTACATCACTTCTTCTTTTTATAAGAAACAATGTGTTGTAAATCCCAAATTGTTTGCATAGTCAACTTACACACAGCTCTGACACACACACTTACCCCACCAGACATGCCAGCAGGGTTTTTTTCACAGTCCCCAAATCCAGAACAAATTCAAGAAAGCATACAGTATTATATTGAATGGAACTTCCTTCCATCTCATATTGCTCAAATAAACAGCAAACCTGGTTCCAAAAAACAGATAAAGGAACACCTCACGGCACAATGTCTCGCCCCTATTTGACCTAGATAGTTTGTGTGTAGGCATTGATATATAGGCTACGTGTGCCTTTACATTTTTTTTTTTATGTAGTTCTGTCCTTGAGCTGTTCTTGTCTATTGATGTTCTGTATTATGACATGTTTTGTGTGGACCTCAGGAAGAGTAGCTGCTGCTTTTGAAACAGCTAATGGGGATCCTAATAACATACCAAAAATACCCCAAAAACTGTTTAGAAACACCCAGTCAAATGGTCCATTGACAAACCCTAAGACCTTTTCAAATGTAATTTCAATTCTAAATATTCCTGCTGTCACTTTTCCAGGCAGACAAATCACTGATATCCACACGTTTATTCAATAAGACGTAAACCACTGTCAAATAATCACTTATTTATGAAAACAACAATTTATTCATCAGCGCCACCTTCATTCCTACATTTTAATTTAATTCTACTCTCTCTTAGACATCGGTCCAGTCATTTCCCTTCCTTTCTCTATCTTTCTTTCTTTCTCCCCTCTCTCTCTTTCTTTCTTTCTTTCTTTCTTTCTCCCCCTCTCTCTCTCTTTCTCTCTTTCCTTCCCCCTTCTCTCTCTTTCTCCCCCTCATCTCTCTCCTCTCTCTCTATTTCTGTTCTCTTCCCCCCTCCTCCTCTACTCTTGCTGCAATGTCGAGGGTTTTCATATTGGTGCAGTGTTTAAAGATGTCCTCAGACCATTGCAGTGTTCAGTATGATGTTAAGACCATTGCAGTGTTTAGTGTCTGTCTGTCTGTGTGTGTGTGTGTGTGTGTGTGTGTGTGTGTGTGTGTGTGTGTGTGTGTGTGTGTGTGTGTGTGTGTGTGTGTGTGTGTGTGTGTGTGTGTGTGTGTGTGTGTGTGTGTGTGTGTGTGTCGGAGCTCAGAACAATATAGCCTTCAAGACAACCCCATTGTCTCAGTGTGACTGAAAACCCACTACTAAGGGTTCTCCTCGCAGCACTACCCTCGTCACTGTCACTCTTACATCTGGGTCAGGTAGACCAGGRCTGTGTCTGAAATGGAACCCTGTTCCCTATGTAGTGCACAACTTTTAACCAGGGCCCATGCATCCCCATTCGCCACCCTTCCCTGCTTGCATTTAAAATAATTGGATTGGTGTAAGCATTGGCTGGAGGAGAGTTTCCACCATTTTTAAACCCATACACATCARGAGAAGGGTGGAGGTAGAGATTAGGCCATCCCTCTGACTTGACCTCTACCAGAAGGGCCGTCTGCCAGTCCATCTCCATCAGTAGGTGTGTTGTTAGTCTGACTGCATCCCAAATGGCACCCTTTTCCCTATATAGTGCACTACCTTTGACCAGGACCCTGCACCCTATTCCCCTACATAGTGCACTACTTTTGACCAGAGCCTTATGAGTCCTGGTCAACAGTAGTGCACTATCTAGAGAATAGGGTGCCATTTGGGACACAGCCATACAGTATCATCTCAGGAACTCCCTAGGGAGCTTTAAGACGTGATGTGCTCAATGAACCTACAGGGTTCATTCAGCACACTTTCCTCCTGTGTCTGAAAATATCACTAGCTGTCAAATCCTTGCTTCCTCTATCATTGTTTCCTCCATTCTTCGCCTCCCTCTCAAAGCGTTTTCGAAGAGGAGGTCAGAGGGGAGGGACCTTYGATCTGTTCCTCCAAGGGAACAAGGATGGAGGAAACAAGGACTGAGGAAGTAAGGAKTTGAAGGCACAGTCATGGACTAAAGGTTAGGAGGATAGTAGGGGCCTGTGAGCTGCTAGAAAAAGGGARAATCTCACCCTGCAACTGCAATGGCCAGGGGAATGGCAGGCTTTTGCTCCAGCCAAGGTTACACACAGACACACACACACATGCATGCATGCACACACACACTCATGCACACACTCACGCACAGATGCATGCACACACACTCACACACACACACCTCTTGTTTTAGCTTGTGGACACTCAAATCATATTTTCCCTAACCCCTAACCCTAAACCTAACCNGCTGGCAAAATGTCCTCAGTTGGTCAAATGTTTGTTTGTTAACCAATCTTGTGGGGACTTCTYGCCTCACAAGTATAGTTAAACATCTCCACACACACACAAATAYTCACACCATCTATAATAAAAYATGCATGTCAATGGAGGGAACCGTTAAATGTTTGATAAAGCAACAGAAAGAGAAAGATCCAATGGAAAGAGAAACGAGATTTGCAAACACATACAAAAAAAAGTGTCCCCAAAAGTGGAGCTTGAGTGCTTTTAGGATGGCGAGGCGAGGYAGGTGACATCACAGGCAATGGGCTCGGCGGTGTCTCTAGTCGGCACGGAAACGGGTCTCCTCATCATCAGCGTTTCCAGGCCACAGTGAGATGAGATGAGGCTTGTTAAATGAGTTCATGTTAATAGGCTGGGGGAATCAAGCAGCTCCCCCAGGAGCATCCAGACCACTCATTTGGGCTGTGTTTTTTAAAATTAATCTGTCATGAGAAGATTGACCCCGACTGCTGCATTTGAGACACATCCTCAAAGACGTCTATAATATAATGTACTGTAGTAAAGGTATATATACACTGGAGCCACTTGTCATTTTGGGCTGGGTTGGTTTGATACTCATAATGTCGGTTGAGTGTGTTTAGGTTTGAATATTTTGGGAAATTAGAGGGATTTTGTTGTATGTGTGTACCTGYATGTGCGTGTGCTTGTGCATGTATGTTTTATGTTTGTGTAGTATGACATGCAAGCTCCCTATCCAGATGTACGTGTTTCTCTCTATACTGAGATCTGAGCAGGCATTTCGCAAGACGACTGCTACTCTGCAGCCAGGGCTCTGGAAGGACCCCGATACATTCAGGCAGCTTACTGCATAGAC
>NC_036853.1:39634295-39676409 GCF_002910315.2 Salvelinus sp. IW2-2015 | reverse complement strand
AAAGGACCAGAAATGAGAGAAGTAAAGGAAGGGG
Organism: Salvelinus sp. IW2-2015; assembly: GCF_002910315.2. Lineage (NCBI taxonomy): Eukaryota > Metazoa > Chordata > Actinopteri > Salmoniformes > Salmonidae > Salvelinus > Salvelinus sp. IW2-2015. The sequence goes on along the minus strand of NC_036853.1, from coordinate 39,676,375 downwards.
AGGCCGAGACGAGGAGAGAGCGCAAGTATGAAGAGGAGAAGGAAGGGATGAACAAAAGAGACTTTGGACGAGGAAGAGACAGAGGAGATATGGAGGAGAACGACGGTATGGGAGAACGACGCTAAAGAAGTCCTCGAAGAAAAAAAAGAGAACCAAAGAGCAAACGAGGTTAAATAGAGCAAACGGAGAGACCGGAGGCAACGTAGAGCAGAAGAGAAATAACCAAACGAAGAGACGAAGAGAGCGAACGAGAGAGGGGGATTATCTGTGTGAAAGAAGAAAGGGGGGAAGTCAAGAGGATAGCGACCGGGAAAACAGACGAGGCAGAAGGACGACCAAACGGAGGAACGCTGCAGAAAAGGAAGACGGAAGAACACCGAAGCAGCAGGAACAACCAACACACACACACAAAGCACGATAATCCTCAACTTAAGTGAACGTGAATGATCGTCCAAAAACACAGAAAAATCCAAATTGTAATAAAGACATTAACAAGATAGTTAGAGGTCTACTTAACAACTCGATAATATAAACCTAAACAGAAGCACACCATATTTAAACATTTTTATAACATCAATTTTCATCATATTTTACCACCATTTTCACTCACTTTTGATTTTTTTTATTAAAAAAAAGAGAGACGAAACGGACATAGACTACAACGGGCAAGAAGACAAAGGAGGGAAGATTAATCACATTTAGTGTCCTTATAGTGTTTCTTTCGCAAGCAATTCGATCCATGAATGCCTGATTCACGCAGTCTCCTACTGAACTATGTCTGCAATAGTTTATGTGGCGGCTAGGTCAGTCTGTTGAAACTGGAGTAATACCTGTCTTATCCGTTCCGTGTGGAAAAATTAAACTAATGCTCCCTCTAATCTCTCTCATCTCTTCTTCTCCCTCCCAGGCACATGAGCACACATAAGGCACCGTGCCTCAAGACTACCTCAGCCTGATGATCCTTGCTTCCCCATCCACCTGTATAGTGCTGCTGCCTCCAGTTTCAATTATATCTGCCTCGGCTAGAACCCTGATCTGTTTGCGACCGTGCTACCTTGTCCAGGACTGCTTTTCGACTCTCTCTTTCTACCGCACCGGCTGTCTCTAACTCGAATGCTCGGCTATGAAAAGCCAACTTGACATTTACTCCTGAGGTGCGTACTTGTTGCACCCTCCTACAACCACTGTGTTATTATTTTAGTGACCTTGCTGCTGTCGTATGAACGTTTTGAATATCGTATTGTCCATGTACTTTATAATCTCCATCGCACAGCCAGAAGAGGACTGGCCACCCCCAGAACCTTCCCATTTCTAGTTTCTTTCCTAAGGTTCCCATGCCTTTTTAGGAATTTTCCGAAGTCCACTGCTTCTACCTTGGCATGTGCTTTTGGTTTGTATAGCATAGTTTACAGTATAGCACTTTTGACCACTACTGATGTAAAAAAGCTTTTAGGAATATATTTTATGATTTGTCTGTTTCTCTGTGAAGCATTCAATTGGGATGCGAATCTTGAAGTGTGCATTGAGATTGCCATTCTTACCGGTAACTCTAATGAATTATGCTCTGCAGCAGAGGATAACTCTGGTCTCCTTTCTGCGGCTCCTCATTAGAAGCCAGATTTCACCATATGCCTAAAGTTTTTGTTACGCAATTGGAAACTTCAAAGTCTGAAATGTTCTGATTGTCGAACTCATTCTAAGTATATGATGGAACTTAATGTTCTTTGCTAATTTAGAGCCTTTCTCCATAAATAGTTTACCTTGTATTTGCACACAGAATAGGGCTATCCATCTGGATACCAAAACTACCTTGTACAACACACACATCTTCAATTGCTCAAAGCTTAAGAAGGAAAGAAATATCCACAAATTATAATTTAACAAGGCACACCCTAGTTAATGAAGCATTCAGTGACTATTATAGTTTTATTGTTTTCTCACTTATTTAAACCAGGCTAAGCCAGTTGAACTAAGTTATCGTCATTTAAACCACCTGCAAACCTGGACCAATAAAGCAAAGTAGTGTGACACATAACACGAACACAGAGTACACATGGAAGTAAAACCAAGATATACAGTCAAAAGTAGCACAATGAAAAAAAATATATGTACACTGTATGTGCAAATGAAGTAAGACATTATGGAGGAAGGTAAAAGATATATAAGCCATAGTGGGGCGAAGTAATTACAATTAGCAATTAAAACACTGAGTGATTATATTCGCAGAAGAGATCGAAATGTCAAGTAGAGGAATTACTGGGTGCAAAAAGAAAAGAAAAATATATTGGATGAGATAAGATATAGGATGAGCTATTAACAGGATGGAGCTCAAGCTTACAGATGGGCCTATACAGTGCATAATCTTGACTCTCTGACAGCTGATGCTTAATAGTTGTGAGGAATATGACGCTCCATCCTCAGTATTTGTGCAATTCGACCAGTCTTCAGCAGAGAACGTAAGGAAAGAGGAACTAGCTTGGGACCAGTTAAAAATCCTGCTGGAGTGAGGCTCGAGGAGTGGTCTCGTTATTGACCATAGCTGAATACAGGCGAGGCTTTACCTAGCAAGACTTATAGCATGACCATGAGCCAGTGGGTGCGACAATATGAAGCGAGGGCCAGCCAACGAGGCATAAAGTCGCAGTGGAGTACGATGGGCCTTTGTGACAAAATGGATGGCAATATGAATAGACTGATCCAATGGCTGAATGAGCTATAGGAGCATAATTTTACTGAATATAACATCGCGAGAGTCAAGATTGGTATGATAGCAATTTTACGATGTATATGCAGCATGAATCGAAGAGAAACTTATGAGTTGCAAATAGGAAGCCAGATCTAGATTTTAATTTGGATCGAGATGGCTTAATGTGATCTGGAAGGAGAGTTTACAGTCTAACCAGAGCTACCTAGTATTTGTAATTGCCACATATTCAGTCAGACCGATCCAGAGTGTTTGCTGACGGCGGCACTTGGGCCACATCGGTGAAAGAGCATCCATTTATTATTACTTGCATAAGAGCAGAGTTGGAGCCACGAGAAGGAGATTGCATTGTATCTAATCTGGAGGAGTCTAAACAGTATGTCCAAAGAAGAACATACGAAGTTACTGAATGAGTGACTCCGAGTAAGATGAATCAGAGAAGTCACGCACAAGAGAGCATCAGTATGAAATACAGAGAAGAGTCGCCACGAGAAATGCAACACCTGGCCATCCCCATAGAGACTGCCAGAGTCCCGACAACAGAGCCCTCTTGATTGACACACTACACTGTCTGAGAAGTGTTGTGAACAGCAGAGGCAGATGACAATCTTAGGAGAAACCAAGTCTGTTGAGTCTGCCCCACGATAAGAATGTTGAGTTCGACCAGATTTCATTTAGGACCTTGTTATGCGTTAAGGACCTGAGCGTAGCTGATACCACCCATGACCACAGCTCCGAAACCAATTCATGCGAGAATGTAAGGTGATTCGAAAATGGTCGGTGATCTTTTGGTACCTTGCGTTTTCGACGAACCTGAAAAGGCAGGTATAAGATATAGGTCTTTTTAAAAGGGTTGGTGCTGACCAAAACGGCAGAAAACAAAAGGAAAAGAGATGCGACCAGAAAACAGACCAGTAATAGACAGGCCATCAGAAGGGGGGGCGGGGGAAACGAAAACCGAAACGAACGAAGATTCTCCCCATTTTGAAGAAGGGTCATTGACCGCGCAGCTCTTCCAAAATCTTTAGGATCTCAGACCATTACGAAAGAAGAGGTGAACAGTTAGTAAAGAGGCAACAATTTCGCAATAAAGATCTTAGAAAGAGAAGTCCACCATATGTCTAGCCCAGGCTGAATTGTAGGGTCCAGTTTGCAACTCTTCAAACATTCGGGACTCATTCTGATTGGGTGAAGAAAATGGGAGTTTGGCAGTCTGCTGGGGGTGACAGGGCGGTGACGGGAACCAGGGAAAGCCAGGTCGGAAAAAGAGACATAGGCCAGCCTAGAAAAGAGTGCTTATTGAAATTCTTCAAGAACTGAACACTCTGTAGGATTTATCGGTGGAAACAGGACCAAATGACACTGATGTTTCCTATCTTCAAGGTGAATTATAACGCATACTAGGAAAGGGAGCCGTCTCTTATATTCTCCATAGACATTTACAGTGTCCCAGACTTTGAGTTACTCCCTCACTAGATGGAACTGGTGGAGAATATGCCAAAAGACGCAAGAAAAGCTATCCATACAAGCAAAAGAGAGTGTACACTTCTTCGAAATATAAATCTTGGAAATAAATAAATATATTTTGATTTGTTAACACTTCTTGTTCACTTACAATGATACTTCAGTATATGATTATTTACATGAAGTACTTGTTAATATCTCGATTCACTAATATTTCTACTAATTATAGAAGATAAACAAAGACAACATTAAAACAGGAAAACCCCGCTTAGAGTGAAGTATAGGGTACGTCAAACTATCCTTTGATGTATGGTACTAGAACATTCTACAACCTATTATCCAAAAGGAATCAAATTAATAAAAAAGTTATTAACTACACAGACCAGCTCATTTATTAATGATATAAAAACCCCAGATGTAGTTGTCTATAATTCTTGTGCTCAATAAGCAGGTACAAACATCATCATACATTTACATAATTTCACATTTTCAGTGACAGAAACACCATGACAGTAGTTGGCAAGTAGAAGATATCCAGAGAACCCAGAGAAATATCCAAGTGTCATACACATGTATAGAAGTCAGCTGATTATGAATCAGTTTAGAATTTTCAGATCTAAAATGACTAAGATTTATGTAGAGTGGGAGACCTATCCAGAACAGCACTCCTACTTAGAACACTATAACTTAAACCAAACGTCCACCAGAGCTCTATAGGACTGCATGATTGTCACTGGGCCAAGATGAGCTAAAGTCATACCATGTATTAGCTCCAAAACTTATCATATTTAAGTGGACAAAAGACAGAGCTTAAACGTTCACGTTCTACCAATCTAGCTATCTTATGTCTGACAGCAAAATTTACGACTGAAAGCCCTATACAGTACAGCATACGTGGCACAAATGCGTGAGATCTCTAGCATTCTATACACACTTTAAGATAACTTACTCTTTTGCTGTGAAATAGGCAATCATTTTATCTTTTATCCAGTACACTCACTCACACTAGACTATTTGACTGGAGGCTGAATATACATATTAGAACGCTTTGTATAATTGAACAAAACGGTGACATAGAAGTATTATCTACATAACACTGATAATGCATGTATCGTGCAAAAGAGGTAGAGAGCGAGCAAGTGAGCGAGAGAGAGAGAGAGAGCGAGAGAGAGGGGGATTTCTGTGTGAAAGAAAGGGGAGGAGTAAGAGGATAGCGAGGGAACAGAGAGGAGGGGAGGGGAACGCTGCAGAGGGGGAAACAGCAGCAGCAACACCACACACACACACACACACGTATATAAGTGACTGTAATGATGTGTTACATAAAGGGAATTCATTGGGTGGCAGAGACAAAGACAGAGGGGCAGAGACAGAGGGGCAGAGACAGAGGGGCAGAGACAGAGGGGCAGAGATGCAGAGGCAGAGGGAGGGGCAGAGGGAGAGCCGGAGAGATGCAGAAAAAGAGAGGCATATAGAGACTGAGGCAGAGAAAGACAGAGAGAAAGGCAGAGGGCGAGGTAGAGGGCGAGGCAGAGAAAGAGAGGTTGGGCGATATGGCCTTTTTTTCCCTTCAAATTTATGGGAGATTCAGAATATACACTACCATTCAAAAGTTTGGGGTCGCTTGAAATGTCCTTGTTTTTGATAGAAAAGCACAAACAAAAGTGCATTAAAATAACATCAAAYTGATCAGAAATACGGTGTAGACATTGTTAATGTTGTAAATGACTATTGTAGCTGGACACGGCAGATTTTTTTATGGAATATCTACATAGGCGTACAGAGGCCCATTATCAGCAACTATCACTCCTGTGTTCCAATGGCACGCTATGTTAGATAATCCAAGTTTATCATTTTAAAAGGCTAATTTATCATTAGAAAACCCTTTTGCAATTATGTTAGCAGAGCTAAAAACTGTTGTTTTGWTTAAATAAGCAATAAAACTGTCCTTCTTTAGACTAGTTGAGTATCTGGAGCATCAGCATTTGTGGGTTTGATCACAGGCTCAAAATGGCAAGAAACAAATAACTTTCTTCTGAAACTCGTCAGTCTATACTTGTTCTGAGAAATGAAGGCTATTCCATGTGAGAAATTGCCAAGAAACTGAAGATCTCGTACAACGCTGTGTACTACTCCCTTCACAGAACAGCGCAAACTGGCACTAACCAGAATAGAAAGAGGAGTGGGAGGCACTGGTGCACAACTGAGCAAGAGGACAAGTACATTAGTGTCTAGTTTGAGAAACAGATGCCTCACAAGTCCTCAACTGGCAGCTTCATTAAATAGTACCTGCAAAACACCAGTCTCAATGTCAACAGTGAAGAGGCGACTCCGGATGCTGGTCTTCTAGGCAGTTCCTCTGTCCAGTGTCTGGTCTTTTGCCCATCTTAATCTTTTATTGGCCAGTCTGAGATATGGCTTTTTCTTTGCAACTCTGCCTAGAAGGCCAGCATCCCGGAATCCCGGATGGTTGCTGATAATGGGCCTCTGTACGCCTATGTAGATATTCCATAAAAAAATCTGACAAGTCATTTACAACATGAACTATGTCTACACCGTATTTCTGATCAATTTGATGTTATTTTAATGGACAAAAAATTAGCTTTTCTTTCAAAAACAAGGACATTTCTAAGTGACCACACTTGTGAACGGTAGTGTATATCTTGATTTTTTAAAATTTTTTCTAAATAAGCTTTGTTGTACAAGTAAAGGTAAAATACACTGCATTTGAAACAGTCAACAATAATTTATGAATTCAGGGCTTGTGAAATTATACTTTGGCTATATTCCACAATAATGTAATTATTTTATCAAATTAGTTTAACTGTCTATGAAAATGCCATTTTTGTTACAAATTTTACCAAGACCATGCATAATGCACATCACTAATAATGACCAACTTTTTGTAGCAGCCATTATAGAAAATGTACACAGGTCTCAAAAGCAATCTCTGAAGCACAATCCCATGTGCTAGTGAGTAGCCAGCTAATCTTTTATATTTAAAGTTTAGCCAACTTGGATCTATTTGCTATCTAACTAGGTAGAACAGTTGCATTTGGTATGAACACACCCTTCTGTCCATCTCCCACTGTTTGAACAGCATGCTAGCCTGTCCACTTTGTTCTTAATTGTTCGTTTTTGCGACTTTTACTTTGGTTTAAGCTTCAAACAGCTTAAAATACAATATTTTTTGTTAATCGAAAATATATTTCACAGCAGTTTAGACGGTACAATGATTCTCTACACTATACTTGCTTGTTTTGTCACATAAACTGAAATTAGGCAAACTATTAGAATTTTAGCAACCCGGAAATATGGGAGCAATGTCTGCATAGTGCATCTTTAAGTTTTCGTTTATTATTGTAAAATAATGTCTCAATGTGTTTCGGCGTCATATAGAGCTGGACCAAACCGGTTCTGTTGGACCAAACCGCAAATGGCGAGTAGAAACCGCATGTTGTCGGAGAGGAAGAAGTTATTTTTCTTATTTGTTGTTCTCAGTGGCAGGGGGATGACTTTGGTGTTTGTGTGTAAATTGGAAGTTGCACAGTCACAGCAAAAGGAGCGAGACCAAAAAGACAACACGAGAACAGTGGACATAAACCCCATAAAAAAATACAGTCATTTGGAATATCGTGCTAAAACATACATTCGAATGAATCTAATTAATTCAGTATTTGCCCAGCCATAGTTTGAGGCTGAGTTGCGGATTGGTTAGGTTGAGGCTTGGTTGAGTTARTTTMGGTTGGGGCTGGGTTAGATTGAGGTTGGTTTAGGTTAAGTTTGGTTGAGGCTTGGTTGAGTTAGGTTGTGTTGAGGCTGGGCTGAAGTTGGGTTAGGTTATGTTGAGTTGAAGCTGGGTTGAGGTTGGGTTGGGTTAGGCTGGGTTGAGGTTGGGTTGGGTTGAAGCTGGGTTGAGTTAGTTTGGGTTCAGGTCGGTTGTGTGAGAGAGAGTGAGGTTCCGTGTGCCTGAGATGATCAGATACTATTGATCCAGAGGGGCCAAGAGGAGAAAAGGCCTGGTGCTTTAAACAGGCACGCCGGCTCAATCGATAGACATTTATCTATGTGAAGGCGAACATGACATGTCTGTTTTCATAATGGTGGCCGCGCATTGCCCACAGCGTCGGAACTCACTAAACCCCATCTCTCTCTCTCTCTTTCTCTCCCTCGCTCTCTATTCATCTCCCTCTTCCTCTTTCCACCTCTCTCTGCCTCTACTGTACAGTCGCACTCCATCTTGTACCCCCCTCTCACCGTTTTCTACCTCCGCGTCTCTTTTCCCCCAGCTCTTTCTCTCTCTCCCTCTCTCACCATTTCTCTTTCTGTCTCAGTGCAGCGTCAATGAGATTGCAGCATTCAGGATGTCCATACAGTTTTAGCTGCATCCCTCCCTCTCTCTCTCTCTCTTCCTCTCTAATCCCCCCCTCTCTCTCTAGTGTGTATTTTTGGTCTGTTGTTCGTGGTGTCTGGCACCACCTATCTTCCATCTTTTATCAGAAGCACAGGTCTRAATGCACACTACAGTACCACTGCAATGACMCAAAACGCAGCACAGCACCCTTCACTGGATATAGCTACCTATCAGAGAACATTCATTCAGCAAATATTTTATTTACATTCACAGTCAGCTGATTGGCCAAAGCTATGTGTCTATTCTCATTGACGAGRATTAAGGAGAATTTCGAGAGATTCTAATGGTATCTATTCTCGAGAGAAACTACTGTAATGTAAACTTGCGTATTTCTCACGTCTCGAATGCTACCTCCGGAGGTCGCGCACGACACACGTCCGACAGATGCCCCCCCCCTCTAAGCAGGGGAGTGTAAACAGAATTGTGTCCTTGAGCCCAACATTCATACAGTAAAAATACTATTAGCAGAGTAATGTTTTTGAAACAGCTGAAATGTAGACATGTTCATTATATTTTAAACTAGTTTTATTGATTTTTCATCTGAAATTGCATTAACAACTTGTTACATTCTCAAATTGTCGCCCTAGTTTAGAAAAAGGGAAGCTCAACGGTGTTGACTTACATKAAATTAATAAAAATGTACTTTTATATTCGTATGAGAGGGGTGAACGTTCATGTTTGATATGCTAACATTACTAGCTAGCTAGCTAGCCCAATAATTGGCAGCATCCCCTTTTTCCTCCAAACATAACAATGGTCATTATGGCCAAACAGTTCTATTTYTGTTTCATCCGACCAGAAGACATTTCTCCAAAAAGTACAATCTTTGTCACCATGTGCAAACCGTAGTCTCGCTTTTTTATGGCGGTTTCGGAGCAGTGGCTTCTTCCTTGCTGAGCGGCCTTTCAGGTTATGTCGATATAGGACTCGTTTTACTGTGGATATAGATATTTTGTACTGTGTTCCTCAGCAATTCTTCACAAGGTCCTTTGCGTTGTTCTGGGATTGAGTTGCACTTTTCGCACCAAAGTACGTTCATCTCTAGGAGACAGAACGCGTCTCCTTCCTGATTGGTATGACGGCTGTGTGGTTCATGGTGTTATAACTTGTGTACTATTGTTTGTACAAATGAACGTGGTACTTCAGGCATTTGGAAATTGCTCCCAAGGATGAACCTGACTTGTGGAAGTCTACTTTTTATTTTATTTTGTCTTGGCTGATTTCTTTTTGATTTTCCCATGATGTCAAGCAAAGAGGCATTGAGTTGAAGGTAGGCCTGAAAAGATCCACAGGTACACCTCCAATTGACTCAAATGATGTCAATTAGCCTATCAGAAGCTTCTAAAGCCCTGACATCATATTTGGGAGTTTTCCAAGCTGTTTAAAGGCACAGTCAACTTAGTGTATGTAAACTTCTGACCCACTGGAATTGTGATACAATTATTTATAAATGAAAAATCTGTCTGTAAACAATTGTTGTAAAAATTACTTGTGTCATGCACAAAAAGTAGATGTCCAAACCAACTTGCCAAAACTATAGTTTGTTAACAAGAAATTTGTGGAGTGGTTGAAAAACCAGTTAAATGACTCCAACCTAAGTGTATGTAAACTTCCGACTTCTACTGTACATATGAAACGGGTGAATGCAATATGTAAACCAATTTAAAAGTGGCTTAAGATACCGTGGAATAGTGTGGAGTGCAGTTATACATATGAGATGAGTAATGCAAGATACGGAACATTATTAAAGTGGCTTGTAATCCATTTCTAACAGTGGCCAGTGATTCTAATCTAGGTCTATAGGCAGCCGCCTCTGATGTGCTAGTGATGGCTGTTTAGTTGTCTGATGGCCTTGAGATAGAAGCTTGTTTCAGTCTCTCTGTCTCAGCTTTGAGCACCTGTACTGACCTCGCCTTCTGGAGAAAGCGGGGTGAACAGGCAGTGGCTCGGGTGGTTGATGTCTGATGTTTGACATTTATGAGTCTTGTCCTTGAGGCAGAACTGGGTGATTTCAGCTAGTTTTGTGTGTCATCATATTGGTCTCTGACTTGTGGTCACTCGCTCAGGCGGAACAAACTTAAATTTGCGCTGAAAATGTTATTGAAAAAACAGAAAGGTGTCAAATAATTTTTGTGCAAACGTCTTTTCTGAATGTAAAAGTAATCCTAGAAGTAATCATCTAGTTTTTCAAAAGTCTCTGTAATCTGATGACAATATTTTGCTGGTAACATAACGAATTACAATCACAATTTTTTGTAATCCGTTACTCCCCAATCCTGACTGCATGGTTGGGTATGTGGTTTGTTCACTTGAACGGTGAGTTCATCAGAGTGCCTGTGTAATCGTTGGCTTTAGACCTAAAACTGTGTAAAACAGATCTATTCATGCAAAGTGGGAACCATTGGTGCTTTTTTTTTTTTTTTTTTGCAGTTTAGGTTAACCTCTGTTGCTGCATGTTTTCTGTGATACCGTATGTGAATGACATTCATCTGTAAATCCATGTGATCCTTTGGGTTAGGCTTCGGTGAGAATTCAATGAGCCCAAGAAACATAATCCTGTAACAGGCAACTAAGTAAAAAAAACTTGAACCTAACCATCTTTCTCTCTCCTTCTCTCTCCCTCTCTTCTCTCCTACAGTACTGTGCGTTCCTCTCCCTTCTGTTCATCCTCATCTCCATCACCACCTTCTGCCTGGAGACGCACGAGGCCTTCAACACCATCTACAACAAAACAGAAAACGTGACGGTGGGCAATGTGACAAGTCAGGAGATAGTCTACGAGGTGGTGACCGATGGCTGGCTCACCTATGTGGAGGGAACGTGCGTCATCTGGTTCACCATTGAGGTCATGATGCGCGTGATCTTCTGCCCCTGCAAGAAGGAGTTCTTCAGTAGCACCCTCAATATCATTGACTTTATTGCCATCATGCCCTTCTACCTGGAGGTGGCGCTGAGCGGCCTGGATTCCAAAGCCGCCAAAGACGTGTTGGGCTTCCTGCGAGTGGTGCGCTTCGTCAGGATCCTGCGTATCTTCAAGTTGACTCGTCACTTCGTGGGTCTGCGGGTGCTGGGCCACACGCTCCGCGCCAGTACCAACGAGTTCCTCCTCCTCATCATCTTCCTCGCCCTCGGGGTGCTCATCTTTGCCACCATGATCTACTATGCCGAGCGCATCGGTGCCGACCCTGACGACCCTACGGCCGCCAAACACACAAACTTCAAGAACATCCCCATTGGCTTCTGGTGGGCTGTGGTCACCATGACCACTCTAGGCTATGGGGACATGTACCCCGAGACGTGGTCGGGGATGCTGGTGGGCGCGCTGTGCGCCCTGGCGGGGGTGCTGACCATCGCCATGCCTGTGCCTGTCATCGTCAACAACTTTGGCATGTACTACTCACTGGCCATGGCCAAGCAGAAGCTGCCCAAGAGGAAGGGCAAGCACATCCCTCGGCCCACCATGCCGGGCTCGCCCAACTACTGCAAGCCAGACGCCCTGGCCATGGCCACTGCCGGGCCGGGTATGGTGAGCTCAGGCAGCCTGGGGGGAGGGGACTGCCCTCTGGCCCAGGAGGAGATCATCGAGATCAACAGGACAGGTGAGTAGAGCAGGGGAGGGAGGAGCTGGATGGAGGGAGAGAAGGGGAGGAGAGGCATGTGTGTGCGTGCACGYGCCTGTGTGAGTGTTTGTGTGTGCGGATGAAGTATATTTGGAATCTATCTAGAGTGACTGACTGCAGGTCCCCACAGTAATATTGCAATATTATGATCAAATTACCCCGATCACTCTCTCTACATGATGTGGTGTCTCGGCTTGTCTCTGAGTCACATATAACTAACCCAATGTACCAAAACATATACCTCACGTCTGAATCACTGTACTGAACGTTAGCCAATAAAGAACACCCATAAAATACTGGAACAGTCTTAAATAGCACTTTGTCAGATTATGGTTCCCAACCATCACAATCCTCCCTTTCTACCGCATGTGTGGGTATGTGGTGTGTGTGTGTGTGTGTTTCCATCCCTCTCCAGTCTGTAGAATTAACCCGATTAGAGAGTGTGGGGAGAAATGAAGTGGATCTGTAACCATGTTAAATAGGGAAGCTGAGGCTGCGCGCGCGCACACACAGACACACAGACACACACACACACACACACACACACACACACACACACACACACACACACACACACACACACACACACACACACACACACACACACACACACACACACACACACACACACACACACACACACACACACACACACACACACACACACACACAAGCTGATGAGGGCAGATAGACACCGTAGCTCTGTATAGAGCAGGGTGATCCCATAATCTAACCCCCCCAGCCACCCCTCCACCCTCATCCTTCTCTCTCTGCTGGGGAGCTCTCAACACGTCGGCTTTAACGTTTATAAATATTTGGTTGGGAAGATTGGCCKGTCAAAACGCTGTTTGACAGTGGACAGAAATGTAATTAAACTTGAAGAGTAGAGCGGGTGATGGGTGGAGGGTTGGGGTGCGGGTGGATTGGGAGAAGGATTAGTTATGACAAGAGAGAAGTTGAGAAGCATGTAAAATGGCATTCTAGAGGGCCCCTCAATTTACATATGTAGGCTACTCAGAGCCTGATACATACACGCTCGCACGCGTGCACTCACTCACGCACACACACGTGCATGTACACACACACACTCGGGATGTGCGCGAGTACTCCAGGACTGGARTCTGTGTTTGTATTCAATTAAATAATTGAGTACTCAACATTTTCAAATCCAACTATTTAGCAGGTTACATTTAAAAGCGCTGACAACATTTCTGCAAGATGTGAGTATGTCAAGGGCAGTGAATGTTAAAGTTGTGTATCAGAACAACCAGCGGTGGGCCACTGCAGCTAAATAAATATAGGGGAAACACTGCACACTGAATTGACAAGTAATACATTAAAAACACACACACACACACTTACGTACATTTGTACATCATATAGGCCTATTTCCCTCTTGCAATAGCAACCCCCCCACACTAGTAATAAATAGGCTTTTTTGTGTGTGTGTGTGTGTGTTTGTCGGGACATGCCAGTCCCGATCAGCTGGTGAGTTCACACAGCCGAAAGAGCTCCTTCTGTCAACACAGCTTACAGCCCAGGGGGGGAGACAAGTGTAGCTCAGTCTGTAGAGCATGGCTGCTTGCAGCGCTAGGGTTGTGAGTTCAATTCCCACAGGGGACTAGTAGCAAAAAAAGTATTAAAATGTATGCACTCACTACTGTAAGTCGTTCTGGATAAGAGCCTCTGCTAAATGACTAAAATGTAAATAGGGAGAGAGGATTGGTGTGGAGTAACCAACTAGGCTCTGTTTGAAAGTTGTAGGGCCAGTTTCTGGGAAACAGATTAAGCCTAGAGTAAAAAATTATTTAAATCAAGAATTTCCATTGAACATGCTTTTTAGTCCTGGGATCTTTTATTTCAGGTCGTGAGGCATGGACCAACACATTTCTACAATCAAGATGGCGGCAGGSCAGTTTCGCTAAGCGTGTTGYGTCACGCTGTTTGTTTGTTTCAAGTGTTAAACTTTTTTATTGCTTTGCAAAACCGTTATAGGCTGCGAAAGTTAAACAACAGGCAAAATCTAAAATCCTACAGGATCAAAGCAATCGAAGTGTTAAAATCGCAGGGACATCTGCTGGTTTCGACACAAGGAGATAATGCCGGTGTGGTGCCCTCCCTGAAAGCCGAGAGAGGATACATCTGTGCTGTGACTGACTGTCTAGACACGTTTGGGCCGACTAGCCTTGGATACTCCTCAACGGTCAGGTTTTTCACCTGTGTTCCAGCAAGGTTTCTRACTCCTTTCCTGCCTTGCTGTGCTGTGTGCTTAGGGTTGCCAACTGTCCCGTATTAGCCGGGATGTCCCTTATATTGGGCTAAATTGGTTTGTCCCATACGGGACCTCCCTTGTCCCGTATATTCATCCAATCACAGTGTAGCGTAAACGCGCCAATTCCTGCAAAGTAATTTCTGTTGTTGTTCGGTCGGTTTGGCATATCAAGGAAATATGGATGAACCTGCAAAAAAAGAAAAGACTGTGCAGCTACAACAAACAATGGGAAGCAAAAAAGACGTGGGTTAAGCCCCGTCAGTGGTGACTCGACGAAAGCTTTCTGTACTTTATGCCGTCGGGAATTCTCAGTTGGCCATGGAGGGGAGAATGACCTAACTCAGCATGCAKCCACAGAAATGCACAAGAAGGCCATGCTAGCTAAAGGTGCTAGCAATATCAGTGCATTCTTCGTGACGTCGACTGCAGAAAATGACAAAATCGCGGCAAGTGAAGCCTCGTATGTGTACCATACAGTTAAACACGGACTTAGCTACAACAGCACCGACTGCCTTTTTAAGCTCAATGGTGCTTTGTTCCGTGACTCAAATGTTGTGAAGACGATGCACTTGGGAAGAACGAAAGCTGAGATGGTTACAATGAATGTTTTAGGACCAAAGACCGTGGGGGATATTTTGGATGATCTGTCCCCGACCGAAGGTGATCCCGTGTATTTCTCAGTTGCCAGTGATGCCTCCAACAAGGGAAATAGAAAAATGTTTGCAGTGTGCGTGAGATATTTCTCTGTGACTGATGGAATGCAGTGCAAGTTACTTGACTTTCATGAAGACAGTGATGAAACTGCAAATGGCATACATCAAGCTCTGATGAACTGTCTGGAAAAGCATGAACTGGATATTAGACACATCACAGCCTATGCAGCAGATAATGCCAATGTCAACTTTGGAAAACACCACTCCATTTACCAGCTATTGAGCATTGCCAACAATCGCATTCTGAAAGCTAATTGCCCAGCTCACATAGCTCATAATGCCTTCAAGCACGCCTGCGATCAGCTGTCAGTGGATATTGAGACAATTGTTTTAAAGATCTACAGCCACTTCTCAGTATCTGCTTCCCGAAGAGAGGAACTGCGAACATTTCTAGCCTTTGTTGACGTGTTGTGAAATTCTGCGACATGTTTGCACACGATGGCTCTCTCTTCATCCAGCTGTCGATCGTCTCCTGCAAAGCTGGCCAGCTCTCACCAGAAAATGTAATGTTGAAACTGAAACCAGTCGGCCTCTATGAGGAGCTCTCCTTCACTGACCTGGAGCAGGTGGTGGTTGCCCTCAAAATGACAGAKACAGTCAGTATGGACCAACTCTATGAAGAGTTTTGTGCTTGCTGGGAGGAAATACAGAAAGCCAGACAGGATACCACAAAATCCACCAGTGAGAAGTGGGTGGCAGTTTTCCAAAACCTAGGGAAAGCCAACTTGATCAACATGTTCAGGATTGTCTCATTTGTTCTCAGTGTGCCAGGCTCAAATGCCTTTGTAGAGAGGATTTTCTCTCTGATTACCATTAAATGGTCAAACTCAAGAAACAGATGCAGCACAGAGGCTCTGTGACAGAGCTGATCAAAAATGAACTTCAAATATCTGTGAACTGTGACTTGTCATGTAAGGACTTCTCTCTGGCTATGCAAAATGACAAAGGACTGCTTAAGTCAGTCAAGAGCAGCAAAAAATATCCATGGAAAAAGTAGACTTGGTGAGTGACTCATGCCCCTCTTTTGCATTTGAAATKTTTWTTTWWWTTTTTTTGCTATAATGGTCAAAATTTAGATTTCTTTGATAATTTATTTTGAGGTTTATTCACATAAGTTTACATAATGATACGGTTTTAGTCAAGCTATAGACTAAATGGAATATAACAATGTTTTGCCTTTTCAATTTAATAAGAATATGAATATACACTGTATATTCTTTCACACAACACCATACCTACACCGCAGTGGCACCGTGCACTGGCACGCCACTTTTTGTCCCTTATTTGGTAGTGAGAAATTTGGCAGCTGTGAGATAACGTCTTGATGCGCTGGGCTTCCTAGCCCAGCATATTCCCGCTGGGTGGACTTGCCACCTGTGATTGGCTGGTCTAYTGGTTGGCGCGCTGGCATTCTACGGGCAAAATACACTAGCACAGGGTGTCGCGCGGTGAAACACCGCTTCCCATTCATTTCAATGGAAGGAAAGCGGAGAGGGCGGGGGACCTTTGG
Organism: Salvelinus sp. IW2-2015; assembly: GCF_002910315.2. NCBI lineage: Eukaryota > Metazoa > Chordata > Actinopteri > Salmoniformes > Salmonidae > Salvelinus > Salvelinus sp. IW2-2015. The sequence continues at coordinate 39,659,678 of NC_036853.1, read as the reverse complement.
GCGGTGCGAAGGTGGCGTGGGAGGTGGTGGAAAAATAAACKTTTCCCAACTTTATGCAAATCACCAGCGGCAACCGCTGGGCGATGACCAATCATATCGAGTGGTTCTCATGACTAATTTGACGGTATGCGACCCTGTGCTGGAGATATTCTTCAGCAAAGATGGCTGACAAAAATACTAGGATGGAAGCAAATGTAAGTTATTATAACGTCATAACGAATCATGCAAAAAATGTACAGTTGACAGGAATATGTTAGTTAATGTAGAAACAAACGATTATGCATATTTTTATAATCATAAAGTTAATTTACGAAAATCGCGATTTAGMAAGCTAGCTGACAAGCTAACATTAGCCAGCTAGCTGGCTAGCTTTATGGGTGTTGTGACATGAGTATGAAATTGTAATTCCGGTTGGTTGTTTTATCTACTCCTGAAACAACCAGCAAACCAGGCTGTTGTCTTGTGAAACAGTGGATGTAAAGAATCTAGCTAGCTAAAGCATTTACTGCAAATTGAATGTACAATTTTGTAAGCTTGCCTTGCTGATATTTGCCATGCAATGCAGATAGATGAAATAACGTAGCTATGTTCTTGCTTATTGTGCAGTGGATGATAACAATACCTGTATGCCTATGGATGTGTAACGTAAACTAACTCACTTTTGTACATCGTGCTAGTCCGTACAATTGACCTTATTTTAGCACCCAAAAAACGTAATACTTCCAGATCAACTGTAATATCAGTACCATTGTAAAGCACAATTTCTCCCCTTTCCAACAAAATCAATGACGAGTCCCTCATGATGCCCATCTCTGCATGATTCAAGAAGGCAATGAGCTCCGTCGAAACGGCTTTTTTTCCCCACTCGATCTGTCCAACTTATCACCTTGTCACCTCTAAAATATAAATAAAACACTATAAAGAGTTTATATAATGTGTCATTACATACCTATTTCAAGGTTTGTGTCGAATTTGAATCGGGTGTTTAGGGCGGTGCTAAAGTGATCTTCAGAAGTAAACAGCATCTTTTGAGAGTCATGATAGCTTGCAGTGATGATGCAAAAAATGAATAGGTATCCCCCTTACCCTGTCTCTGTCCCTTTCTTGTTTTTTTAAACGGTGAGAGAAATGCTACACCTGGTGGCGAGAGGCTGTAAAACAGAATCAGTTGCTTTATGCGTGCTGTACGTTACGCCATGACACGTCACGATGTAACGTACAGTGTCGGAGGGGCCTGTTTTTTCAACTTTTCTCCAATACTATAGAGCTATTACCATGTCAATCAATGCTTGAATAGAAACGTAGTTCACACCCCAAATTTTGATGTCAACACAGTCGCTACAGTCCCATTAGTTTTCTTTGCAGCCTTGTTTGAATGTCGCGGTTGCGCACATTTGTACGGAATGGGGTTAGCGTACGTTAGCAGGCTATCTAGCCAATCTGTTTATGGACCCAAACATTTGGTATACATATTAGTTAAGAACCTAGCTATGAACCTCAGCTATCATAGCCAGGTGTATCAACTTCAAAACAGTCTGAATGACATTAATGAARCCTATGGATTGAGTAGAATATAATGTAACTTTTTGCCAAGGATACAAGTCGTATATACATGTAGTTATTACCATGCATGAGATCCCCACATTGTAGCCTGTACATTTCATATATTCACTGATCATGTACTCTACCTTGGCAAATAAAGGTGCAGTTCAGGTATGAATGTCTTTGAGATTATTTTTCAGTCATATCCAATACCAGGAGTATCAAATTCCGATCTTTTAATGATGCTGTCTCTGCATGTATGTATTACAATTATACACTTCAACTGTGTTTACCAATCTTGGTCTTAGAACATCAATAGTTACACATTGTGACTAATAGACTAGAAACAGGATTTAACTAGTTAAAAGCTGATTTGTAATTAATATATACAGAAATAGAATTGAAAAAACAGTATACTACACTTCCTATGTATCATGTAAATACTCTAAAACCGGTTTGTCGTGTCTTTACTATGGATTAAATTATATGAAATGCTATTTTATAAAATAAATTCTCTATAATTAATATTACCTGATTAAACTAATCATGTAAATGTAATTAACTAGGAAGTCGGGGCACCTCAGAAGAATGTTTATAGAGCTATTGTCTTCCGAATAAACTCTTAAAGACCTGGTAATCTTTTATATCAATAGCAGTCAATTATTAATCGTCACCTTATTCAGTCTCATCTGAATGTCGTAAAATTATTAGTTATCTTCACGAACATGGCTAACAAGTTGAATCAGCAATACAAAATTTGGTTTAATTATTTATTTACTAAATACCTAAATAGTCACACAGAATTACATATACACAGGATGGATCATACATTGATTACTAATCATGTCATAAAAGAAAACGTCCCTAGCGGACGAAACCGATATGACGGCTGAATGAAAGAGCGGGAAGACTGAGGAACAAAAGGATTGGGTCTCTATCGGACCTTATGAAGCTATGCTATCGTAACCGCCCATTCGGAAAAGGAAAATGCAAGAAATATATTTACCCCTGAGCTGCGCTTCGATAGATTGGTCGAAGATGGAAGGCTGGGTACCCTAGCAGAGATCTCCCTTGTCCTTTCAAGAATATTTCTGGGCGGATACGTTGTAGTCTGTCGTCATGTGGTAGAACGGATACGTTGTAGTACCCTGTCGTCGTGTGGTAGAAGGAATACGTTGTCGTGCACTGTCGTTCTGAAGAGATTGTCCGTCCTTTCCTAGACCACGCACATTTACAGCTGCTACTGATAACTCGACGTCTATGATGTATCACTTCTTTATTGAATAAGAGTTCAAAGTTCATACCAAGTTGCCATACTATAAGCTCATGCTATATTCTGGCTGGTATAGTCGAAATTCATCCTTCCAGCGTGGCGTTCGTCACCTCCACGTTGAAATTCACCCTTTTAAACGTATGGACATCAGTCCTCACGTCATCAGGAACACAATGTTAATTTCGTTAGGTTGTAGTCGTTCAACCATTCGCAACCARAGCTCACGCTGAGGTTGGCTTAGTTCGCCGTGAATTGGGTCATGGGGGCTCTTATAGAAATGTAGAAAAGGGGTTGGTTCATAATTTCCAACCAATGCCTATTCACGTGGGTGTGGCCACTGAGTGAGTATATTTTACTTATGAAAACAATTCTGTAATTTTAAAATTACATTTACATTTTCACATAGTTTCATATTTAAACATTTAAAGTGCACAACAATTCCATGTTAATCTGATAACTAGAATGTGTAGACTTTCCAAGATACAATTTATGTGGTCAGGTTAAGCAGATGCTAAACTACAGGACTGTTTTGCTATCACAGACTGGAACATGTTCCGGGATTCTTCCGATGGCATTGAGGAGTACACCACATCAGTCACTGGCTTTATCAATAAGTGCATCGAGGACGTCGTCCCCACAGTGACTGTACGTACATAACCCAACCAGAAGCCATGGATTACAGGCAACATTCGCACTGAGCTAAAGGGTAGAGCTGCCGCTTTCAAGGTGCGGGACTCTAACCCGGAAGCTTATAAGAAATCCTGCTATGCCCTCCGACGAACCATCAAACAGATAAAGGGCTAAGATTGAATCGTACTACACCTGCTCCGATGCTCGTCTTACGTGGCAGGGCTCGCAAACTATTACAGACTACAAAGGGAAGCACGGCCGCGAGCTGTCCAGTGACACAAGCGTACTAGACGAGCTAAATCACTTCTATGCTCACTTCGAGGCAAGCAACACTGAGGCATGCATGAGAGCATCAGCTGTTCGGACGACTGTGTGATCACGCTCGCCGTAGCCGACATAGGTAAGACCTTTAAACAGGTCAACATTCACAAGCTGCGGGGCCAGACAGATTACCAGAACATGTACTCCGGGCATGTGCTGACCAACTGGCAGGTGTCTTCACTGACATTTTCAGCATGTCCCTGATTGAGTCTGTAATACCAACATGTTTCAAGCAGACCACCATAGTCCCTGTGCCCAAGAACACGAAGGCAACCTGCCTAAATGACTACAGACCCGTAGCACTCACGTCCGTTGGCATGAAGTGCTTTGAAAGGCTGGTAATTGCTCACATCAACACCATTATCCCAGAAACCTAGACCCACTCCAATTTGCATACTGCCCAAACAGATCCACAGATGATGCAATCTCTATTGCACTCCACACTGCCCTTTCCCACCTGGACAAAGGAACACCTACGTGAGAATGCTATTCATGACTACAGCTCAGGGTTCAACACCATAGTACCCTCAAAGCTCATCACTAAGCTAAGAATCCTGGAACTAAACACCTCCCTCTGCAACTGGATCCTGGACTTCCTGACGGGCCGCCCCCAGGTGGTGAGGGTAGGTGCAACACATCCACCACGCTGATCCTCAACACTGGAGCCCCTCAGGGGTGCGTGCTCAGTCCCCTCCTGTACTCCCTGTTCACCACGACTGCATGGCCAGGCACAACTCTAACACCATCATTAAGTTTGCAGACGACACAACATTGGTAGGCCTGATCACCGACAACAACGAGACAGCCTATAGGGAGGAGGTCAGAGACCTGGCCAGGTGGTGCCAGAATAACAACCTATCCCTCAATGTAACCAAGACTAAGGAGATGATTGTGAACTACAGGAAAAGGAGGACCGAGCACGCCCCCATTCTCATCGACAGGGCTGTAGTGGAGCAGGTTGAGAGCTTCAAGTTCCTTGGTGTCCACATCACCAACAAACTAGAATGGTCCAAACACACCAAGACAGTCGTGAAGAGGGCACGACAAAGCCTATTCCCCCTCGGGGAAACTAAAAAGATTTGGCATGGGTCCTCAGATCCTCAAAAGGTTCTACAGCTGCAATATCGAGAGCATCCTGACCGGTTGCATCACTGCCTGGTACGGCAACTGCTCGGCCTCCGACTGCAATGCACTACAGAGGGTAGTGCATACGGCCCAGTAAATCACTGGGGCTAAGCTGCCTGCCATCCAGGACCTCTACACCAGGCGGTGTCAGAGGAAGGGCCTAAAAATTGTCAAAGACCCCAGCCATGGACTGTTCTCTCTACTACCGCATGGCAAGCGGTACCGGAGCACCAAGTCTAGGACAAAAAGGCTTCTCAACAGTTTTTACCCCCAAGCCATAAGACTCCTGAACAGGTAATCAAATGGCTACCCGGACTATTTGCATTGTGTGCCCCCCCCAACCCCTCTTTTACGCTGCTGCTACTCTGTTTATCATATATGCATAGTCACTTTAACTGTACATTCATGTACATACTGCCTCAATTGGCCCGACCAACCAGTGCCCCCGCACATTGGCTAACCGCGCTATCTGCATTGTGTCCCACCACCCGCCAACCCCTCTTTTACGCTACTGCTACTCTCTTTTTATCATATATGCATAGTCACTTTAGCCATATCTACATGTACATCCTGTATATAGCCTCGCTACTATTATTGCCTGGCTACTGTATATAGCCTCACTACTGTTTTTATTTCTTTACTTACCTATTATTCACCTAATACCTTTTTTGCACTGTTGGTTAGAGCCTGTAAGTAAGCGTTTCACTGTAAGGTCTACACCTGTTGTATTCGGCGCACGTGACAAATAAACTTTGATTTGAACTGACATCATATTCTTTAAGTACCAATGGATACTTTCAACTGGTTGGATTACTGAAATATTGTTCCGTTCCCAACCTTTTGATGTCACCATACTCTCTCTATTTTAACAAAGGGCTTTCCAAGAGTCCATTCTGTAGAGTAGAGAAAAGGGGGAAAGGTATTTATGGGGGTCATAAACATCATGACAGGTTTATCTCAATATCTAGGCCGTCATTTTAAATAAGAATTTGTTCTTAACTGACTTGCCTATTTAAATAAAGGTTAAATAATGCCCTTCTGCATTGATCTGGTAACACAGGATAGGTGTAGTATTTCATCAAATGAGGCTTAATTTCAACCAGTAGAGAATGTGAAATACTTTACTGAAAGAAGTTTATTATCCAAGTGTTTTAAATACATACATTATAAATATTATAATTGTAAGATTATAAATACAAGTTCAATCTGTACTTCAATGCACTGTTGTGCATTATAAAAACAGAGGAAGAAAGAGGAGGTGGCGAGAGGTGTATAAGACAAAGGGAAAGAGGTAAGAACATAGGAGCAGGGAAGGCAGTATATGATTAATGAATCAGTGCTACCCAAATATTCTCTCAGTTCATCACAATTACATAAGTGTCTCTAGTCGGCCCGAAGGTTATCTTAAGAGCGGGTGAGGTGGCGATGATGGGACTGGGGGTTGGCATCCTCTCATCAAAACAACTGCAGACGAGAGAGAGAGAGCATGTTTAATCCTTGTGTTTTTATTTTTTATTCTAACATTGTTAGTCATAATCATCAGGAGGTGACATGCAAAACTGACCTTGGATCATTAACTCTGGGACTACTGCATCTCTATCTGTATTTCAATGTAAAGCTTCTCTTTAATAATACTTCCTGTTGACCTGACCAAGTGACCTCTCACCTCTGATCATGCTGTGCCCTCTATGTAGCCAGTTCAGATGCGGGAGGGGTTCACCGACACAGCTGATATAACCTAGAGGATTTAGGGAGAAGAGGAGAGAGGGATGAAGGGAAGGAGAGGTACTGTTATTGAGAAAATAAGGTAGTTAAAGAGACAGTGTTCAACAGGAATCTGTGTGTGTGGCCTCACCTGGTGTCCACACCACACTAAGTGGCTACAGAGTACTTCATGCTGAAGAACATGAACGGACACACGAGTACAAACAATATAGTGTAGTTATAAAAATAATTAAGTGTCTTACTATTCTCCATTGTTGGTCCTCTTGCCTATTCTTTGAAGGTGGAAGGATCCACAGTTATACACCTGAGCCTGCTTACTGCACAACATAATCCATCAATCAGATTGATACATGAGTGTGTAGGTGTGGGTTATAGGGTGTCTAATTGTCCTACATTTTTTCAATATGGGTGATTTAAAATAGCCTGTTTTGTTTTTGTACAGACATTASACCCTTACCTAAACACCACCCTCACCTGAGAAGTAGAAATCAAAGGGAGAGAAACTGGAAATTGAATAACTGCAGTTGACATAGCTAAGCAAATGGAAGAATACTCTTATTGTAATGTGAATGGCTCTTAAAAGAGCCTTTGGCTATGCATAGTGTAGTCTATGGTGTTGCCAGGGAACAGCACCCTCTTCGAAGTAGTAGGTGAAGATCTCCCGCACACAGATTGCCTCTCTTGCTGTGTTGTTGGACCCCATCCTTGAAACATCCTGCAGAGCAGCAGACTTCTCCTCTGGCACATGGCGGCAAGCTGCAGATCCCCTCCTGGTCCATCCTCATGAAGTTATGCAGAACACAGGTAGCCTTCACACACCTGAATTCCTCCAGGAGGCAGTCCCAGATGGCCCTGGTCACCCAACCTTGCAGTGCCCTACAAATTAACTGTAGGCAATCGTTTTGAGGAATCTCCAGTTACAAGGTATCTGTAGGAATATGGAAGACAATGTAATTATTAAACTTTTACATTACCAGGTCATCGGGGATTACTAAAGTATACTATCCCTGATAACATTGGATTGATAGATGCCTGGGCAGACATATTTGCATGTGTAGCTTGTGACAATAACAGGATCATATCAAGGATAGCATCACAAATGAACACATAAATACCACTTGAAGCTTGATGATGAGTTGATAATTTGAATCAACTGTGCAGTGCTAAAACAAAAATGTGCACACCTTTGAGTCCCCAGGACCAGGACTCAGAACCACTGCTCTTCATTGGGACCTCTTTATTTGTAGACAGGTATCCATAGCTCTCTTTATCTGAGGACAGAAAACCTCACAAGAAACAGACTTCATTATAGTCAAATTACACCGCACTGAATATTATGTTACTATTATCTCCGTCCTCACTTCTAGGGACAGGAACTACACAAAAGTACCTGCCCTATCCAGAATAGCCTACTCACTTTTGACAGTTGGGGCTGCTATCCTTTCACCCTCCTCCAATGCTGTTAGCTAGCTGCATTTGGAGTTTTTACGGTGATAAATACATCAAGATAGCTAGCTAATATGAAGTTAGGTAGCTGGTGATATTTAATTCACTTGGCCTGTTATCTATACAGTATATGACGTTGGCTAGATAGCCAGCTAGCCAACTAGCTAGCTCATTTAGCAGCTCATTTGAGTTAGCCTGCACAGTAGCTAGTTAGCTAATAATACTTAAAAAAAAAAAAATACATTTCGAAATGTATTTAACGTTACTTACTTTAATAAGTTCTCCCACCCATGTGGACAATTGGAAACAGGGCAGCAAAATGTATTTGTCACCAGAGCGTTTTAGAGGATATTACTATTGAACTATCTACCCATTTAATAACCAGACCTTCATACAAACTTGCTATGCTGAATTCTTGACGCACAATCGAGCATGTTGCCATATGCTGCCAGCCCGCCCAAAAGAAAGTCACAACGGCGGCCTAAGCAGCATGCTGCAATTTACCGCTATCTAGTGTACATGCACCGCTGACCAGACCGCTCGCGTGTGCCATCGCGCGCATGTTGATTTTGTCCCACCACACCAGATGCGATCAGGACACACAGGTTGAAATATCAAAATGAACTCTGAACCAACTATATTAATTTGGGGACAGGTAGAAAATCATTAAACTTTTGTGGCAATTTAGCTAGCTCGCTAATTTGTCCTGGGATAAAAACATTGGGTTGTTATTTTACCTGAAATGCACAAGGTACTCTACTCCGACAATTAATCCACAGATAAAATGATAAACCGAGTTTGTTTCTAGTAATCTCTCCTCCTTCAGACTTCTTCTTGTTCTTTGTACTTTACTTCTGATTCCAAATGATTTAAAAACTAAATCAGGGTTGGGACTGACTCATATTAATGTGAGGAGTCTAATGCCGAAAATGGACATGATAAAAGTTTAGGTTCRCACTGCTGACCCAGATGTCTTAGTTCAGTCCGAGACCTGGGTTAAGAAATCTGTTCTAAATCAGTCTATAGGCTTGGATGGTTATAATGTTTATCGATGTGACCGACGAAGTAAGGGGGAGGTATAGCCATCTATATTAGACAGATATGTGGTTACTGAACTAAGGTCTTTATCTAAACCAAAACAGTTATAGTTTTTAGCATTGAAACTGCAGTTAATCGAAAGCTGTGAACTTAGATTTAATAGGATGTTATAGACCTCCATCTGCAAAAGTAGAATCCCTGGATTCTCTGGCTGAACTGATGCGTGGTTGGGGGGAAAATKAAATGGTCCTCATGGGCGATTTAAACTGGGACTGGTTATGTCCAAACTGTGACGCAATAAGAGGACTGTGCAATACAATGAATTTTACTCAAATTATAAATGCAGTCACAAGACTCAATCCAAAAGACATCCCTAAGTCAACACTTATTGATGTCATTCTAACTAACAATCCGCATAAATACTCGGCCGTTGGTATGATTTCAGTGATCATTGTGCAGTTGGTTGCATTAGAGACGCCAAAATCCCCAAATTGCCCCCTCTTTCGTAGTCAAACAACATTTTACGCAGTTCTGTGAGCAAAGTCCTGCATGAACTTTATGCATGCAGCTTGGATAGGATTGCGCTTATTCCAGACATCAAAAAGGCAGTCTCCTATTTTCATTTTTTATACTATCTGTGATAAACACACCCCTCTCAAAAAGTACCGGGCAAGAGGTTGCATTAGAGACGCCAAAATCCCCAAATTGCCCCCTCTTTCGTAGTCAAACAACATTTTACGCAGTTCTGTGAGCAAAGTCCTGCATGAACTTTATGCATGCAGCTTGGATAGGATTGCGCTTATTCCAGACATCAAAAAGGCAGTCTCCTATTTTCATTTTTTATACTATCTGTGATAAACACACCCCTCTCAAAAAGTACCGGGCAAGAGGTTTATCTGATTTGATCCATAAACAAAATATACAATGGGCCAAAGCTAGAAAGGGTCATTCCCAGGCTGAATGGCAGTTATCCAGGGCATTGAGAAATAAGTGCACCGTGTCAATACGGAAATACAAATCTAGCTTCTATTACGAATCTACCAAGGCAAATCTCAATAACCCGACGAAATTATGGAAAACCATTAAATCCATGAATGCTAACACAAACTCCTCTGGTCTGACCTCAAATTCAATGGATGTGACTGACAAGAATAAACTGCTTGACATGTTTACTGAGCATTTTGCTAAAGCTGGGCATTTATTTGATAATGAACTTCTTCCTAACATCTCGAATGAGGCTGTGAATGAAACTGCCGCAACGCCGGCCTATGGTTCATCTATTTCATTTAACCAAGATTGAGCTTTCAGAAGTTGTAAAGGCACTCAAATCTATTGATATTAAGAAAGCGGCTGGCCCTGATGAATTAAACCCTTATTTTCAAAAGAATTGGTGCCGAGAGAATTGCTGCATTGCACTCATATATTTATTTGGAGAGTAATACCATTCCAAAAGTCTGGAAAACCGCCTATGTCACACCTTTACATAAGGGTGGAGATCCGTTCCAGTTGGATAACTATCGTCCCATATCTAAACTGTCTGCACTGGCAAAAGTTTTGGAAAACCTGGAAAACTCACAGTTGAAAGACTTTCTTCACAATAACTCAGTTTTATCTCAATTCCAGTCGGGTTTTTAGAGCCAAGCTATAGTACAATTACTGCAGTAAGTAAGGTTGTAGGTGATATTCTAGATGCTCAGGACAAGAAAAATCMGTGTGTTTCACTTTTGAGTGATTTATCGAAGGCCTTCGACACTGTTGACCATGCCCCGCTGTTGTATAGACTAAAAAAGGTTGGTTTAAGTGTTGATGCATTAGATTGGTTCCAAAACTACCTTTCTGACAGAACACAGTGTGTGGCACAGGAGGGTATCAAAAATCTGAGTTTCAAAGGCTTACAAAAGGAGTTCCCCAGGGCTCAATTTTAGGTTTGATCCCTTTTACACTGTATATAAATGATATAGGGAAGACTGTTGACTCTKCAAATCTCCATCTGTTTGCTGATGACTAAATTATTTAGCGCATCTAATATTGAGAAGGCTGTTCAGGACTTAGTTGGCTTTTGATGTTATTCAAAGGCAGCTTTTTGAATTGAAACGTGTGCTTAATGCAAGGAAAACAAAATGAATGGTTTTCTCTTCCCTGAAAGTAAACAGATGGAGTCACTTGCAGATTTTAACAATAAAAGGCCAGCAAATTGATAGGGGCACCTCTTATAAGTATCTATGGATTTGGTTAGATGAAAAGCTGAATTTTAAACAGCACATTGATAACCAAGAAACTGAAGTTGAAATTGGATTTCTATTTTAGGAACACATCTTGCTTTTCAATGTTAGTCAGAAAGGATCATGTTCAAAGCACTTTAAAAAAAATCAGTGCTGGATTATGGTGATATTGTCTAATTGCAGGCCTCAGCAAGTACCTTAAACTCTGGACACAGTGTATCATGGTGCTTTAAGATGTATTACAAACCATACATTAGATCACCCATCACTGTGATTTGTATGCGATGGTGCAATGGACCTCTCTYTCCACCAGGAGGCTAAAGCACGGGTACACCTTTGTGTACAAGCATTGATAGGACAACTCCCTTTGTATCTCTGTTCCTTTTTACCAGATCAGTCACTCAATAGTCTTCGTTCACAGTCGCTGCTGTCCTTGTCTGTTCCTAAGGCTATAACTGAGATGGGGGAACAATATTTTTCCCATAATGCCCCTTCATCCTAGAACATGCTTCAACATATATTAAAGTTAGGGGAGGTTACTGTCCATGCCTGTTTTTAAGACTCGACGACACTGTTTGTGATAGATGGAGTTGTTTCTAATCTTCAATTGTATCTGTAATTTGTGACACTTTGTCTTTTGTGTGTATTTAGTATTTTTCTGTAATATCTTATGTACACGCACGCTGCTATTTCCCTGTTTTGCCTTTTTAACCTCAATGGGTCTTACCTGGTTAAATAAAGTTTTAAATAAATACMAAAAAATTGTCTAGGACTAAGCTTAATATGTGTCTAGGGAAACCGGCCTCTGAAGTCTAAGGCCGTGTCCAAAAACCCATAAATAGTCCTAAATAGTAGGCTTTTTGATTTTGTGAAAAAATAAAGTTGTATATAGGGATGCACGATATATCGGTAAGCATATCAGAATCGGCCGATATTAGCTAAAAATGCCAACATCAGCCCGATGTCTAGTTTAACGCCGATGTGCAAAACCAATGTCAAAGCTGACGTGCATACCTATATAACGTAGGTAGATGACGTAATGATGCCACAAAGAATTTAGCGCTACATGTGCAACACAGCATTCCTAACCTACAGCACAATGTCTGCTGTGTGGATCGAGCAGTCAACAAGTCGAGCAGTCATTTGAAGGAGTAAGAAAATTTCAGCGAGGCAACTCAAAGACGAAATCCATTAATGCCAAGATAATGGAATTCATTGCCCTTGACAATCAACTGTTCTTTGTCATGGATGATGTTGGCTTTTTGTAACACAGTATTGTTGAAACTCACATTCATGAGCTACTTGCTACTTGCTAGAAATAAGCTCAACTGCATTTGCAGCAGACGTGATAACTTGTCATGGCATTGAAACGCCTGCTCAACAAAAATGCCAACACAGACCGTCGGATTAACTTGGAAAAGTATTCTACTAGAGGCCGTGAACAAGCGATTYRGTGGCATTCTCTCTGAGCCTCTAACTGTGTCGCCACCATGCTCGATGCTAGGTACACGGACCRCTACTTCGATGCAGACAAGAAACAGAGTTTACGTGAAATGTTACAGACACAGCTGGACAAGATGGAAACGGACACAGTGACAGTGCGCGCCGAGGAAGAGAGGCCACGGACAGACAGAGCTGAAACTTCACTGCTTGACATTTATGATGACATCCTGGTTGAGACTGAACAAATGAACAACGAAACAGCACAGCAAGTAAGTGAAAGRAATAGGTTTTGATTATGTTTTACTGGTAATGGGAACATACGTAAAGGCCAACAAAATAACGTTTTGGTGTGTGTGTTTCAACTATTTAACTGTACTAGAATGATTAAAAGGCAGCTAAAATTTTAAATATCAGTTATTGGTATCGTTTTTTTTGGCAAGGAGCACATCGGGTATCGGTCAAAAATGTAATATCACTGCATCCCTAGTTTTATACTATGGGAAATTTCAAAAATCAATTGTATATTAAATGCCGGATGTCATACTCATTTTGGCTTTTTTTCCTAGTAGAATTCTCTGCACACTATTGAGGAAGAGAATAGTCTTTTCACACCCATGTGTGTTCGACAACAGCTGAAAATGAACTAATAGAAATAAGAACGAGAAAGTAAGCAAGCTATATACAGGGTCAGTTCCAGGGTCAGTACCAATAGCATATTTACAATGAAAAATGTAGCCTGACATGTTGCTTTTGTACTGTTTTGAACTGTCCCAAGAGTCTATGCTGCTGAGAAAAGCAGAGCGGAGCTACCTCCCCGAGTGCATCTGGTCTCCATGTTGCCTCCACACAATAGTTAGTCAGATGTACTAAACCTGCCATCAAAWACAACAGCATCAAGGAAGATAAAATATGGCCTTTTCTTTTTTCTAATATGCTGTCAACTGGTGTGTGGCTGTATCCTAACACAGGTATAAACAGGCAAATACAACAGATATTTACAGATTCATCCAGAATATCAGTGTTCTAACATGTAGCTATTTGGACATGAGAGAGAGGAAGGTAAGAAGAGGTAAGGAGGGACAGACTGTATAGCGATCTTCATACTTCAGTTTTGTAGTTGGTATAGTGAGTGATCTTCGTGAAGCCTCTTACTTTAATGAATATTTGACCTCTTAATGTTCCGACGCCCCCTGTCTCCACTACCAGGTGTTATACGCCTGTTTGAACACATGCTGTCTTGTTTTGAACGCTTTGTACAAAATCATAAAATGGAGTACGACAGGATATTTCTTAACGTAGCTCTTTATTAGCTAGTTATAAGTGGCATGTTCACGTGTCTCATACCATGATCAACTGACCATGACCTCACCACTTGGGTGGTCTTAACCAATCATAGCGCAGTATGATACTGCGGTAAAATGCATCCAATTACAATTCAGTATGTTTAMACATATGAATATTACATCCCCTTTCTTTTAAAACAAAAATATATATATTTTTCATATTCTAAGCGTTTCTTTTGAATACATGCTCTGTAGTTTGAACTCAAGGTAAGYAACCATTTATACTGCATACTGCACCAACTGAATCAACATAACAGACTCTGAAACAATGATTCAGCATACTGTCACTTTTAGAACAAAGGATTCTCAGCAACTCAGCTTTCACTGTAGCAATTCACTCAGCTTTCACTTAACATTTCAAACAAATACAATACCAAAGCATTTCAAGTCAACTTTTCAATAACAAGTTTACAGTCTGGAACTCTTTTAGGGCAGYGATCTGCCTACACCTTTTGCCATTTCACAGGTCTAGGACAGCTATGGGCTTGATCTYTCTTCCTGACCTTGTGTGATATGATGCTGAGCATGCTTCTGTGTCAGTCAACAGCTCTTGTGGGGTTGCAGGTAAGTATGGTGTGTGTTGTGTGTGTGTTAAGGCCATCACGTTCTCTTTCAGGGGACAGTTTATTGTTCTTTTGTGTTCAGTAGGTGACGACGATTGCCTCGGTACACCGCTCCTTCTGCGGTACGGATGTGATATGAATGTTCAGTGTCAGCTGGCTKGATGACGACWGCTGGTTTCCAGTGGCCATGCTCCTGGATTCTAACTGACTCTCCGTCGATCAGTGGTGGCAGTGGTCTAGCTGACCTGCCGTAGTATCGCTTTTGTTGTTGTTGTCTCTGTGCACGTTTTTAATGCATTTCCTTGTAGCCTACGACCTCAGGTTGCAGCTGCTGGTTGGTGCTGAGAAGGATTGAGCGAAGTCTGCGGCTCATCAACAGCTGGGCTGGTGATTTGAGGTTGTCAACTGGAGTGTTGCGGTATTCAAGGAGACTGAGGTAGGGGTCTCTCGTCTGCGTTCGCTTTGTCCATGAGTGATTTAGCAATCTGCACAGATTTTTCAGCAAGGCCATTACTTTGAGGGTAATGTGGGCTTGTGATGACGTGTGAACTCCCATGCTTTTGTGAAGGATTAAAACTCATCGAATTTGTAACAGGGGCCGTTGTCAGATATTAAAGTCTCTACAATGCCATGCCTGGCAAAAAATAGCTTTCAGCTTGTGTATCACAGCTGCAAATGTGGTGCTGTGAAGCTTGTCGAGTTCGAAATATCTGCTGTAGTGGTCCACTGTTACAATGTAGTCCTCGTTGTTCCAGGTGAACAGATCGGTTGCCACGACCTGCCAGGGTCGGTCTGGGATACAGTGAGGTAACATTGGCTCTTTGGTGTTTGAGGGGCGTCGTTCAAGACAGGTGGCGCATTTACCAACAATGTCCTCTATTTGTTTGCACATTCCGGGCCAAAACTAAATGTCCCATGCTCTCTGTTTGCACTTTTCCATGCCCATGTGTCCAGCAAGGATCTTTGTCAAAATGTCTTCTCTGAGACTGGTAGGAATGATTATTTTCTCTCCTTTGAAAATTATTACGTTGATAGTTCATCACGATGGTTCCAGAACTCTGAGACGCTCTGGGGGCATTTTCTCCTCTCCTCAGGCAATCCATCCTGTATGCCTTTCTTCAGCTGTGTGAGTTGTGAGTCCTTTTCTGTTTCTGCTTGGATCTCCTTCAGTTTTGTGCCACTAACTGGTAAGTTACTGTACACAGTATGCGCTTGCATGTTCATGTCTTCACTGAGGCTGCTGTCCTTGTAGGTAAGAAACTTCCTGGAGAGTGTGTCTGCGTCAGGGATGTCTTTGCCTGGACTGTGAGTGATTGTGAAGTCGTATTTTTGTAGTTGAAGGATCATTCTCTGTAGCCATGGCGGGGCTGCGGCTAGCGGTTTCCTCATAATTGACTCGAGGGGCTTGTGGTCGGACTCCACAATGACTTGTTGTCCATATACGTACTGATGGAAACACTTACATTCGAACAGAATGGTGTAGAGCTCCTTTTCGATTTGAGCGTAGTTGATTTCAYAGTCTGTGAGAGATTTGGAAGTGTAGCCAATGGGCTTTCCTTCTTGCAGTAGCACTGCACCTAGTCCATACTTCGACTCGTCCACTTGGAGTCTGAGCTATTTGTTGGGGTTGTAGTAGGCAAGGATTGGCCCTGGTTCTCTCGTGATCAAGTATTTCACTTTCTGGAAAGCAATGTCGTGTTGCTTGTCCCAGAGAAACTCACCTGACTGCTTTAGCTGCTGACGCAGGGGTGGCTTAGCATTGGAGAGGCTGGGTGCGAACTTGGCTAAGTAGTTGACCATGCCAAGCAGTGTTTCCAGCTCTGCACGGTTCTTTGGTGGCTCCATTTATTTTATGGCTGAGATCTTCTGTGGATCTGGCTTGATTCCAGTCGCGGTGAGAAGATGTCCGAAGTAGCTGACCTCTGTAGCGCCGACTGTGCTCTTCTCTGGGTTGAGCCGGACTCGTCTCTCGCGGGACCTTGCAGCATTGCGCAGAGGTTTCTGTCGTGTTCCTCTTTGGTTCGACCATAGACAACGATGTCATCCACAATTGCCACAAGTCCGTCTAGGCCTTCGTTCACTTCGTCGATCTTTCGCTGAAACTCGTCTTGGGCTGAGATAATCCCAAAAAGCAGGCGACGGAACATGTAGCGTCCAAACGGTGTGTTGAACGTTGTGAGCTTAGATGACTCTTCTGTGAGCTTGATAGCCCAGTAGCCTGATCTGGCGTCCATGACACTGAAGTAGTGTGCTCCCGCTAGCTTGCGTGTGATTCCATCTAGCGTCAGTAAAGGGTAATGGGGGCGTTTGATAGCCTTGTTCTTGGGTCGAGACATACTCTGAGCTTGCCTGTGCGTGGTTTCTCCACCACCACTAACGTCGGTTCTGTAAACTTGGTGACTATGTCAGATTGCTCCATGCTCTACACCTCTTTCCTCAGACGGGCGMGGAGAGCAAGGGGAATCTTTCTCGGTGGGTAGACCACAGGGGTTGCGTCTGGGTCAAGGTGAATGGTACATTCTCCGGGGAATAGTCCTATTCCTGTAAAAACATCAGCAAACATTTTCTGTCTCTACTGGTGCCGTCACTGATAAAACTAGCTTGATGAGGTTCATGTCTAAACATGATTTAAGACCTAGCACTGCAGGTGCTCGAGTGTCAACAACGTGAAAGTCCAACATCCTGTCACTTTCCTCGTATTTGCATTTGAAAGTGCATGTGCCTTTTACTGGGAGCTGTTCACCACCATAACCAGTCAGTCTGCGCCTGATGGGCTGTAGCTCGCACTCAGATGTCAAGCTGCGGTACTTATTCAGAGGAATAATGTTTACTTGTGCACCAATGTCTAGGTTGAACTTTAGCTCAGTGCCTTGTGTTCCTATATCAATGTCAGCAATGGCTTGTTCTGATTCTCTGATATTAGATTTTTCTGTGTCACTGAATCAATAAACAGTTCATCAGCATTTTACTCTTTGATTGGCATTATCTTCACTCACTGTGTGTACTGTTTTTCCACGGTAAGCTCAGCACACTTCTGCAAAGTGATTCCATTTTCCACATTTTGTACAGTGTTTGCCATTAGCTGGGCGATTTCCCTGTTCGCCATGCACTTTGTATCCACAATATCCACATGTTTTGGGACATTTTGAGTCTGTGTCGCTCTGTTTTGGAGTTATGTCTTTTTCCGTTCTGAGACRCGCTCTCTGGGCACTGAAGGTGTGTTTTGATGTCTGCCTGACTGCGTGCACTGCTTGTTCACGTGATGCCGCCCAAAATGGTTTGTATCTGAACCTGTGCTGGCTCGYGAGATCTGGCTATGTCAATAGCTTTGTCCAGCGTTAGCTCAGACCCAATATTCAAAAGTTTCTCTCTCATTGACGGTGAGTAATCTTACTCGCGGTTTGCATAATCACAGCCTTTCACAAGCAGACGCAGCTCAGTCACAAACTGTTCAAACGATTCGCTAACTCCCTGTACTTTCTCATGGAATTTGTACCTAGAGAAAATCGTATTGGTCTTCGGCACAACATATGCTTCAAAACGATCGTAGTATGTTTTCAGTTCCTTTGATTCAGCCTCGGTAAGTGTCCATGTTGTAAATATCTCTCCCTTTTTCACCAATCCAGAGGAGCAGGTAGCTGAAATTTTCCTATTCTTCTCTTTCCCTCAGAGGACCCGCGAACATTAGCTCCTTGAACTTACTCCAAGCATCGAGTAAGTTTGTAGACTCCCAGTCCATTTGAGGTGAAGGAACTCCAGCAAAATCCATATTTTAGTCCTTTTACTCTGACACCATGTCTTGTTTTGCACACAAAATAATAAAATTGGCTACAGGACCCCGGTGCGAGAACAGTCACTAAAAATCGTCAGAACCAGAAGATGAGGCAGACCAGCAGTACTAGCGTTAGTGTTTTTAATAAAGAACAAAATCTCCAGGCAAAGAAACTAAAACCACAATGTCCAAAAATCAAGCCAAAAGGCACAAAAATGGAAATCCCAAAATACTAAAGAAACTCCACAAAGTGTAAAAAACGCCGGGAAAACAAACTCAAAAGACTACTCAATAATACACAAAACTAAACCAGAGAACCTCTGGAAAATCCAACAAGAGAAAACACTAATAAAACAAGGCTTGGGCTGGGGCTGGGTGCTAACTTACAAACACAGAGCAAGGACTAAGGAACACACAGGGATTAAATACTAACAAGGGAATGACCTACAGGTGCAAACAATAATTGGGCAAGAAAAACAAAAGGTACAAAAAGGTGCAATGGGGACATCTAGTGACCAAAAACCCAAACCGTCTTGGCCAAACCTGAACAAAAATATAGGATATTTCTTAACGTGCTCTCGTTAGCTAGCTATAAATGGCATGTTCACGTGTCTCATACCATGATTAACTGACCATGACCTCACCACCTGGGTGGTCACTATCTTCCGGATTGGTGGGTCCCCTGCTGGACGGTTGAGCTAACGTAGGCTAATGCGATTAGCATGAGGTTGTAAGTAACAAGACAATTTCCCAGGACATAGACATATCTGAAATTGTCAGAAAGCTTAAATTCTTGTTAATCTAACTGCACTGTCCACTTTACAGTAGCTATTACAGTGAAAGAATACCATGCTATTGCTTGAGGAGAGGTCACAGTTTAGAACATGAAAAGTTATTAATAAACAAATTAGGCACATTTGGGGAGTCTTGATACAAAACTTTGAACAGAAATGCAATGGTTCAGTGGATCAGTCAAAAAATCTTGAACATACATTGCTGCCATCTAGTGGCCAAAATCTAAATTACACCTGGGCTGGAATAATACATTATGGCCTTTCTCTTGCATTTCAACGATGATTGTACCAAAATAAATACCAAAGAACGGTTGKTTTTTTTCTTTTGTATTATCTTTTACCAAATCTATTGTGTTATATTATCCTACATTCCTTTCAAATTTCCACACATTTCCTTTCAAATGGTACCAAGAATATGCATATCCTTTCTTCAGRGCCTGAGCTACAGACTGTTAGATTTGTGTATGTCATTTTCGGCGAAAATTGAAAAAAAGGGGCAAATTCTTATTAACCAATCATACGGCGGTRCGGCGGTAAAATGCATCCAATTACAATTCAGTATGTTTACACATATGAATATTACACACACATGCTCACAGACATGTGCACGCACGCACGCTCACACACACACGCTCGCTCAATGACATATACTGTACACATACTCACATATACACACACACACCTCTCTCCCTCTCTCACCACTTTCCCTCTCTCTGTAATATGCTATTTACTGAATTTCTCTCTCTCTCGCTGTCTCTCTTTGTGTCATTGTGAGGTTTGGCCCTCTGGGTTATTTCTGTAAATTGTTGAGCAGTAACTCGCGTCAAATTAGATTTGACAGCTGTGTCGGAAGCTATAAGCACAAGTTACCCTGCAGCATCTCACCGTGAGTGTGTGTGTGTGTGCGCGTGTGTGTGTGTTTGTACGAGTGCGCATGTACAGTATGTGAGTATCTACACTCTGTTGTATCTCTCAGTTCCTCCTCTCTTTCTCACCCTCCCCCTTCTCTCTTMTCTTTCTCTTGCTCTCCCTCTCTCTCTCTTTTGTAATGTGTGTGTTAATGTAATGATGCTYAGCTCAGTGTGTGTGTGTCAGTGTGTGTGTGTGGACCTGGAGACGCTGGGCTCCTGCCTCCTCTCCTCCACTGCAGTGTTTTGGTCACATGACGAGCAGGGCTATCACAGGACACTGATGTTCTTCTCCCCCCTCTTTGCCTCCTYTCCTTCTTCTCGCCTCACCGTCTTCACCATGTACAACCCGCACTCTCGCTTTTAACAATCTCATCTCGTCTTCTATTCATTTCACCCTTTATCTTCCTCCCCCTCTCTCGTTCTCACACCTCACCCTCCTCTATGTCTCCTTCTTCATTCCTGTCCTTCTCTACTTCCTTGTTGTTATTATCTCACCTTAAACCTAATTGATCTTGTTGTCATACCTTTCCCCATCCCCCCTTTTCCTGCTACTTATTTATTTCTCTGCCTTCTCTCCTCTCCATTTTATCCCCCTCTTCTTACACATTCTTCCTCCTCCACTTCTCCTCTTCACTTCATCTCTCTCTTGCCCTCCACATATTTTCTCTTCCTCCTCTCCATCCTTTTACCTCTCCTTTTTTCTCTCTCCCACCCTTCTCCTTCCCCCCATTCCTTACACCCCACCTATCCACCTTCTCTTTCTTCCTCCCCACTTATCTCTCCCCCGCTCCCACCTCCTCACCCTTCTCTGTCCCTCCCTACCTCTTCTTCCCTCCACCCCTCTCTCCCACCTCCTCACGCTTCTCTGTCGACTCTCCTTACCTCTTCTTACATGCCTCCTTGTCTTCCCCCTCCCTCCAACCCATCCCTCCCCTATCTTTCTCCTCCTTCCCCTCTCTCCCCYCTCTTCTTCCCCCTMCYCCTCTCCCCTCCAGATTCCAAGCAGAATGGCGACGCAGCCAACGCAGCCCTGGCTAACGAGGACTGCCCCACCATAGACATGGTGCTTGGGGAGGAGAGGAGTCCTGCTGCTGGGGGTCTGGGCACCGGCGGAAGCCGTGAGCGCTATCCCCATGACCGCGCCTGCTTCCTCCTCAGTACCGGAGAGTTCCGTGCTACAGACGGCAACGTGAGGAAAGGTACGCCCGGGTCAGGCTCAGGGTCAGGGCCGGGGTCAGAGCCGGGGTCAGAGTCAGGGGCTGCGCTCCGCCATACCCAAGGGTTCAGTAGCTCGACACTCAGCAGCTCAACACTCACTGTGTGCTCATGACACTCCCAAACACACATATACACACACACACACGCACGTACAGAACTATACACTTCAGAGCTGGTTCAAGTACCTTAGGTCAAATAGTTTCATTAAACTTAACAGTATTTGAGGTGTGTTTGATTCAGCTTTTTGTTTGCTTTTGGAACTATTCCATTGGTTCCATCGTACCAGGCAAACGTAATCAACTGCAGCTCTTGGAAGAATTTGACTTCCAATTCACACATACATAAACACACACATACACACACTACGGAAACACTGGGTATTTCCCTACCACCTCTCCTCTCCTCTCCCCTGGCCCCTCCCCTATCTCATATTTCTCATAACCAATCATTTTGACTGACAGTCACAGACCCCGCCCACAATACCCACAGGCTGTTTTGAGCTGTCTCACGCTCCAGACATTCCTATATGAACTGGGTTATGACACATTATGGCATAAGTGAAATATCAATGGATTGATATTTTGTTGGACCAGTTCCCACATGCTGTATTCAATTACATTGGCACCCCACGTCTACTACTGTATATGTAAATGTGCTGTGGTGCTTTCTATTGCCGTTCTGGACACTGGAGTTGTAAAATAACATATAGGTATTATTGCCTGAGTTTGGTACATATCAGTACATATCAGTACATATCAATACATATCAGCACATATCAATACATATCAGTACATATCAGAACATATCAATACATATCAATACATATCAGTACATATCAATACATATCAATACATATCAATACATATCAATAGTGCTCCATTGTAGCTCAGTTGGTTGAACATGGTGCTTGCAACGCCAGTATAGTGGGTTCAACCACCCATACGTAAAATTAATGCACACATGACTGTATGTCACTTTGGGTAAAAACATCTGCTAAATGGCATATATTATTATTATTATTATTATTATTAATATCGTTTTTCGACATACAGGCACTTACAGGTACTCTATTTCAACCCACCGGTTTAGCTCTGATTTTTCTTTCTTCAGCTTTAATGCACATTTTCACAGCCTGTTCTGAAACGAGATCTGTACAGTACGATCGCTGACTGAATAGCTATCACACTGCATCTGGCTGTCAATCTGTCTTCTACTGTCAATCTGTCTTCTACTGTCTGTAGTCATGCTCTCTCTCTCTCTCTCTCTGTGTGTATATATATACACTATATATACAAAAGTATTTGGACACCCCTTCAAATGAGTGGATTTGGCTATTTAAGTCACACACATTGCTGACAGCTGTATAACATCGAGCACACAGCCATGCAATCGCCATAGACAAACATTGGCAGTAGAATGGCCTTAATGAAGTGACTTTCAATGTGGCACAGTCATAGGATGCCACCTTTCCAACAAGTCAGTTCGTCAAGTTTCTGCCCTGNCTCCCCTCCAGATTCCAAGCAGAATGGCGACGCAGCCAACGCAGCCCTGGCTAACGAGGACTGCCCCACCATAGACATGGTGCTTGGGGAGGAGAGGAGTCCTGCTGCTGGGGGTCTGGGCACCGGCGGAAGCCGTGAGCGCTATCCCCATGACCGCGCCTGCTTCCTCCTCAGTACCGGAGAGTTCCGTGCTACAGACGGCAACGTGAGGAAAGGTACGCCCGGGTCAGGCTCAGGGTCAGGGCCGGGGTCAGAGCCGGGGTCAGAGTCAGGGGCTGCGCTCCGCCATACCCAAGGGTTCAGTAGCTCGACACTCAGCAGCTCAACACTCACTGTGTGCTCATGACACTCCCAAACACACATATACACACACACACACGCACGTACAGAACTATACACTTCAGAGCTGGTTCAAGTACCTTAGGTCAAATAGTTTCATTAAACTTAACAGTATTTGAGGTGTGTTTGATTCAGCTTTTTGTTTGCTTTTGGAACTATTCCATTGGTTCCATCGTACCAGGCAAACGTAATCAACTGCAGCTCTTGGAAGAATTTGACTTCCAATTCACACATACATAAACACACACATACACACACTACGGAAACACTGGGTATTTCCCTACCACCTCTCCTCTCCTCTCCCCTGGCCCCTCCCCTATCTCATATTTCTCATAACCAATCATTTTGACTGACAGTCACAGACCCCGCCCACAATACCCACAGGCTGTTTTGAGCTGTCTCACGCTCCAGACATTCCTATATGAACTGGGTTATGACACATTATGGCATAAGTGAAATATCAATGGATTGATATTTTGTTGGACCAGTTCCCACATGCTGTATTCAATTACATTGGCACCCCACGTCTACTACTGTATATGTAAATGTGCTGTGGTGCTTTCTATTGCCGTTCTGGACACTGGAGTTGTAAAATAACATATAGGTATTATTGCCTGAGTTTGGTACATATCAGTACATATCAGTACATATCAATACATATCAGCACATATCAATACATATCAGTACATATCAGAACATATCAATACATATCAATACATATCAGTACATATCAATACATATCAATACATATCAATACATATCAATAGTGCTCCATTGTAGCTCAGTTGGTTGAACATGGTGCTTGCAACGCCAGTATAGTGGGTTCAACCACCCATACGTAAAATTAATGCACACATGACTGTATGTCACTTTGGGTAAAAACATCTGCTAAATGGCATATATTATTATTATTATTATTATTATTAATATCGTTTTTCGACATACAGGCACTTACAGGTACTCTATTTCAACCCACCGGTTTAGCTCTGATTTTTCTTTCTTCAGCTTTAATGCACATTTTCACAGCCTGTTCTGAAACGAGATCTGTACAGTACGATCGCTGACTGAATAGCTATCACACTGCATCTGGCTGTCAATCTGTCTTCTACTGTCAATCTGTCTTCTACTGTCTGTAGTCATGCTCTCTCTCTCTCTCTCTCTGTGTGTATATATATACACTATATATACAAAAGTATTTGGACACCCCTTCAAATGAGTGGATTTGGCTATTTAAGTCACACACATTGCTGACAGCTGTATAACATCGAGCACACAGCCATGCAATCGCCATAGACAAACATTGGCAGTAGAATGGCCTTAATGAAGTGACTTTCAATGTGGCACAGTCATAGGATGCCACAGTTCGTCAAGTCAGTTCGTCAAGTTTCTGCCCTGCTAGAGTTGCCCGGTCAACTGTAAGTGCTGTTATTGTGCAGTGGAAACGTCTAGGAGCAAGTGGTAGGCCACACAAGCTCACAGAATGAGACTGCACAGTGCTGAAGAGCATAGCACGTAAAAATTGTCTGTCCTCAGTTGCAACACTCACTACAGAGTTCCAAACTACCTCTGGAAGCAACGTCAGCACAAGAACTGTTCATTAGGACCTTTATGAAATGGGTTTCCATGGCCAAGCAGCCGCACACAGGCCTAAGATCACCATGCCAATGCCAAGCGTCGGCTGGAGTGGTGTAAAGCTAGGCATCATTGGACTCTGGAGCAGTGGAAACGCGTTAGCGTTCTTGCAGAGAACGCTACCTGCCCATATGCTTAGGAATAAGGGTCTGGGGCTGTTTTTCATRGTTTGGGCTAGGCCGCTTCGTTCCAGTGAAGGGAAATCTTAACGCTACAGCATACAATGACATTCTAGACGATTCTGTTCTTCCAACTTTGTGTCAACAGTTTGGGGAAGGCCCTTTCCTGTTTCAGCATGACAATGCCCCTGTGCACAAAGCGAGGTCCATACAGAAATGGTTTGTCGAGATCAGTGTGGAAGAACTTGACTGGCCTGCACAGAGCCCTGACCTCAACCCCATCGAACACCTTTGGGATGCATTGGAACRCAGGCTGCGAGCCAGGCCTAATTGCCCAGCATCAGTACTCGACCTCGCTGTGGCTGAATGGAAGCAAGTCCCCACAACAATGTTCCAACATCTAGTGGAAAGCCTTCCCAGAAGAG
>NC_036853.1:39541137-39634270 GCF_002910315.2 Salvelinus sp. IW2-2015 | reverse complement strand
AAAAGGAGGTGTTTTGAATACTGATTTAACCTTTCTTGGTTATAACCTTTTTCGGCAGACAGATCTTCCAAAGCAGGAGTTGGCAATCCTTTACCAAGGATCACCTTCAGGCTCATTGTTCCAACCAAGCCTGTCCCCAAACAA
Organism: Salvelinus sp. IW2-2015; assembly: GCF_002910315.2. Classification (NCBI taxonomy): domain Eukaryota; kingdom Metazoa; phylum Chordata; class Actinopteri; order Salmoniformes; family Salmonidae; genus Salvelinus; species Salvelinus sp. IW2-2015. The sequence continues at coordinate 39,634,126 of NC_036853.1, read as the reverse complement.
TTTGACTTGCTGGTTTTAAGTATTAAACTTTCAAATAGCTCTTTGTTGACTGTGGCTGGGTCGCTATCGTCCTTCCATCATCAGCAGCCTGCTACCCTAAGCTCTCTCCTTAGGCCCCTTACACTAAGTCTGAATTTGGTCCTGCTAGGCTGACTTAAACTCGGGAATGCTTAACCACCTGACAAGTCCTAAAGCAATGGACTCCCTAAATCTTTTCTCAGATTGATTACCAATCCCACAAGGGTATGACTTCCAAAACACCCAGCAAAAGGCTACTCTTCGATGTTACCTCACTAATAATACTACAGGCATCAGTCTGTGTTTTCTGTAAGGACCTTAGTGATCCACTGTTTTACAGCCTAGTTCCAATGGCTGCTCAGGTGGAAACGCACCTGTCCTGACTCATAGACGTTGCTAAAAAACTTTAATGAGCAAGCCTTCCTTCAGTCTGACCTGGCCTCTGTAAAAATGGTAAACGGAATCAGCTTATCCCCTCTTGTCAAAGATGCTTGGACCTTCTTTTTTGCATATTTTCTGTCGAGTTTATTTAACAAACACCCCCCCATAAAAGAAATCGAAATTCAAAAAAAGGGTTCCAAGCCCCTTGGTTCGACCGTCACTCTTGCAGAGAAGCTATTACTCCACCTCAAGGAATTTGCATTTGGCAACAAGGTCGGCACACGCATACTCGGCTGACTGGTCTCGTTCAAGGCACATATGCAAAATAACGGTGCACTGCCAGGGCTATCCGGAGGCCAAAGGTTAGTTACTTTTAAGGAGCAGTTCTCTCTCTGGTGGGGGTCCTAACCCCAATAATCTCTCTGTGAAACGTTAAAGTACCTGGAGAATAAACCTCCCTCTTCCACAGCTGCCCATGTCCCTTAAAGTTTGATTGATTGGTTGTTCTGACGCAAGAAGGCACATGGCTGAGCTCTTTAATCACCACTTCATTTAAGTCAAGATTCCTATATTCGACTCCATCGCCAAGTCTAGTCTCTCTCTGGGAGGTCCCATTGCTTATTTAAAGGCGCGGGAGATCAAGCTGATCCTAACTGTTCATAGTTCCCTAGTTTATTTTGCGCTGTTATCCAAAAGTGTTGGGAAAAAACTTGTCCAATAATCAAACTGACTGGATCTGTCACTGCAACCTTAAGGTCGTCAATGATGTCACCCATTGCCCTTTGATTCCTACAACAATGTTGTCACCTGCCTATTTATTATTGACTTTGGCCCAACAGATTTTTGATACGGGTAGACCATTCCCATTCTGTGGGCCGGCTAAGAGAGTATTTGGTCGTCTATGACGGGTCTTGGCTCTGGGTTTGCCTAACTACCTCTCTCAAAGCGTGGACAGTGTAACTAAAGTCAGCAAAATTCTGCTGTTCTCAGCCAACTGCTCCTGTCACATCAAGGGACAACGCTACCACCAAGGCTTTGATTCCTAGGCCCCACCACTCTTCTCAAATTTGCTATATCAACAACATCAGCTTCAGGCAGTAAAAAGCGCTCACATCCATTTATATGCAGATGAACAGTTTCTCTATCACTCAGCTGGCCCCTCCCCGAGATTTTGTGTTACAATACTCTACAACAAAGCCTTCTTTGTGGTCCAACAAGCTTTCTCTTACCCTTACCTTGTTCTGAACCACCTCCTAATAAACACAAGGTAGGTGGTTTGGTAAGAGACATGCCCCTCTCCCCACAGGTGTGATTACTACCTCTGAGGGGTTTAGAGCTTGAGGTAGTCACATCATACAAGTACTTGGGAGCAGGCTAGATGGTACACTGTCCCTTCTCTCAAAGCACATATCAAAGCTGCAGGCTAAAGTTAAATTTTCAGACTTGGTACCTCTATCATAGATCGCTCCTCTTTTCACCCCAGCTGCCAAACAAACCCGAATTCAGGGATGACCATACCCTACCCTATGCTAAGATTACGAGACATAAGTTATAGATCGGCAGGTAAGGGTGCTCTGCGAGCCGGCTAATGTTTCCTTTACCAATTCGGCACATCAGAATTTTCCACCCAATGCTCCTTTATAGGACACAATACTTGCACTTCTATACTCCTCTGTAAACTGGATCATCTCGTGCTATACCGTCGTTCAAAGTCCCACTGGTTGATGCTTATTTATAAAACCCTCTTAGCCTCACTGCCCCCCTATCTGGAGATATCTACTGCAGCCCCATCTCCTATACAACCACCCGTTTCGCCAGTCACATTCTGTTTAAAGATCCCAAAAGCACACAAAATACCCTGGGTCACTCATCTTTTCATTTTCGCTGCAGCTAGCGACTGGAACGAGCTGCAACAAACACTCAAACTGGAACAGTTTTTATCTCAAATCTTCTTCATTCAAAGACTCACGTGGACACTCTTAATGACAGTTGTGGCTGCTTGCGTGAAATGTATTTTTGTCTAGTACCTTCTTGCCTGTTGTTCTTGCTGGCCCAATAATGTTGTACCATGTTTTGTCACTTGCTACCATGTTGTGTTGCACCATGTTGTCTGTCATGTAGGTTGCTACGTTACCATTGCTGTGGTTGTCATTGTTGCTGCCTTGCTATAGTTGTTGTCTAGGTCTCGTCTTATTGTAGTGTTTGCTGTCTCTCTTGTCGGGACTGTTGCGTCGTCCTATATTTATATATATATTTTTGTATTTTTTACAGCAGCCCTGTCCCCGGCAGGAGGCCTTTTGCCTTTGGTACGGCCCGTCATTTGTAAAATAATAATATGATTTCTTACTTGACTTGGCCTATGTTAAATAAAGGTTAAAAAAATAAAGTATAGTCCAAGTCTATTTGTTGACATTATGGCATAAATCGTGCCTGTTGATTTTGCATACAGTATTTCACCTGCTGATTCTAAAAGACATTCCTATTGGTTTAGATCAGGGGCTTGAGCGCGTAATTGTCATGTACAGCATCACTTTTTTAGATTAGCTGGTTGTTTCAATGGGTCATATTAGCAATATGAGTTGCAATATTATTCTTTTTCTTAATCTTGCAGTTTAACATTCACTGCGCACATACCCAGCTATACAGACCTCCGGGGGCGGGGGGGGGGAGAAACGAGGGTGAAAGGGAGGGATGAAGAAGAGAGGGGAACAAAGTGGCAAAGAAGATTAAAGTAGGGAAGGCAGAGAAGTTGAAGAAGCAAGAGAGAGAAATAGGGAGAGGGGAAGAGGAGAGAGAGCACCATTAGTGGAAACAGGCCATCTCCTATCTGTCCATCAAGGATTCGAGTGCAGCACAAGAGAGAGCAGCAAGCCTAAGCCGGTTCGTGCTTTGTGTCAGGGGAAAGGTCTCAATGGCAGAAGAGATCAACTGGAACAGCGCACATGAGAGAGATTAAGATTGAACGGACCACTAATTCTAAACAAAAACCACTCCAGTCAAATATGGCACCCTATTTCTCCCTATATAGTGCACTTACTTTTAACCAGTGCCATTGAGGTAGTGAAACTTCATTAGGGAAAGTAGTGTGCCCATTTTGGAAGCACTCCTGGACTACTCCAGTGTTTTTAAAAAGCACGACTGACAGACTGTAAGTGCCACTCAAGCTGCCTCTCCAGGGGGAACACTTTGGTCCTGGGATCAGCTCGTTACAGGACAAAGGCACTCTGCCTTCAACTAGGAATCCTTAGGGAGGAGATTCACCCTTGGTCCCGGATCAGCTCTTACAGGACAAACCACTCTGCTCATCCAATTTAAGATCCTGGAGGGCTGATGCTGCACTACTGTCTGGCTTAGGGGTTTTAATAGGGATAGGATTTGTCTTTCGCCAAATAATACACTCTAATTGAATTAGACATTTTATGAGAATAAATACTAAAATTGATAAACAAACACTGTAGAATAAATAATAATAAATAATACAAACTTTTGAACTCAGTGCATTGTGGGAGCATGTTGATGACTACAATGTAGGTATTTATCTGATTTGATACTTACTAGTACAACATATTTACATATTATTAAAGTGGAAAGAATATGCAATGCATTCATTTTGAATAATTCTAACCAGGAATGCTTGCACAAAAAGTCCCAGAGATGCTCTCATTCCACTGTTTCCTCTGGCAAGCAGTGGGAAATAAGGAGAAAGGGGAGACAGAAAAAGAGAGAGCGGAGTATGAGGAGAAAAAGAGGAGCGCCAGACGCGGAATAAAGATGAAGAAGGAAAGGAGGTGAAAAATAAATATAAACTCACAAGAAGAAAACCCAGAGTACATTACAGGACAAGAAAAAATAACAACCCACCAAGAAACAAATTATACACAACATTCATTGTACAATTAACACAAACACAATTCCCACACACCCTCAAACACAATCCCACATTACACTATTACCAAACTATACAATATTTAATCAGAGGAAAGTATTAAAAGAGAGAGGAGAGAAAAGGCTGCTTCCCAACATGTCCTGGTCTCTGAAGTGTACGCTTGTGCCTTTCCTCGGCGCATTTGACAAAGCATTGGATTTGTGGATTGGCAAATTGAAAAGCATTGGATTGGCTCTAAGACAGAAGGTTTCCAACCATATGTTTGAGGCAATACCAATTCTTTATTCTTTTTTAAATTCCATGAGGGGAGTGTTACAACGTCTGCACCACTTCAGGGAGATTCAGAGCTGAGAGATATTTGGATGCAGTAAGAGACGTAAGGAGCGCCAAGCTCCAACTTTAAACGCTCTTCCTGACCTTACTGCACTTTAGCATTTGTCAAACAGAGGTCAATAGTGGCAGTTGTTATAAAATAAACCACACTCTCAAAGTACAGAGCTACAGCAGACACCACCTCCTGGGCCAACAGAAACAAGCGAGAAGCGCCAGAAGGAGGAGGAGGAGGGGAAGAAGGGGAGGTTTTAAAGCAACTATATCCACTTTAAAAGCGGACAGGGCCGGCAGCCATTTTGTGGCGCCTTTTGGAGGATGTCTTTTTTTTTCCTGTTTTAGAGTGTGGAATGAAGCTTCTATTATTAATATTACAGTTGCTATCCAGCGGCGTGGCGCTCAACACACTAACCACAACCCCACTAACACCAGTCCAGCTAGTCCCCATTCAATGACCGTGACGAGCTACTACCGTTCACTTTACCGTAAGCACTGCACGTAGCAGTGTGGTTGTCTGTCTGTCTTTGATGGTTGTCCGTTAGTCGGTCCTGTTGTAAAGTCTGTCTCGTCGGTGTCATCGTCTGACTGATGTTTGCTTTGTATCAAGTCCTGTCTGGCCAGTCTGTCTTGCCACTTCTGTCTTCTGTTCCTGTGTGTAACACTGTATGTGTGGAGGGGTGCGCTATACACCTGCCCAGTGCCGGTAAGCGCCGTTCATTTCAAAGTGTGTACAGGATCTAGACTAAGACTATACACTCTTGATCTAGCCTGGCCTTAGTTGCTCTCCCACTAAAAGACTGAAGCACACCTTAAAAAAGCACTAGACCAGTTGAACAGTGTTCAGCACAGCCAAATGCATCCCCCACTCCAGCCCACTAACATTCATAGATCTACTGCTTTGTATAGACTACGATAGTTGTCAGCTTGAGTCAATCCACTCGTATAGGGACATTTGTGGTGGGTTGGGGATTAGGGAGCAGGCATAAGATCTGATCAGAGTCAGTCTTGGTTTAGGGTTGTAAAAGGAGAATGGAGAGGACTGACTCTGGACTAGCACATAGGGCCTGGGCACCCCCCTGGTACTGTGATGAAACAATGTTTTGGTCCCTCAGAGTGGAGGGCAATTCCAGAAAAGAGAGAGAAGTAACCAGCTTTCACTTCAAGAAAATGAATCCAGTACACCACCAGTGGCCTTTACTCTGCTACCAGTTGTATATCGACAAACATGTTCCACACTGATTTGTTCAATCATCTGGATTTAAATAAGTCACTGTTTTTTCTCTCGATATTCTCCAATATTGTCTATGGATTATACAGTATCTTGGATTTGTGTATTGTTTTGTGTGACTGTTGTACACTGCTAAACATGGCAGTTGTACTGGTGATCTCTGAGTAAGGCGAGAAGGAGACACCAGAGTAAAGAGCCACAGGAGTGAGAAGAGGACACGGCAACACAAAACAAAAAACACAAACAAAACGAAGGGAGCCAAAAGGGAAAAACACAGGACACACCACGGCAGGACAGACGGACGGACGGAGGGAGGGACAGAGACTGGGGAGAGGACAGCGACAGACAGACAGACAAGTGTAACGCAGAGCAACAAGAGCCGACATACAAACGCATGACACGACACAACCTGAGGAGGGAGACAACAACAAGACACGTCAGAAGACATGGCCCCCCCTCACAACCCCACCCTCCCTCCCATGGTGGTCCTCACACACATACACACAAACACACACACACATTGCAGAGAACAGAGGGCTAGCATTGCAGCCGACATACACACACATACACGCAAACGCACTTGCACGCACACAGCGCTAAACCGATGGACAGAGGGACATCCACAGCCAAACCACAGGTACCGTAGGCTCATTCACACCCACACACTCCCGATCAGGCAATCGTTGAGTTATGTTGGTAGCGTTGCGTAGTTGGCTTAATTGGTCAAATGGCGTCATTAGAAGGGCTCAGTTATGGTGTGTAACAGGAGCTCATAAGACGGGGAGTCGAGGGGTAGGCTACAAGTACATTGGTGGTGTGTGTTGTGTGTGTGTGGAGGAGTAGAGTTCTGAGAGGGTGAATTTGAATGGAGGCCTGGGCTGAGATTGCAGACGAGGTCTCTGGGAAGGAGGGAGGAAGGATGGAGGGAGGGAAGAGATGAGGAGGGGGAGGTGGGGTGGTCCATCATATCGCTCACATCACGTTACATAACGCCATTTAGCCTCCCATTGCACAATTAAGCGCCGGCTCCTCCTCTCTCATCCTCTTCTTCTCCCTCTATTGGATCCAATGAGTCATGTAGGTCTAATCGGGCCCATTCGCTCAGGGCACATTCTCTCACCCCTCAGTGGAAAACGGTTTTGGCGTTTTGTGGTGGTGAGAGAGAGAGAGAAGAGAAGGTTGAGTAAGAGAGAGAGAAGAGAAGAGAGAGAGAGAGATGGAGAGTGGGGAGAGAGAGAGACAGAGAGGACTACACTGGCCTGCAGGAACTGAGAGGGGGTTTGGGGTCATCCGGAGGGGCAAAAAGGAGGTTAAAGGTTGTGGTCTGTCTGTGTGTATAATGTAAGGTTAAGTGCAGAAGTTGAAACTGAATGAAATTGACCAAAAGCTAAGCCATAGTTGGGGTTGAACTGTGTTAAATGTGGGGAGACGTAACACATACATTCCAAACATACGTTGATGTACAGTGCCCTCCTGAATGATTGTCCACCCTCGGTTAAATATGAAGAAAAAAGGCTGTGAAAAAATGTCATTGTTGTTTATCAGCTTTGATTTTACACTCAAAATATCATATGAATCTGACCTGTAATTGAGTAAAAAAAAAATAAAAATAAAATAATAAAATTCATCAAGAAATAATTATTTTATTCAAAAACATGTGTGTCACAATTATTGGCACCCTAGAAATTCTTAGGAACAAAATCTAATTAATGTACTGTATATTCCGATTAAGATATGACTTTTAAAGTTCATCTGACTCTTTGGGAACTCTTAAGTGGTCCATCCATGACTTCCTATTTCACTGGGATATAAATATGAGGCGACACACAAGCTAAACTCCCTTAGTCATCCATCAACATCGGGAAAGGCCAGAGAACACACAAATGAAAATGACTTTAAAAAAATTTAAAATTAAGTTGTTGACCTTCACAAATCTGCAATGGCTATAAAATGATAGCTACAACCCTGATAATACACATTTCCACTATTAGGGCAATAATTAAGAAATGTAAAGCAACTGGAGCAGTGATAATCCTGCTTGGAGAAGAGGACGCAAGTTTATTTTGACCCCACACCAGAGTGAGAGGGATGGTTCAAGAGGCCAAAAAAATCTCCAAGGATCACAGTTGGAGAATTGCGAAATTGGTTACATCTTGGGGTCACCCAACACTCCAGAACTACAATTAGACGCCACCTCTATGCCAACAAGTTATTTGGAAGGGTCGCCGCCTTGCTGTCACCAAACCACAAACGTAAGCGCCTGGAGTTTTGCTATATGTCATTGGAACTTTGATTGGAACTAGGTTTTTGGTCTGATGAGCACTAAAATACAGCTTTTTGGCAAACAAACACCAGATGGTGGTGTTTGGTGTAAAAAGAGCCATGTCCTACAGAAAATAACCTAATCCCCATTGTGAAGTACGGTGGTGGATCTGTGATGTTGCTGGGGATGTTTACTTCCAAAAGGCCCTGGGAACCTTGTTAGGATACATGGCATCATGGACTCCATCAAGCACAGAATATTTTCGGCCAAAACCTGTCTGCCTCTACCAGGAGGCTAAAACTGGGTCATCCGGGCAGGACAACGATCCAAAGCATACCTCTGAATCCATACTAAAATGGTTCACTGACCCATCGAATCAAGCTTTTGCAAACGGCCATCCCAGTCCCCTGACCTAAACCCATTGAAACCTGTGGGGTGAGCTGAAGAGGAGAAGCCCACAAGCGAGACCATGGACTCTGAAGGATCTGGAGAGTTTCTGTATGGAGGAATGGTCTCAAATTCCTTCCTATGTGTTTTCCCAAACTCATCAAACATTATAGGATACGACTCAAAGCTGTTATCTTGGCAAAGGGAAAGGGGGCACAAAGGACTAAATGCAGGGGAGCCAATAATTGTGACATGCACTGGTTTAGAATTAAAATATTTATTTATTGTATGACCGTTTTTGTTTTTCTTTGAAAATGTTTAACTCAATTAAAGTTCGATTCATATGATATTTTTGACGTGGGAAGTTACAAGCTGCATAAACAGGCAATTACATTTTTCACTGCCTTTTTAAGTGACCATAATTCAAGGGGCCTGTATGCGAGCACACGCACCCTGCGCTCACGAACAACCACTCTCGCAAACACACGATAGCACGCGCAACGCACCCTTCACGCATCCCACGCGGCCTGCACCGACGATCTCACGCACACAAACGCCCGACGCACACCCGAGCACGAAACACACATACACACATACATTTACCTTCCCACCCTACACTTAGCACCATAATCTACCATGAAAATGCTGGAACCAAACCTTAAAACTTTACTAGGAACAAGCCAATTAACTGTCATGCATTCTTACAACATTACAAACCTTTTAAGAGTGTGTGGTTGTGGGGGCAGCAGGGGGGGCGGGGGGGGGGGGGGGGGCATGTTACTTCATCGTGATATTGTGTGTTGCTTTGCTGTGGTTTGCACAACGCTTGCCATGTTACTGTCTTACTGTCGCTCGTGTTTGCTCATTGTGCTTTCAACCAAAAACTTCTGTATTGTTGTCTTTTGTGTTACCTCTGAATTCGCTATGTTGGCTTTTATCCAGGAGGACCGAAGGCCTGACTATCGCATTGACGGGCTCTCCTGCTTGTAGCAGGGCGGGACCCTCCCGGCTTGAACCACTCCTCTTCCCTGAGGGGGATGCCGAGGCTGGCCGCTGCAGCGTCTTGGTGTTTGTTGGAGTGGGGGTTTGTTAGAGGCAGCTAAGTACTTTTGGGGATCGGGGCACGTCAGGGCAGGTCCGGGCAGGGGGGTAGTTTTTAGGTTGAGGTTGAGTGGCGCCGCGGTTCAAAAATGGCAAGGTGGAAGGGGTTGGATTTGTTGTCGAGGTCCTAGAAACAATGGGATTGTAGGTGAAAGAGAAAGCACGTGTGAGTGGCTACAAGGTAAATAAAAAAGATGTCCAGTGAGAAAGCATAGACAGAAATGGAGGGCCAAAAAAGGCAGAGGGAGAGAATAAGTGATGGGTGGCACGATAGCAACGCAAGACAGGGGTGGAGAGAGGAAGAGACAAAGAGGATAACAAAGCATGACCAATTAAATGAGAGCCCAGAAATGAGAGCCAACAATAACAGATAGTATAGATAGGAAGATAGATAGATAGATAGATAGATAATAAGATAGATAGATAGATAGATTAGATAGATAGATATTAGATAGATAGATTAGTGCATAATAGATAGATAGATAGATAGAATAGATAGATAGATAAGATAGAGTCAGATAGATAGATTAGATAGATAGATAGACTAGATAGATAGATAGATGATACTACATGACCAAAAAGTATGCCTGGACACCTACTCTGAACTAATCATACCGAACATTTATAGGGCATTAATAATGAGTTGGTCCCTATTTTTCTGCGTAACGGCCTTCTAATCTATCTATCTATCTATCTATCTATCTATCTATCTATCTATCTATCTATCTATCTATCTATCTATCTATCTATCTATCTATCTATCTATCTATCTGTATTGTGGCTCTCATTCTGGCTCTCATTTATTGGTCATGCTTTGTTCCTCTTTGTCTCTCTCTCCTCTCCACACCCTGTCTGCTTGCTATCGCTCCACCCATCCATTCATCCTCCTCTCCCCTCTGCCCCTGCCCTCCATTTCTCCATGCTTTCTCACTGGACATCTTTTTTATTTACCTTGTACCACTCACCTGCTTCTTCTTTCACCTGACATCCCCATTGTTCTACCTCCAACAATCCAACCCCTTCCACCTGCCATTTTTGAACCGCCACCTCAACCTCAACCTAAAACTAACCCCCCGTCCGGCCTGCCCCTAACGTCCCCGATCCCAAATACACTCCTCTACAAACCCCACTCCAACAAACACCAGACGCTGCAGCGGCCAGCCCGGCATCCCCCCCAGGAGAGGAGTGGTTCAAGCCGGAGGGGCCTCTGCTACAGCAGGACCTCAATGCAAACTCAGCCTCCTCCTGGATCAAACCATAGCGAATCAGAGGTAACACAAAAGACACATACAGAAGTTTGGTTGAAAGCACAATGAGCAAACACACAGTAAGACAGTAACATGGCAAGCGTGTGCAAACCACAGCAAAGCACACACACACATGAAGTAACATAACAGCTTTGAGTCGTATCCTATAATGTTTGATGAGTTGGGAAAACACATAGGAAGGAATTTGAGACCATTCCTCCATACAGAAACTCTCCAGATCCTTCAKAGTCCATGGTCCTCGCTTGTGGGCTCTCCTCTTCAGCTCACCCCACAGGTTTTCAATGGGGTTTAGGTCAGGGGACTGGGATGGCCGTTGCAAAAGCTTGATTCGATGGTCAGTGAACCATTTTAGTATGGATTCAGAGGTATGCTTTGGATCGTTGTCCTGCCCGGATGACCCAGTTTTAGCCTCCTGGTAGAGGCAGACAGGTTTTGGCCGAAAATATTCTGGTGCTTGATGGAGTCCATGATGCCATGTATCCTAACAAGGTTCCCAGGGCCTTTGGAAGTAAAACATCCCCACAACATCACAGATCCACCACCRTACTTCACAATGGGGATTAGGTTATTTTCTGTATGACTATGGCTCYTTTTACACCAAACCCACCTCTGGTGTTTGTTGCCAAAAAGCTGTATTTTAGTCTCATCAGACAACARAACCTRGTTCCAATCAAAGTTCCAATGACATATAGCAAACTCCAGGCGCTTACGTTTGTGGTTTGGTGACAGCAGAGGCGGCGACCCTTCCAAATAACTTGTTGGCATAGAGGTGGCGTCTAATTGTAGTTCTGGAGCGTTGGTGACCCCAAGATGTAACCAAYTTCGGCAATTCTCCAACTRTGATCCTTGGAGATTTTTTTGGCCTCTTGAACCATCCCTCTCACTCKGTGTGGGGTCAAAATAAACTTGCGTCCTCTTCCAAGCAGGATTATCACTGCTCCAGTTGYTTTACATTTCTTAATTATTGCCCTAATAGTGGAAATGTGTATTATCAGGGTTGTAGCTATCATTTTATAGCCATTGCCAGATTTGTGAAGGTCAACAACTTAATTTTAAATTTTTTTAAAGTCATTTCATTTGTGTGTTCTCTGGCCTTTCCCRTGTTGATGGATGACTAAGGGAGTTTAGCTTGTGTGTCGCCTCATATTTATATCCCAGTGAAATAGGAAGTCATGGATGGACCACTTAAGAGTTCCCAAAGAGTCAGATGAACTTTAAAAAGTCATATCTTAATCGGAATATACAGTACATTAATTAGATTTTGTTCCTAAGAATTTCTAGGGGTGCCAATAATTGTGACACACATGTTTTTGAATAAAATAATTATTTCTTGATGAATTTTTATTATTTTTATTTTATGTTTTTTTTTTACTCAATTACAGGTCAGATTCATATGATATTTTGAGTGTAAAATCAAGCTGATAAACAACAATGACATTTTTTCACAGCCTTTTTTCTTCATATTTACCGAGGGTGACAATCATTCAGGAGGGCACTGTACATCAACGTATGTTTGGAAATGTATGTGTTTACGTCTCCCCACATTTAACACAGTTCAACCCCAACTATGGCTTAGCTTTTGGTCAATTTCATTCAGTTCAACTTCTGCACTTAACCTTACATTATACACACAGACAGACGCACAACCTTTAACCTCCTTTTCTGCCCTCCGGATGACCCCAAACCCCCTCTCAGTTCCTGCAGGCCAGTGTAGTCCTCTCTGTCTCTCTCTCTCCCCCACTCTCCATTCTCTCTCTCTCTCTTCTCTTCTCTCTCTCTTACTCAACCTTCTCTTCTCTCTCTCTCTCACCACCAAAACGCCACAACCGTTTTCCACTGAGGGGTGAGAGAATGTGCCCTGAGCGAATGRGCCCGATTAGACCTACATGACTCATTGGATCCAATAGAGGGAGAAAGAGAGGATGAGAGAGAGGAGCCGGGCTTAATTGTGCAATGGGAGGCTAAATGGCGTTATGTAACGTGATGTGAGCGATATGATGRCCACCCCCACCTCCCCCTCCTCATCTCTTCCCTCCCTCCATCCTTCCYTCCCTCCTTCCCAGAGACCTCGTCTGCAATCTCAGCCCAGGCCTCCATTCAAATTCACCCTCTCAGAACTCTACTCCTCCACACACACACAACACACAGGATTTCTCACCACATGTACTTGTAGCCTACCCCTCGACTCCCCGTCTTAGAGCCCTGTTACACACCATAAACTGAGCCCTTCATGACCCATTTGACCAATTAAGCCACTACGCAACGCTACCAACATAACTCAAGATTCTGATCGGGAGTGTGTGGGTGTGAATGAGCTACGGTACCTGTGTTTGGCTGTGGATGTCCCTCTGTCCATCGGTTAGCGCTGTGTGCGTGCAAGTGCGTTTGCGTGTATGTGTGTGTATGTCGGCTGCAATGCTAGCCCTCTGTTCTCTGCAATGTGTGTGTGYGTTTGTGTGTATGTGTGTGAGGACCACCATGGAGAGGAGGGTGGGGTTGTGAGGGGGGCCATGTCTTCTGACGTGTCTGTTGTTGTCTCCCTCCTCAGGTTGTGTCGTGTCATGCGTTTGTATGTCGGCTCTTGTTGCTCTGCGTTACACTTGTCTGTCTGTCTGTCGCTGTCCTCTCCCCAGTCTCTGTCCCTCCCTCCGTCCGTCCGTCTGTCTGTCCGTGGTGTGTCCTGTGTTTTCCTTTTGTGCTCCCTTTGTTTTTGTTGTCGTTTTTTGTTTTGTGTTGCCGTGTCCTCTTCTCACTCCTGTGGCTCTTTACTCTGGTGTCTCCTCTCGCCTTACTCAGAGAYACCAGTACAACTGCCATGTTTAGCAGTGTACAAACAGTCACACAAACAATACACAAATCCAAGATACTGTATAATCCATAGACAATATTGGAGAATTCCGAGAGAAAAAACAGTGACTTATTTAAATCCAGATGATTGAACCAAATCAGTGTGAACATGTTTGTCGATATAAACTGGTAGCAGAGTAAAGGCCACTGGTGTGTACTGGTTCATTTCTTGAAGTGAAAGCTGGTTACTTCTCTCTCTYTTCTGGAATTGCCCTCCACTCTGAGGTGACCAAAACATTGTTTCATCACAGTACCAGGGGGGTGCCCAGGCCCTATGTGCTAGTCCAGAGTCAGTCCTCTCCATTCTCCTTTACAACCCTAAACCAAGACTGACTCTGGATCAGATCTTATGCCTGCTCCCTAATCCCCAACCACCACAAATGTCCCTATACGAGTGGCATTGACTCAAGCTGACAAGCTATCGTAGTCTATACAGCAGTAGATCTATGAATGTTAGTGGCTGGAGTGGGGGATGCATTTGGCTGTGCTGAAACACTGTTCATGAGTCTAGTGCTTTTTAAGGTGTGCTTCAGTCTTTTAGTGGGAGAGCACTAAGGCCAGGCTAGATCAAAACGTATAGGTCTAGTCTAGATCCTGTACACACTTTGGGAATGAACGGCTTACCGGCACTGGGCAGGTGTATAGCGCACCCCTCCACACATACAGTGTTACACACAGACAGAGACAGAATGGCAGACAGACTGGCAGACAGACTGATTTTACAAGCAGACAGTCAGTCAGACCGACTGACCGACCGACCGACAGACAGACTTACAACCAGACCGACTGACGGACCAACCATCAGACAGACAGACAGACACACTGCTACGTGCAGTGCTAGGTAAGTGACGGTAGTAGCCGTACGGTCTGTGGTGACTAGCTGACTGGTGTTAGTGGGGGTTAGTGTGTTGAGCCACAGCCGCTGACGGCCCTGTAATATTAATAATAGAAGCTTCATCCACACTCTAAAAGCAAAAAAAGACATCCTCCAAAGGCGCCMCAAAATGGCTGCCGGCCTTCCGCTTTTAAAGTGGGATATAGTGCTTTAAACCTCCCCTTCTTCCCCTTCCTCCTCCTCCTTCTGGCGCTTCTCCTTTGTTTCTGTGCCCAGAGTGGTTCTGCTGGCTTTATTTTAGTGTGGTTTATTTTATAACACGTGCAGCTTTGACCTCTGTTGACAAATGCTAAAGTGCAGAGGTCAGGAGAGGTTAAAGCTTGGAGGCTTGGGCTCCTTACGTCTATACCCTGCATCCCAATATCTCTCCTGACTCCTGAAGTGTGCACTTGTTCACTCCCCCTCATGGATTTAAAAKAAAAAGATTGGTATGCCTCAAACATATGGTGGAAACTCTGTCTAGAGCAAATCCAATGCTTTTCAATGCATCCACAAATCCAATGCTTTTCAAATGCGCCGAGGGAAGCACAAGCGTACACTTCAGGAGACAGGACATGTTGGGAAGCAGCCTTTCTCTCCCTCTCTCTTTAATACTTTCCTCTGATAAATATTGTATAGTTGTAATAGTGTAATTGGTGTGTTTGAGGGTGTGTGTGGATATTGTGTTGTGTTTTATGTACAATGATGTGTGTATAATTTGTTTCTTGGTGGTTGTTATTTTCTTGTCTGTAATGTACTCTGGGGTTTTCTTTCTTGTGAGTTTTATTTTATTTTTCACCTCCTTTCCTTCTTCATCTTTACCGCGCCTCCTCTTTTCCTCTCATACTCTCGCTCTCTCTCATTCTGTCTCCCCTTTCTCCTTATTTCCCACTGTTGCCAAGGAAACAGTGGAAGAGAGCATTCTGGGACTTTTGTGCAAAGCATTCTGGGTTAGATTATTCAAATGAATGATTGCATAATTCTTTCACTTTAATAATATGTAAATATGTTGTACTAGTAAGTAATCAAATCAGATAATACTACATGTAGTCATCAAACCATGCTCCCACAATGCACTGAGTTCAAGTTGTATTATTATTATTATTTATTCTACAGTGTTTGTTTATCATTTTAGTATTTATTCTCATCATGTACTATTCATTAGAGTGTATTATTTGGCGAAAGACAAATCCTATCCCTATTAACCCTAAAGCAGACAGTAGTGCAGCATCAGCCCTCAGGACTCTTATTGGAGCAGAGTGGCTTTGTCCTGTAAGAGCTGATCCGGGACCAGGGTGAATCTCCTCCCTAAGGATTCCTAGTGGAGCAGAGTGCCTTTGTCCTGTAAGAGCTGATCCAGGACCAAAGTGTTCCCCTGAGAGCAGCTTGAGTGGCACTTACAGTCTGTCAGGCTCTGCTTTTAAAACACTGGAGTAGTCCAGGAGTGCTTCCAAAATGGCACCCTATTCCCTATGAAGTTCACTACCCTCAATGTGCACTGGTTAAAAGTAGTGCACTATATAGGGAATAGGGTGCCATATTTGACTGGAGTGGGTTTGTTTAGAATTAGTGGTCCGTTCAATTAATCTCTCTCATGTGCGCTGTTCCAGTTGATCTCTTCTGCCATTGACTTTCCCCCATAGACACAAAGCACCACCGCCATTAGGCTGCTGCTCTCTCTGTGCTGCACTCGGAATCATTGATGGACGGAAGGAGATGCCGTTCCACAATGGTGTTCTCTCTCTCTCTTCCCCTCTCCCTATTTCTCTCTCTTGCTTCTTCAACTTCTCTGCCTTCCCTACTTTAATCTTCTTTGCCACTTTGTTCCCTCTCTTCTTCACCTCCGCTTTTCACCCTCGTTTCTCCCCCCCCCCGCCCCCGGAGGTCTGTATAGCTGGGTATGTGCTGCAGTGATGTTAAAACTGCAGATTAAAGACAAAGATAATATTGCACTTATATTGCTAATATTGACCATTGAACAACAGCTAATCTAAAAAATGATGCTGTACATGACAATACGCGCTCAACCCCCCTCGATCTAAACCAATAGGATGTCTTTTAGAATCAGCAGGTGAAAATACTGTATGCAAAATCAGACAGGCACGATTATGCATAATGTCAACAAATAGACTTGGATATACTTTATTTTATTTAACCTTTATTTAACTAGGCAAGTCAGTTAAGAATAAATTATTATTTACAATGACGGCCTACCAAAAGGCAAAAGGCCTCCTGCGGGGACAGGGGCTGTGTAAAAAAATACAAAATATATATATAAATATAGGACAAAACGCACATCCCGACAAGAGAGACAGCACAACACTACATAAAGAGAGACCTAAGACAACAACATAGCAAGGCAGCAACACATGACAACACAGCATGGTACGTAGCAACACTACATGACAACAACATGGTAGCAACACAACATGGTAGCAGTACAAAACATGGTACAAACATTATTGGGCACAGACAACAGCAAGAAGGTACAGACAACAATACATCACGYAAAGCAGCCACAACTGTCATTAAGAGTGTCCACGTGAGTCTTTGAATGAAGAGATTGAGATAAAACTGTCCAGTTTGAGTGTTTGTTGCAGCTCGTTCCAGTCGCTAGCTGCAGCGAACTGAAAAKATGAGTGACCCAGGGATTTGTGTGCTTTGGGGATCTTTAACAGAATGTGACTGGCAGAACGGGTGTTGTATATGGAGGATGAGGGCTGCAGTAGATATCTCAGATAGGGGGGAGTGAGGCCTAAGAGGGTTTTATAAATAAGCATCAACCAGTGGGACTTACGACGGGTATACAGAGATGACCAGTTTACAGAGGAGTATAGAGTGCAGTATTGTGTCCTATAAGGAGCATTGGTGGAAAATCTGATGGCCGAATGGTAAAGAACATCTAGCCGCTCGAGGAGAACTTACTGCCGATCTATAAATTATGTCTCCGTAATCTAGCATAGGTAGGATGGTCATCTGAATCAGGGTTTGTTTGGCAGCTGGGGTAAAGAGGAGCGATTATGATAGAGGTACAAGTCTAAATTTAACTTTAGCTGCAGCTTTGATATGTGCTGAGAGAAGGACAGTGTACCGTCTAGCCATGCTCCCACGTATTTGTTGATGTGACTACCTCAAGCTCTAAACCCTCAGAGGTAGTAATCACACCTGTGGGGAGAGGGGCATTCTTCTTACCAAACCACATGACCTTTGTTTTGGAGGTGTTCAGAACAAGGTTAAGGGTAGAGAAAGCTTGTTGGACACTAAGAAAGCTTTGTTGTAGAGTATTTAACACAAAATCCGGGGAGGGGCCAGCTGAGTATAAGACTGTATCATCTGCATATAAATGGATGTGAGSGCTTTCTACTGCCTGAGCTATGTTGTTGATATAAATTTGAGAAGAGTGTGGGGCCTAGKATCAAGCCTTGGTGTACTCCCTTGATGACAGGCAGTGGCTGAGACAGCAGATTTTCTGACTTTATACACTGCACTCTTTGAGAGAGGTAGTTAGCAAACCAGGCCAAAGACCCCTCATAGACACCAATACTCCTTAGCCGGCCCACAAGAATGGAATGGTCTACCGTATCAAAATCTTTGGCCAAGTCAATAAAAATAGCAGGACAACATTGTTTAGAATCAAGGGCAATGGTGACATCATTGACGACCTTTAAGGTTGCAGTGACAGATCCAGTCAGTTGATTATTGACAAGTTTTTCCAACACTTTTGATAAACAGCGCAAAATAGAACTAGGACTATAACAGTTAGGATCAGCTTGATCTCCCCCTTTAAATAAGCAATGGGAACCTCCCCAGAAAGGAGAGACAGACTTGGCGATGAGTCAAATAGGAATCTTGACTTAATGAAGTGGTGATTAAAGAGCTCAGCCATGTGCTTCTTGTCAGTAACAACCACATCATCAACTTTAAGGGACATGGGCAGCTGTGAAGAGGAGGGTTTATTCTCCAGGTCTTTAACCGTTTTCCAGAATTTATTGGGGTYAGACCCACAGAGAGAGAACTGCTCCTTAAAGTAACTAACTTTGGCCTTCCGGATAGCCTGAGTGCACTTATTTCTCATTTGCCTGAACGAGAGCCAGTCAGCCTGAGTATGCRTGTGCCGAGCCTTTTGCCAAATGCAATTCTTGAGGTGGAGTAACTCTGCAAGATCACGGTCGAACCAGGGGCTGAACCTKTTTTKAATTCTCATTTTCTTTATGGGGGGTGTTTGTTAATAATACTACAGAAAATATCAAAAAGAAGGTCCAAGCRTCTTYGACAGAGGGGATCAAGCTGATTCTTTACCATTTTACAGAGGCCAGGTCATGAAGGAAGGCWTGCTCATTAAAGTTTTTTAGCAAACGTCTATGACAAGTCAGGACAGGTCGTTTCACTGAGCAGCCATTGCGAACTCAGGCTGTAAAACAGTGATCACTAAGGTCATTACAGAAAACACCAGACTGATGCCTGTCAGTATTATTAGTGAGGATAACATCAAGAAGAGTAGCCTTTTCTGGGTGTTTGGAGTCATACCTTGTGGRATTGGTAATMATCTGAGAAAGATTTAGGGAGTCCCATTGCTTTAGGACTTGGTCAGGTGGTTAAGCATGTCCCAGTTTAAGTCACCTAGCAGGACAAATTCAGACTTAGTGTAAGGGGCYAGGAGAGAGCTTAGGGTACAGGCTGCTGATGATGKAGGACGATAGCACCCAGCAACAGTCAACAAAGAGCTATTTGAAAGTTTAATACTTAAAACCAGCAAATCAAATTGTTTGGGGACAGACTTGGTGGAGACAATCGAGCACTGAAGGTGATCCTTGGTAAGGATTGCCACTCCCCCTGCTTTGGAAGATCTGTCTTGCCGAAAAAGGTTATAACCAGAAAGGTTAACATCAGTATTCAAAACACTCTTYCTTAACCACATCTCAGTAATGACCAACACATCTGGATAGGAKCTTTGAACCCACACTTTCAATTGATCCATTTTAGGTAATAAGCTTCTAGTGTTAACGTGCAGAAAACCCATGCTTTTACAAGAGCAGAAATCAGTGAAGCAGATGTCAGAGCACAAGTCAGGATTGGGGCTTGCAACAGTAGATGGGCCAGGGTGTACATGCACATTTCCAGATATCATCAGCAGTAATACAATCAGGCAAGGCAGAGGACAGGGAGAGCTCTGCAGTGATGATTTATGACATCTGAATGTGCATCAGATGGCAACAAGATCATATTGTACAGCAATTTCATCAGGTAACATGAATACAAAGCCGGCTAGAGGTAGTTCGAATGGGATGGGAGGCCAAACGTCTGTGTAACCAATAGGGAGTAAGAGTCCCGAGTGTGGGAACAAACATTGTTCGTAGTCAACAATGCATGCAGGAGTCATGAGGCAAATAGCAAAATGCACAATCATTAAAAAAAAATATATATAACTACTTGGGGCTAGCCATTGTAAGTTCAGAGTCACTCGCCCCAACAGTGCTTGTGTGCTGGAGGCGAGTGAACGCTCGGGAGAGAGGAGGGGGGGGGTACCTGTACAGGGGGGGAGACAACCAGGGCAGACGGTAAACAGATCGCATGTGACAGTGACATAGAGTCTGCATTATGTCAACAAATAGACTGGGATATACTGCATGTGACAGTGAGTCCTGGAGTGTGTGTGTGAGCGTGTGTGTGTGTGTTATTTATTGTCATATCTCGGTCATTGACGCCAACATGGAATAATTTCTACTGTATATACTCTGGTTATCCTCTGTATATACAGAACATATGTGTAATATACATCTAAGGGCTATGTTCAGTGTAGCAGTGTCAGTACAGCAAACTGTTTCTTGTTTCTTAGATGTGATTGCGTCGAATATTACCATAATACTGAACTAACACTTTTCACCTCAGGGAATATTTCTCTTTCTCTGTCTGTCCTGTCCCTCCTCTCTCTCTTTCTCTCCATTTTACTCTTTTTCCCTCTCTCTCTCTTTCTCCCTCAATCTCTCTTTTCTGCCCTCCCTCCTCTTTCTCGCTCTCTCTTTCTCTCTCTCTTTCTCTTCCGCCCCCATTCTCTCTCTCTGTCTCTCTGTCTCTCTGTCTCTCTGTCTCTCTCTCTCTTTCTCTCTTTTTCTCTCTCTCTCTGTCATGGGCCACTATCAAGGTACATGCAATATGCATGAGGAAAAGAACAGTAGGATTAGATTCTTCAGGAGGAGATGTAGTAGATTCATTCATTCATCTATAGCGCCCCTCTCCCTCTCCCCATCGTAAGTAATGTGTGTTCAGCATGTGTGTTCATATATGTGTCCATGTGACATAGCAGAGAGCTGGCCATCTAGGCCCCAGTGTGGTTTCCTATGAAGCAACTCAATGTTCTATGGGGATATGGTGCTTGTGTGTTAAAACGGGGTTCAGTTTGTCATGCTATGTCTGATACATACAGATGTTCTACTGTATGTATGGTTACTGTGTCAATTGTGTTGTTGTCTGTCATACATCCATAAATGTGAAAAATGTGTTTCAAATATTGCCTCGGGTGATTACAAATCTACATGTTGTTTCGTAATGTGACATAACAATAATCAGCCAATGCAAATATATCATMATTTATATATGATACTAAAAAAGTGGGAAAGTAATAAGAAACATTTATGCAAATTAAATCTATAAATTAAAATGTACTATACTTTGGCAAATTTGTTGAGTGGTTGAAAAATTAGTTTAAATGACTCCAACCTAAGTGTATGTAAACGTCCGACAACTGTATATATTCATGTATTTAAGCTGCTTGTATTTAATGCCACAGTGAATCTACAGTGATAGATACTACAGTGATACCACAGTAATACTACAGTGATATGTTACTACAGTGATACCACAGTGATACTACAGTGATACTACACTAATGCCACAGTGATACGATACTACAGTGGTATTGTACCACAGTAATACTACCGTGATACTACAGTGATACTACTATAGTGATAGTACAGTTGTATTACAGTGATACTACACTAATACTACAGTGATACTACAGTTGTACTACAGTAATTCTACAGCACACATATTATTGAACTCTATTGCTACAWAGGCATTTACTGCACAATACTGGTGTATATAGCTTATACAGTATCTGACATCAACTACCTGAGCATGCATATTTATTTACATCCACTACCAACGATCCAAACACTAGATATAATACAAAATGGCTGCCATAACAAAGTATATAACAACTCTGATATTGGAAACCTTATCTACATGTAGATTTGCGCTGGGGGAAATATTTGTCCCCTTGTACCCCCTTGTTTTCCTCCCTCACTCCCCTCTTTCTCCCCTCTCCCCTCCCTCCCCCTCTCAGACTAACTTCCATGTTCCGTTCCATCCCATCCCCAGGACATCCCCAGTCATTGCACCTGCGTAGCATAACTAAAGTTTGACCTGAGGTACGTACAACCGACTAGCTTCCTGCCCTCCTCCTCTGTAACACTCTCTTCACACTATCAAGCTGACCCGAACCATGCTGCGCTGGCTCAGATGACTTCTTTTCACATTGTCCATTCCAGCAGAGTTCCAGCAACTGTAGTGGGATGCGTAACCACTAACCAGGCCAGCGCAGTACAGCTTGGTTGGACTCKGCTCTGTTTGGCTCGGTAGTGTSAAAAGGGTATAGGAGGAACAAGCTGGTATGTCACGGCTTTGGCAGGAACAGTGCTGCATTCTGCTGCATTAAACAACCAGGCTTTGCTGTAAAGCCATGTAGAGTGGCGTGAATGTGTTCAACCTGATATATGTAAGGATGTAATGCAAGAATGGAGTAGAATTACATACATTAGCTTTTACAAATCTAAAAGTGAATTCAAGTAGATTTTTTTATACTCTGAGATCTAATAGCATTGATAGTCTTTGATAGTGATGCACAATGCATGTTTTACAGCAAGAAATCTTTGGCAATGCATATAGATCACATACTAGCAGGCCAGTTTTAAATCATCTTGTTTTATGGCGCACATGTGTGTGTGTATGTTTGTGTGTGTGTGTGTGTGTTCGAGTGTGTGTGTGAGAATACAGTATGCATTTGTGTCAAAAATGAAGCTATGAAACAGAGTTAAGTTCTCCCGAGTGCTAATCAAACAATAGGAGTTCCTGATAAAGTCAATAAAAAAAGCGAGTATTCAAAAAGAGATCATATTTGTACCGTTTATTGGCTAATTTATTATAATTATTATATTATTATTTTGCTCTCTTTGTTGATATTTATGGTTTGACATTTTTTGTGATAAYTTAATGAACTATTTTTGCTTGTACTTCTATCTCTATCTCTCTCAGTCTCTTTCTCTCTGTCACCTCCTAGTTGTAAGGTGCATGTTGCATGGTGTGTTGGATGCTGTGAAGGAGGTGATCTGGGTAATGTTAGATGAACAGTRCGGCCAATAGCCATTTGCCAATCAAACTGTCACTACCAACCACATATTCACCTATCTATCCATTGTATTTACACATAGCCTAGTTCTAAGTCATTATATAGGGCCGGGAGTTTTGTCCAGACCACCTGATCCRACCAAGAAAAACCCAAGGCTCTAGTTCAGAGTTATATAACGAGGGCCCAGAGTTTTTCCCAACCCTGTGACCTGACCAARGAAAACCTCCCAGCCCTGTTTCATGACATTACAATTCCACAAATGAATCATTACGCTAGGTATGCCTGGAATCCGTCCAACGGTTACCAGCCRTTACTCATGTTTACCACGTTGTTCKTTCCCACCTCARCCTCTCCTGAGCAGGGCCTTCGTCCCGGTCCCTGTCCTGTCCTGGTCTCAGCGAGCTAAGCTAAGCGAAGCTTCTTTAAAGCCTGAAAACAAACATGTCATTACTGTAGGACACGATAGGCCAACCGTTTGGGAGAAATCGATCTCAATCAAACCACCCCCTACTGCTTGTGGAACCCTAAGATCACACACACACACACACACACACACACACACACTCTTCCTAATCAGCTAAGAGTTGCAGGGCTGGGATTGATGTGGGCTGTTACAAGGGTCGACGTCTCAAACACAAAGAGTTTGAAGAGAGAGACCAACGCAGGAGGTTATCCTACACAGCCATGCACTGTACCTTTGAAAAATGATGTGTGTGCTGTACCCTACACATAAAGTGATGCTAGTCAGATGCATGTGTAAAGACATGAAAACAGTAATGCATGCTAATGCATAAATATATTGTATTTAGAAAGTAGACACGTGCACATATATTTACACATCATCAATTTAGACATTAACAGTACATGCTCAGTACATGCTCAAGTTTTAATACAGAATCCTGGAAGTTCCTGTACCCTCAAACAGGCAGACAAACCATAAACAGACATGCACATGAACACACACACACACACATAATCATCACACCCGCTCTGCCAAAGAGGAGTGGTCAGGTTGTGAAGAACACGATGACCCAGATCTGTCGCATAGCTGTAGCGTACTACCCAGGCAGTATTACCCAGCATGCCTCCTGTTCACAGCACCAGCCCATGACTGAGTGGCTCCTATAGGCAATGCATTACTGTAAGAACCTGGCGTCAAACAAACTCATCCGGCCGCGACGACGTTAGCCCAGTGCTCCCCAACCCCAAACCTGCCCCTCAGTGTGGTATTCTAAGTTCTAGGTCTAAGTTCTAAATTCCAGACACAAGCCCAACTAATCTGGAAGTATAGTAATGATATTAATACCTGGTATTTGTGATAGTAATTCAGCGTTGTATTATTTTGTTTTGTGTTCGTTTCAGATTTTGATTTGTTTGTGATGAGCCATGTTTTGTCTCTCGTTTTGTTTGTTAGTTTGTGTCAGTGTGAGGAGAGGGATGGGAGCCTACAACCTCTCCCTGTGCTGTTGGCGACTATGGCCCACATTTAATCAACTACAGATATTGAAAGAAACCGCACTACCTGCTGAAGAAAAAGAGCATAGACCAGCCTTCGTTGCGTTTTCTCTGGTGACCAGCCTTTGTTGCATTTTCTCTGGTGACCAGCCTTCGTTGTGTTTTCGCCAGTGACCAGCCTTCGTTGTGTTTTTGACACTGATGTCCAACATAAGCTGTTCACCTGCAAAACCAGCATCAAGTCACATTATGCTGGCTTGAAAAGGGATTTCTTATTCCTATTGGAATCCAGACTGAGTAAGGATATCCAATAATTGGACCTTTCATTCACTCACTCACTCAAAATCTGCATTCAGCACGAATGCCATGGTTAGAAAAATGTATGAATGAGACTACCTAAGCCATCTAAACTGTAACAACCATTTCAGTAACGGGTGCAATAAATCCAAATAACAGATTTGATTAGTTGAGAAAAATATTTAGTATAAGATAGTAGTATACTACTTTGTGTTGTATAAGATAAATGAATTGATTAATTAATCAATCAATGTACATGCAAAAACATAGATATTGAAACAGACAGCAATAGAGTATGTGTCACGTTCGTCTGAATGAATGGACCAAGGCGCAGCGTACTTAGAGTTCCACATGTTTAATAAATATGAAACTCACCAAAAACAATACAGAAGAAAACGAAACGTTCTGGGCTGCTCACAGGCAGCTACACAAAAACAAGATCCCACAAACAACAGGTGGGAAAAGGCTGCCTAAATATGATCCCCAATCAGAGACAACAATAGACAGCTGCCGCTGATTGGGAACCATACCAGGCCAACAAAGAAATAGAAAACATAGATTGCCCACCCTAGTCACACCCTGACCTAACCAAATAGAGAATTAAAAGGATCTCTAAGGTCAGGGCGTGACAGTATGCTTGTAAATATGATAATGATGGGTGTGGTTCAGACAAATGTAAGGTGTTATTGCTATAAAAGGACAGTATGCTGCTGAATGTTGGTTACTTGAGACTATACCTCACTTGGGATTTGAACTCACAACCTGTTGGTTGTTAATGACCTGAATGTCCTGCTAACCCCACCAGGTCTGTGGGCATGACAGAGATTGGCCACAGATTAAAGGCAAGAWTACATTTCTGCACTTTGCTWAAAGTTTCCAAGAACCAAGTCAATAATTGTCAGATTATCTGACAACACCAATGAAGAAATAGCAGTGCTTGTTGTAAAGTGTGCATAAATACTTTGGGGATTTCCACCAGGAGCATCTTTATTACCAAGAACATATATCCCCACACTCAAAATTAGGGTACAGTTAGAGTACAGTCTTGTTCCCTGGAGTACAAAMAGTTCAAAGGTAGACCTTCAGGTACCTTCAGAGGTACACATAGGAACTCACATGGTATTGGTTGGTTTGCAAAATGTACCCTTTTAGGGTACATGTATGGATAATCTAGTATAATGGTACATTTTTCTAACCAATATTTTGAATATAAGGTACAATCATCACTTCACTTTGAAATGTAGGTGGGGGAAATGTATATATGTGTTTGTGCCAACCGCCAGTTGAAGTGTTGTACCAGTTTAAGGGGGTGTGATGGGAAACTGAGGCCTTCTGAAGGCTTCAGCGCATTCACCAAATTGTGCCGGAAAATGGTTCATTACTCAGAGCTTCATTATCTGTTCACAATGTACATTATTGACATCTGCTGGTCAGCAATAAATAGCAGCGTGTGATAATCAGATGGAAGTATTTTTTCACTGTTTTCATCAAAACTCCTATAATCAGTTGGAATACCAGGTTTGTATCTTTCATCATGCTTCCCTTTTCTGCCTTCAAGTTGACTATTTTTCATAATCTGAACCGCGGCGAAATCAGTGGGATCTCGCATTTTGCAACACACGGTTTGAAAAAGCATGGAATCAAACGAAGTCTCGGATGTCATTGATGATGTACTACTGATAAAGTGATGCACGCATCGGCACACTGCTTCGAAGTTAGCTGCTTAGCAATTTCAACGCATGCCTCGGAGCTCCGGTATCAAMCGTAACATGACTACATTTCACAGGAACTTAATGGAAATGAGTTGCCTTGAAGTTGCTTTGAATTCTGCGTTACCTAATTGGCAACCAGTTGTCAGTAAATGATTGTAAAAATTCACAGTAACTTAATAGCCAGTAACTGCTAGTAACTCGTAAACTGGTAACTAACTGCCAGTTTCTTACTGGCACCTTAACTGGCAACCTAACTGATTACAAGATAGCGTATAACGCTCAGCATTCCTGGTGGTGAGCACACTTGGGAACCAGCCTCACATTGCCTCAACCTCTTGGTTGGTAGCAAACTGACCTTCCTGCTACACCATCAGGTCAGTRAGYGTGACAGAGATCAGCCACAGTAAGTTACTGTGAATTTTACAATAACTGCTTGCRGCAAGCTGACAGTAAGTTAACGSAAATTAAACATGAACTTCCTGATGAAAAACTGCCATTAAGTTACTGGAAAATGCACAGTAACCTCTTAACAGCGCAGCTCTTGATWGTCACAAGCTCTTAMAAAGATGTAGAACTGGGACATGACAAATGAGGCGCTCAACCTTTATCTTCTATGATATCATGGCAGTYCGCAAACAAACGTTTAAGTGCATGCCGTTACCTACTGTGCTGGAATGTACGATCAATCATGATCTTTCCAATTCTGTACTACCATGAAAATAAAAACCAAATAAATCCCTACTAACTTCTACCACACCCTGCCCTTCTCCCAAAACCCCTTCCCAACCTACCCCCCTACCCCATTAATCTTTACCTATATCATGCTGAAACACTCCACCCTTTGGATTTTTCAGCATGTCAACAACCACTTCAACAGTAACATCTGTTACCCCCAATATCTATTTTGCCGTCTCCACAATAACCTACATTCCACAACCCGAGTCATATTTATAACCTTACCAATAAAAGCTATGATGTCAACTTTATTCATTATCAAAGTGTCCTTTGACACCACACTTTCATGAGCACAAGATTTCTGAACAGGCCTTGAAACCATGCCAGGACCAGCAGAAACACCACCCCCGACATTAGGTCCACTTAATACATGAGCAGCCATGGAAGCGGCATCATTCCACACTGTAGCTCCACCAATCTGTTTTAGCACCTCTGCATACGATACATCATGACTCATTTTATATTTCTGAGCCTCTCGAGCCTCTCTCTGCACCTGGCATCCACCGAATGCTGCACTATGTTCCCCCACACAATTACAACACTTAACCTTCACATTGCTCCCACATTTACGGTAATCATGTTCCCCTCCACACTTAGCACATATTTTCCTTCCTTTACATTGAACAGCTATCAGTCCCATTCTTTGACTTTTAAAACCCCGCAATGGGGACAGGACAAATTCCACGACATTGAAACTAAGGAATCCTATCTGTACTTWCCCAGGCATAACCTTCTCAAACCTCAGCGGCACTGATAGGCTTCACTTCTTTGACCTTCTTTCCTACTGATCAACACTTTGGCCTCAATCACTCTTCCTCCCTTCACATTTTCTTTAATATCATCTATAGACATAGATATTGGGACCCCAGTGATGACTCCCCTCAATCTAGCATAAGCACCAGTGACATGGCTTTTAATCTTCTTCCCATTAAGCTTTTCCATTTTCAGAATCTTCTCTTGCTGAGCCTGGCTACCACACAATATTAACAATCTACAGTTGAAGTCGGAAGTTTACATACGCTTAGGTTGGAGTCATTAAAACTAGTTTTTCAACCACTCCACACATTTCTTGTTAACAAACTATAGTTTTGGCAAGTTGGTTAGGACATCTACTTAGTTCATGACACAAGTAATTTTTCCAAACAATTGTTTACAGACGATTATTCACTTATAATTCACTGTATACTCTAAATTACTGGGCCTTTAAACAGCTTGGAAAATTCCACAAAATTATATCATGGCTTTAGAAGCTTCTGATAGGCTAATTGACATAATTTGAGTCAATTGGAGGTGTATGTGGATGTATTTCAAGCCTGCCTTAAACTCAGTGCCTCTAGGGAAATAAAAGAAATCAGCCAAGACCTCAGAAAAAAATTGTAGACCTCCACAAGTCTGGTTATCCTTGGAGACAATTTCCAAAGGCATGAAGGTACCACGTTCATCTGTACAAACAATATACGCAAATATAAACACCATGGGACCACGCAGCCGTCATACCACTCAGAAGGAGACGCGTTCTGTCTCCTAGAGATGAACGTACTCTGTTGCGAAAAGTGCAAATCAATCCCAGAACAACAACAAAGGACCGTGTGAAAATGCTGGAGGAAACAGGTACAAAATATCTATACTCACAGTAAAATGAGTTCTATATCGACATAACCTAAAGCCGCTCAGCAAGGAAAAAGCCGCTCGCTCCAAACTACCATAAAAGCCAAGACTAAGTTTGCAACTGACATGGGGCACAAGATCGTACTTTTTGGAGAAATGTCCTCTGTTTCTGAATGAGACAATAGAATTTTTTGGCCATAATGACCATCATTATGTTGGAGAAAAAGGGGAGGTGGCAGACATCATGTTGTGGGTGTTTTGCTGCAGAAAGACTGGTGCACTTCACAAAATAGAGTGCATCATGAGGTCGAAAATTATGTGATATATTGAAGCAACAAGACATCAGTCAGAAAGTTAAAGCTTGGTCACAAATGGGTCTTCCAAATGGACAATGACCCCAAGCATACTTCCAAAGTTGTGTCAAAATGGCTTAAGGACAACAAAGTCAAGGTTTGGAGTGCCATCACAAAGCCATGACCTCAATCCCATAGAAAATTTGTGGGCAAACTGAAAAAGCATGTGCGACAAGAGGCCTACAAACTGACTCAATACACAGCTTTCCCCAGAGGAATGGGCCAAAGTCACCAAATTATTGTGGAAGCTTGTGGAAGGCTACCGAAATGTTTGACCCAAGTTAACAAATTTAAAGGCAACGCTACCAATAGTAATTGGAGTGTATGTAACCTCTGACCACTGGGAATGTGATGAAAGAAATAAAAGCTTAAATAAATCATTCTCTCTCTATTTATTCTGAATTTCACATTCTTAAAATAAATGGTGATCCTAACTCACCTAAGACTGGAATTTCAATTTACATTTTACATTTAAGTCATTAGCAGACGCTCTGATACCAGAGCACAGATACACTAAACTGGTGCATTCACCTAATATGATATCCAGTGAAAACATTTACACATAGTGCATCTAACTCTTTTAAGGGGGAGGGGCCTTAGGAAGGATTACCTTATCCTACCCTAAGTATTCCTTAAAAGGTGTTCATGGTGTCTACCGGAGGTGTGACTGACTCGCTGACATGCGTCACTGACGAGAAGTTGTCCCAGACCATTGGGCCAGCAGCGAACGTTGGATGGGCTGACAGAGAACTGTCTTCCTCAAGAGGAGGGAGGCGAGCAGGCCAGAGATGGATGAACGCAGGCACTTGGTGTGTTGTAGGGCCGATCAAGCAACCTGAAGGTCACGGAGGTGCGATTCCTCACCAGCTCACCGTAGGCAAGCACATATGGTCTCTGTAGCGATCGAGCTTCAAATGAAAAGCCAGTGCAGACAGAGCGGCAGGAGCGGACCCCGACGGGTGACGTCTGAAGAACTTGGAAAGTTGAAACCACCAGACGGCGCAGCGCTTCTGGCATATGTAGGGGTTTAATCCACAAGCAGGAGCCCACGCACCAGCGAGTCTGCCAGACTAAATCCACACGGTAAGACAATGCCTGATTAGGACCTGCGCCGTCTCCTGCGTGACGGCAGGTCGCTACTCTGCGACGTTGTAGAGCATAACTACTAGGAACGAGTCACCCTTGATGTTATTTTGAAACACAGGTGTTGTCCAGGATCACCCAAATTCTAGACTCGCGAGGAGGACACAATGCGAGCTTGTCAACCGTCCTGGATGGCGAGATCATGGAACGGCAGTCCTTCCCCGGAGAGAATCACTCACTCTTCGAATTCAGCTTAGGTGTTGATCTCATCCACCACTGAATGTCGACAACGCAGAATCGATTCAACCACCTGGTTATCAGATGGGGACAGAGAACATTAATTAGATGTGTCGTCTGCAATAGCAATGATAGGGAGAGACCATGATAGGATATGACAGAGCAAATGACCTTGTGTATCAAAATAGGAGAGCTAGAACATAGCCCTGGGGGGACACAGGTTGAAGCACTGGATGCGAGACATTCTCGCACCACCTAGGCGACTGGTCAGTAGACCAATCCAAGCGTGGGCCCGGCCGAAATCCCAGCTCGAGAGAGGTGCGAGGGAGTCTATGTTCACATATCAAAGCGCCGATTACGTCTAGCAGGAATGAGAGCAAGGAGAGAAGAGTTGCTTTCTAGCCATGCGTAGCGCACTCCGTGACACAGAGGAAGACAGGCTCTCATTGAATGACATCGATTAAACCTAGACTGACTTGGAATCTAAGAAGGTCATTCTGATAGAGATCAGCATTGCGAACTGCCAAACGCACGTTCAAGAGATTTTGAGAGAAAAAGAAATAAGGGATACTGTCTTGTAGTTGTTGACATCGACAGGAGTCGAGTAGTAGGTTTTTCAGAAGGGGCACACTCTCGCATCTCTGAAAGACTGAAGAACGTAGCCAGCGTCAAGGATGATGATGAGACGTGAGGTAAGGAAAGTCTCTCGAATGCGTTGGAAGAGAGAGAGGGATAGTCGAACGCAGTTGCGGACGCAGTCACAAGATCCGAGATTTCATCTGGAGAGAGGGAGAAAGAGTCAAAGCACACGGTAGGCAGGTGATCAAACACGAGTAGTCGTTGACTTAGCAACACAGATCGATGTCGCTCGACCTTCGTTTCCAAAAATAGTTGCACGAAGTCATCACAGAGAGGGGGGAGAGCGGAGAATTCAGGAAGGGAGGAGAAGTGCAACTAGAGCTTCCTAGAGTTAGAGCAGACGATGTAGGATTAGGAATGCTAGAATTGCTAGCAGCAAAAAAGAGAAAGTAGAAAGAGGGATGAAAGGATGCCAGGGTCCGCAGGAAGGCGGGTTTCCTCCATTCCCCTCGGCTGCCCGAGCCCTTTCTGACTCCGCCAATAGTAGTCGATGCCACGAGCCAGGAGGGATAGGACCGAAGCCGGCCTGGAGGTACGGGAATAGAGAGTCAAGGCATGCAGAAAGGAAATAGTGAGAGCAAACAGGAGAATACGGTGAAGTTTGACAGAGTGAAGAATGATAGATGGAGAGAGAGACGAGACGAGGGAAACGACATTGAACGCTCCGATACATCCGAGGAGGGCAGTTGAAGGTTGCATTGAACCGGAAGAGAAAAGCATTACAGTATGGGCGGACTTGGAGGAGTTGGCAATGAGATTAGTGGTAAGAACAGCTCTATACAGATGAGGTTCAAGCGTTAGATTCCTCCTTTGGGGTAGGGGGAAGGTGATGAGACGTCAGAATTCTTTTCTTTACTAGATCAAATTGTACAGAAATTGATAAACTGAGTTAAATGTATTGCTAAGGTGTCTGTAACTTCTACTTCAACTGTACCATTCCAATTGAACCGAGCTAATTGACCTACCTCTTTTTCTACGGCATTAGTTATCAGGTGTAAATAGGCCCTGTGTCTCATAAACCCTGTCACCGCTTTCCACCACTCCAAACACATTATTACTTTTCTTCTACCTACCTTGCGCTCTTTATGCTTTCTAACTAAATCTCCACTGCTTTCAGTATCATTATCTCTCTTCTTCCTATGTCTTTCCCACTACCAGACCATTCAGTCCTGACCCTCATCCTCACCTCTCCATACCATCAGAACCACACCCATAATTTTCGCATTCTAGCACAGCTGTGCTTCACCAAACTTTTCCATTTCGTCCTCACTACTGCACATCTTTCCAACTTCGACACCCACACGCTACACCTAGATGATTGCACCKGTTTTCAATGTCTATGGACTGCACTCATTGAGCAGTGATCGCGGCGGCACACTGCACTGTACGATAGTTCTACCTCAACCTTCATCAACATAAYGATAAAACACTTAAACTTGGCACAATACTTCCACAAACAATTGGCACAARTACAACATATTTTAGACCATGCCTCCAAATATGCTAATGAGCCTCACCAGCACATTGCCCCCACCTACATTTCAAAGTGCAGTGAAAGTAAGGTAAACAAGTCATTTTACAACAATAGCACCTTAATTCAACCGTAAAAAAGCAAGCGTTTAAAGTTAAATGGGTTCTCATGCACAAAATGCATGTCAGCCAATGGAAAGCGTTGATTTACTTGCGTGTGATCAAACGCTAAATTGTAGCTGGTCCCATCAGATAACATGGTACAAATTAACCCTATGCTAACTTCAACAGGTGGTACTGATTATATCCTGGCACAGGTGCGTCAGCCAATTAAAATCGTCAAAGTAGTTGGATGCGTTCCAACACTTGTTCATGGATGGAAGTGTCCTTAACATAACTAAGTCCAACAGATCTGATCGTCAAAGCAACTATCACGTGTATTTGACTGACTKGTCAAATTGCTCTCTGTGTAAAGTGCCTAGTCCACGTAATTGTCACAGATTGTGGCAACGGTTTGAATCTCACATGAGTTTCCCCCCCTTTTGAAATGTTGATTTACATGTATTGTGTTAGTGTTTAGTGCTTGACTTGGACTAAAATAGGTGCCGGTACTCATTTTGGGTGCCGGTACTGTATATATTTAAGTGCAGGAACTGTACAATACTTTTGAGCTAATATTTGATAAGGGGTGCAGGAACTCAAGCATTACAACATTTGAGGTGCAAGTGCTCAGTTCTGGTGAGCTCCTGCCCAAGTCAAGCACTGCTATTGTGTTGAAAAGGGACGTACAGCCAACAGTTTGAAAATTAAGATTATGAATGAATTTAATAAGGAGCTACCTTCTTCAGCCTGCACACAAACACACTGCTATTGTCTAATTATCATATTGCATAGGCTATATTACATGGACGTGTACACCTAAATGTAGGGCTACAATGTTTAGTAGGCTGTGCATTATTAGAATCATCCACTTCATCACATGCATTTTGAATCGAGCATCAAGGACCGGCAGTGAACAGGTTTTTGTTGTTGTAAGGACCTMATTTATATTGTCCCCATAAAAGCACATGGATGTGTGTGAAACTGGTAAACAAAAACGCCGGGTTTTGTCATACGTGAAAATGGTGTCTTACGTTAGTAGTAGCTAGTAGCCTAATCAAGGATGCATCAGWRCAATATTGTCACACAACAATTTGTTACAGTAGTAAATCTGGAATTTGTAGGTTTAAAATATCCCTCTAGTGTCCAGGGTTAAGAAATGACATTGGTTGGTCGATATAAAGTSTAAAATCTTTTATAGGTTGATGAAGAAGTTGTGCCAGGACATAATCAGTACGATTTGTTGAGGTTAGTATAGGGCTAACATGTGCTATGTTATTTTTTTTACATTTTACATTTTTAAGTCATTTAGCAGACGCTCTTATCCAGAGCGACTTACAAATTGGAAAGTTCATACATATTCATCCTTATTTGATGGGACCAGTACAATTTTGCGTCACATGCATGTAAATAAACACTTTTCATTGGCTGATACACATTTTGTGCATGAGAACCCATTTAACATTAAATGCTTGCTTATGTTAACAAATATGGCCCCACTGTATGTTTACTGCAACTCAGTAGCAGGTAACTTATACTTATAAGATACTTCAGGCACATCTGTAGTATCCTATAAGTATAACTGTAGAACCTGTCATCGGTTCTACCGGGAACCAGAGGGTTCTTAATGAGAGGGTTCTAAATGGAAATCGAAAGGTTCCCCTATAGAGACAAATCAAAGGGTTCTACATGGCACCCAACGGTCCTGAACAGTCATTCTGAAAAGTACCTTTTCTCTCATGGCTAACTACCAGGAAGTTTTAAAAGACAGGATGAGGGGGTGGGGAGCTTATATTCATGAGCTCGAACTTGACTGACAGCTCTTTGAAACGCCTATGTCAAGAAGCAACTCGGATGCAATGAGCAGCGTTGCAGTAAAATCACATCGAGCTAATTTAGTGATTCACAAAGCAACTCCAACGTTGCGATTTAAAAAAAAAAATATATATATACATCTCCCATTTGGGACGTCTCTTGTGATGCGGTTCACAGCAGCACTGACGGACGTGTTGACTTGACAACTGCGTCACAATTTTGAACAACCCTCATCTTCTAAACCCTGGCAGTCATTCTGAGTGCAGACTGTGGSAATCCACTCTGGTTGGATTCCAATAGGAATTAAACATCACTTTGTAAGCCAGCATAAATGTGACTTGATGCTGGTTTTGCTTCAGCTTATGCTGGTCACCAGCAAAAACACAATGAAGGCTGGTCATCAGCGAAAACAGAACGGAAACACAACAAAGGCTGGTCTGCCAGCATAACCAGCTAGACCATGCTGGTCAGACCAGCTTGACCAGCTAGACCACACTGCTCGGCCAGCAGAACCAGAACATGCTGGTCAGACCAGCTAGACCAGCATCCGACCAGCACTGACCAGTATGGACCAGCATAGACCAGCTTGAAATTTATGCTGGTCTATGCTGTTTATTTCAGCAGGGCTGCAGGTTTCATACAGAATGTTGATGCTGTATTTTAAGGGTAGATGTGGTTTTACGAAATCAAAATATCCAATGACAATGTCTGTGAGACCTTGTATACAGCGTAAACCACGGTGTGGTTTCTCTTTATCYGTGATTGATTGAATTGGATCCCAATTTCATGTTTGATGACATGTGCTGTGGCTGTCTTTCCGCCCTCATTCATTCTCCTGCCCGGGAACACATTCTCTATTATCAGTAACGATGGGGAAAAAGTCATTCACGACAACAAAAACAACACAAAGAAAGGACACCTTAGGAGGAGATATGGCTGCTTTGAGTTTAGAGAACAGAGRATGATCAAACCTATCCTGTTATGCCACCTRACCTGAGGATTCTACTGCTTGGTCATGTGTGGGGAGGTTTATATCCAGATTGCTGCTCTATTGTAACTTCACAACAAACACAGACACACACAAAGTTTCGTCTAAATTGTATCTGGAAAGAGAGAGACTCACTCTTAAAGGGGTGGTGTTAGATTTTGGCTTGCTCTTAAAGGGGTGGTGTTCGATATTGGTCATGTTCCCCTGCTCAGATGTTGCTGACAGCACCGTCAATGATGTGGCACGCAACCATTGGTTGATGCATGCAACGTCTGAGCAGGGGAATGYGACCTTTGGCTCACTCTKAAAGGGATGGTGTTAGAATTTGGCTCACTCTTAAAAGGTGGTTGAATTTAGGCTCACCCTTAAAGGGGTGGTGTGAGATTTTRGAAGATGCAACAACAGCTTGAGCTTGTGTCAAGCCTTGATCTATTTTACCCTACCTGATCATTCTCCAGGTTAATGACATCTGTTCTYTAAAAATGTCAAACAGACCRACACAAGTTGTTGGAWATGCTGAGGAAGCAGAGATGTACAGTAGTGACAAAAACTACATTCTGAACTCCAGCCACAATGACTAGTTGGGAGTAATGCAAATTCAAACCCTAATCTAGCATAATAATATGTGCATAGAGGCTATCCACAACATGAAAAGGTGCAAAAACTGTGTTTTATGTTTGCGTTCTACTACATCGCTGGGAAGGAGGAGRAGGAGGAAGGGAAGAAGGCAGGCTTGGACCATGAGAGGAAGTATGGTCCTGCATTCACAAACCGTCTCAGAGTAGGAGTGCTGATCTCTGATCAGGTCACCTCTGGACATTCAAATATTATCTTATTMATTTTATTTGTTTTGATCTAAAGGTCAAACTAATACGAGATCATTACTAMTGTGATGGGGGCTCTGAGAGGTAGGTGTAAAGGGTGAATAAGGGAGAGGCAGCCAGGTTCTGTTGGGCCCGGTGAAGCTGTCAGTGTTTTCATACGGTCTTCAGACAGCACACACACACACAGTAAATGTTCTGCTTATGTTTCTGTTCCCAAATCCTGACGACTTCACCAGGTCCAAGTTGGTCACGTTGTTATTCTGGGGAGGTGCTGAATAGAGCTTTGACTGTATGTACTGTTGCCCTGTCTGTCTGTCTGTCCCTCTGTCTGTCRTAAGTCTGTCTGTCTGGAGGTTTAGAATTCAGTGTTGGAGGCTAAAACATCTGGATGCTGAGTCTGCCCTCTCTCTCTCTCCTTTTTCTAAGAGACACATGAGTGTTCTTCCCTCTCTTTGTGTGTGCCAGAGGGAGCTAAAAGTCACTGGAGCTTGACACCAGCTGTTTTATCCATCAGTACTCTCCCCTCTACTATATTCCACTGTACTCTACTGTGTTGTACTTTACTGTGTTGTACTGTGTATGCTGGCACTACTGACAGAGAGCACCATTTTGTATTGATGTGGCAAGATTTTGATGACATATTTTCATAACTCATTTTCCTGTTTTGTCCTGTCTCTCCCGTCTGTCTGTCTCTGTCTGTCTTTCTCTCTGTCCCTTGTCTGTCTGTTTGTTTTCTTTGGCCTTAAAACTTGATTTGAATTTTTGGTTTGACTGTTGATTTGACTTGATTTGGTATGATTTGGGTTTTAATTGTTTTTGTTTTTTGAAACCTTTTTATTCATAACAATTGTTATTCCWTGCTATTTCTAACCCATTATATATTTTAACACCACATCTTTGTCATCCAAATTATATCCATGTCCTCCTTAAACATGAACAAATAACATAATAATCATTAAAACATTTAAATTAACCACAAACATTTATGCAATTTTACTTAATATTTATTTTGTACCAAATGTCCTGCATTTAAACTAATTTTAACCCAAATACTACTTTCCCCAAAACACCACTGTTGATAACCTCTGTCACCTCTACGGTAACCCCTTGACCTCTAACCTAATGTAACCCTGTAAACATGACAACCCGGTCACCACAGCGACAGGTTATGAGAAGTCCCACAGCCTCAATAACATTTCGGGCATGTCAGGAGCCCCCATGCGCCTCACCCCCATCACCAACCCTTTCGAGCCCCCGGGAACCAACCTCCGCCGCTGTCACTCCCCCATCCCCTCCATTTTGTAGCGTCATGATGTGGAGAAGCAAGCCAACAAGTCAACTACAGAAGGAGCATCAGGAAAGAGAGACATACCAAYACCACTGTAATCCCAGTACTGATATTAGTCCTATAGTGATAATGATAATGAACTGTAGGGGGTGCCATTTAGCCACATGTAATAATGTTCTTTATTGAAAGCCAGGTAGAGGCGGGCATCCAGTGTATAAGGGACTTAGTGGATATTTTTTGCTATTCATTCTAAGACTACATGCACTTTCCCAMCACATGCAACGTGCAATATGTTAAGCCGAAGCAAAATGTTAAGAGGTATTCGGTGTTAGTCTCCAGCAATGTTACACCTGATGGAGCAATGAGAACACACACATACGCACACACACACACTCATCAACGCACACACACACACACGTATACTCTCTCTCTCTTTCTCTCTCTCACAAACACGCACACACGTATACTCTCACACACCTGCCTTATTAACAGGGATTGAGTGTAGGTTAGCGATTTAGACTGATAAATAATGTAGTGAGCTACAATAGCAGGCCTCCCTGTATTATACTAAATGTGTGCTGTTCTTGCACTCCATATTACCACTAATCCTAAAGAGCTCCTTAGTCAAATGAGACTTCTTCTAATACTCTACACCTCCACACGTCATCAAGCCTCAACAGCAAACYCATCCACTCACACACACACACACCTCTTGTATTTGGGAGAAGAACACACTTACACTAACTAACACCAACAAAATATCTAATATATACTAAAATGCATGCATTTGTTTTTTGAAGAAAAAATCGAACGAAAAACAGTAGGAATAAAAATCACACAAAGAAATTCTTATATTTAACAGAAAATCTTTGAAAAGAAAAGAGGCAAGCCCAAAATAAGAAAGGTATATTTTAGTATCACCCATAAAACAAGCCATGTACTGGTTAGTGCTAGATCTCCCAGGGGAGTTGACTCATTGGACCGTTAAATGTGTTTCTGTGTGTTGAAAATAGACCTTATCATACACACACRCTTATAGAGACTCACCGACCGATCAAACAGCAATGTATCATTTTAAAAGCTGGGGGGGGGTGCTAGAGAGTTGTATTATTCTAGCGTTCATTCACTACTATTATTATTATCATTATTGATATTATCAGTGCCATGTAGAGAGCTGGAGAGAACGCRAAGCGTTCTGGGGCTTTTGTGCAATACACAGACTCTGATGAAAGCCTGAACAACAACCATCATTGTTTTAAAGAAGAGGTTCCGAGTAGCATCCTAACCCACAGAGAGGTTGGACATAATAACAAACTATTTTTATAATGGTTGTGAGGATTAGAAGGGATGGAGGGATTCTCTCTTCTTTCTCTAGGRGGCGGGGTTAGGGGTGGTAGAGAAGAAGGGGTGGGGGGTGGAACTCTCATTCCCATTKGTCGGGAGCAGTAAAAGGGGCGGGGCCATCGAAGCAGAGATCAGTATTTCTCATCATTGACCATATACCGGCCCTGCCTGCCCTCTTGTATGCAGGTGCGTGAAATTAAATGTAGCTTCTTTCTCTTTTTCTAAATATGGCTCTTCAGAAATCAATCTGTACACTTATCAAACTATACAGTCTGCACATGTCAGTGTCAGGAGGGTTTGGCTATAATCAGAAGTGGCTTCGGGTCACCCGTTAGACGAGAGATCAGTTTCGGTCTTTTTCATCTTCATCAACGATCTCCCTCCACTTCCTCAATCCTTCGTTGTCTTCCTGTATCGAGCATTTCACCACATTGCCACACTCACAATGACTCTTATGATTTGAGTGTAGTGATTTTTTCAGTTTTCTTTTTTCTTTTTCTCTTTTGTCCTTTTTGACYCTCCTCCCACCCCCCACCTCCCGGTCCTGGCTGCTGAACCATCGCACCTCACRTAAAAAGAGGGCACCGTGAATGGAGGATGGACTGACAGCGCTTGGTAGAAGAACAGAACGAATCAATGACAAAATGAACAAAAAAGGCAATATACATATATAGAAATATGCAATGTATAGAAATATATTTGTATCTATGTATAGTTAATCCTATGGAGATGTGCTGTATGCTGTATATCTGTGGCACACATGGGAGTTGTGTGGTTTTGTGTGCACAGACATGCATCTASCTCTGGCCCAAGATGCMAGAGTGCCAATTCATCAGAATTACAGATCATTCCTTTCTTTCTCACTGTTTTCTGGGGAAAAAAGGAAGGCAAATGAAGTGTTGAAGGAGGACAAATGTTTTCCCTCCATACCAGACATTAGAAAAAAAGAGACCAAAACTTCTTAAAATCCTGATTTCTTTTGAAATTGTTTGTTGAAATGTAGAAGATGACGAGGTTATAGTGACAATGTTAAAAACRTTCTATCTTGATATACCCAATGTCGACATTTAAATTATTGTCATTCTTATGGATTGTATATTTTCATTTAAGCGGTTGATTTACAGAAATKTTTATTTTTGTATTTTCCGATGTTACCGTCGATTTTATTATTGATATTTATTGGCATCGAATGTTGCAATCTATTAAGGTAATGCTTATGTCTCTAACTGGTTGTATCCAGTTCTGTTGCTTGAAACTTGTCAGTTTGATTTTATGTGATTTTTTTGGTTTGACATTCCCATTTCTCCCCCTCCTCATCTCTCACTCTGCCACCTGCTCCTCTCTCACTARAGACAGAGGGTTGTGTAAGGACTGAAGGTGAAATCTTTTCACATTTCGCAGAAAGGGCATTCTCTATGACCAACATTAGCATTAGCCATATACAGGTGTSGACTGTATACACYCTAGATAGCGTTAAGCTAAAAAGGCTATTAGGGCAACCTCGTTCAGCGAGCGAAGCAAAAAAAAATACAATAAGACAAAACCTTTAGATAATTCAAAGCTCAGGACTCATTAGGTTGAGAACTGTATCCTCTACAGGCTCAAGTGATGCTGTGAGGAGGTTTGACGTTTATTAGATTAGAATATGAACTGTTGTCRTGAGTCACATGACATAGCTCCATATCTGCATCTGTACTTATCCAATAGTAGCCTGATTGCCAGTCAGTTCGTGCTCTATAACCAAGTCTTTGTCACTCATTGTCACATTAGCTTGCCAATGACATAGGAGTTGGCTAGACAGCACAAACAGATCTGGGACCATGCTAATCTAATAGTAGTGCGCGAGAATCTGAAAAGCCTTCATCTGTGTWGAGTTTGAGTTTGAGGTGGGAGTGTCAGGGAGGGTGACAGCTTGACCTGTAACTATGGTTGGTGTGGATTCCATTTTGATTGCAGTCAATTCAGGAGATGCATTGAATCTCAATTCATTCATTGAAAATGGCCTGTTATATTAAATGTCGGATTGTTTTCAATTCATGGTTTGCATTTTTATTCACMTCCAGAGTTGATATAATATAAATGGAATTCACCCCAACTTGCACTAGAGTAATATATATGATAATATAGTTATATATGGTAGTATACATAGATATATTCCCTATATATGGTTTTGCTGACACCCAGACACCAGTCTACAAACTACAAAATCAATTTTTTCTAATGTTCTCTCTTCATCCCTACATCCCTCCCTTGTCTTCTCCCTTGATCTAGTGCTTTGGGTGTTTGTTCTTTAATTATAGGAATTCTTCTTATACCTGTTATTGGTCCAAATGTTCTGTACAGTTGTAAAGTTTTGASTTATTTCAATCTGCATGGGGTTTCCATTGCAAGCAATAAGGAATTGATATGTCTATATCCAAAATCAAGGAAATATGATTTGAGAAGACATCAGATTTGATCATGAGCTTAATGATTGTGTATATATTTACTGTATATATTAAGTGCATATGAATGTGTATATTTCTATACACAACATATAGACTAACAGCATGCTATTAGGGGGAAAAAGCACTCACCTCTCACAGTTTTGTCTGAGAAGAGTTGAGCTTATATATGCATGTTAAGATGTTATAGGGTGGAAGAGACCATTGGTACCCTAATGGGRAGGGGGTTTGGGAAAGTTGTATTTTTTAAGGATGGGGAAGGGTAACCAGTGGTCTTGTGTAGCTGCTCTGTTATTTCTTATAGACCTTACTAGACTAACTGGTAATAATAWTTACTTTATGATTTCTAATTTTTGTTATCTTTTTACAGAGAACTATTCTGAGAGCCCAGTGCTTATCAGGTATATGCAAAAAGAAGCAGTAACTGTGAATTAATACTAGAGAAAAAAATCATCTACTTCTTCCTTTTTCCACGTTAATCAGAAAACGTCTTCAAAACTCAATTGCCCCTCCGGTGAAACCACATCGGCCAAAGCCCACCCAAACCTGACCGACTTTTCAACACACTTCATCACTTTCTCTCCTCTCTGTTCTCCCTCTCTCTTGTTCCATCAGTCCATCCTCTCCTGGCCCCCTCTTGCTTGAAATATCCTGAGATACAGTACATACCCAACATTTAGGGGTTTAGCGTTTGAAAGTAACCGACGTTACTACTTTTGAGCAGGTCCCAAATTCCCCTAACCTCCCCTATGTGAAGGGAAAGCTCACACAACATCTACATTATTAGTGATCCTTTCTTTTGATAATAAGTAACCACAAGGTGTAGCAAAACGAAGTAACATTTAAATGCACATCATATCCCAGGTTACAGGTTATTAGTTTAGGACACATATTGAGTCAAAGAAGATAGCAAAACGAACCTCAACTGTCACTAACAATCTACAAATAGACTATACTTCCCCCCTGGAGGTAGAATTCACACGTAACCAACCGTAGGCTACAGACAGATACATGACTCAACAAAAATACTTATGCTACATCCTTGTGCATCCTGCACATTTTTTAAACTTAGTTTGCATCTGAAATGGCACCCTACTCCCTATTTAGTGCTTTGATGCATCTGAAATGGCACCCTAGTCCCTATATAGTGCACTACTTTTGACCAGAGCCCTATTATAGGGGATAGGAATAGTCAATACCCACTGGGCACAACGTGGAATAGATATTGAATTGATTGTCTGTGCCCCGATGGGTGGTGAATTTTCCCCCATTGTCACTGGGACAGGAGGGTGCTGCTCTTTGACAAGCAGTAGGAGGCGAGCATGTGACATTCTAGAATGGATMAGTAGAGGCTGTTGTGATAGGTGGTTATTTTGCTCATTATTGATGGGMAAGTTGATGGTTTAGTTAGTGGTTTCAGTTAGTAGAGTGATGTTCAGGTCTGTGTATCATAGCATGTTCTTGTTCAATCATTGCAGATTAAAAAAAACTCTGGGAAGAAGTTCATTAGCCACTTTTTTACCAATCCTAAGAAGGGAGAATTACTTTAAGATGCTAAAATGGAGGATGTTTGTAGTCTAGCCATCAACTGACGTAGAAATTTATTTAATAATATCATCAGTGCAATGTTTTTGACTACACCTCTGTCTTCCCCCTTTTCCACATTTCCCCTTTCCCTCTCTTCGTCAGTCTCCCTCCATTCACAACTCAGGTATATTTCTCTCTATGTTGGTTTAAATCAGTGCTTC
The DNA here is from genome assembly GCF_002910315.2 of Salvelinus sp. IW2-2015. NCBI lineage: Eukaryota > Metazoa > Chordata > Actinopteri > Salmoniformes > Salmonidae > Salvelinus > Salvelinus sp. IW2-2015. The sequence continues at coordinate 39,591,000 of NC_036853.1, read as the reverse complement.
CAGACGTAATGTCTATCAGAGCCGAACAGAGAGAAGGTTTGAAATGTTTTGCTTCCTCTCTACTGTATGTATGGACCTGTAAATATTGTATGTCCTGTGTCCTCATCCCAGCTCACCTACAGTATGTACCCTGTTATGTGATTCTGAGATTGTTTTATCCCTCCACTCTCCTCTCCCTCCGACACACACGTTTCACCCCATCTCGACCTCTCCACCTTCTCCTAWTCTTTTTTTAATTGGTATTTTGAGATGTGCTATCTCTACTGCTTCCATTACAAAACCCCAAAATGAAACAACAGACTTTGGGGRAAATGAAAAGACCCCCACCATAAACGTTAAAGTTCCATCTTCCCTAAAGGTGGATTACAAACGTCTCCCGAGGATAGGAAATGGACAGAAAGACTGTCAGACATGACGTATGATGTTTTTTTTTGGGGGGGGGGGGAGTAGGAACTGTATATTAAAAAAGGATTGTCATCAAAGGAAGAACCATGAAATGGAGGACAGTTTGAGGAAGAAGAAAAATACTAAATAAGAGGAGGAAGGCAGCTGATCACTTCTCAGTGTAAGAATGTGTTTTGTCTTCTGTGTGCTGTTTCGCTCTGTGTTTTCGCATGTGTGTGTGTGTGTAACTGTGTTTTGTGTTTGCGTGTGTGTCTTGTGATTCTGTGCTTCGCCCGTTTCATGTCTAATTTTTCCTCCATGTTGCCATTTGCTGTGTGTGTGTGTGTGTGGTGTGTGTGTAGGCTGTAGGCTGCCTTCATAAAGTATTCACACCCCTTGATTTTTCCACATTTTGTTGTGTTACAGCCTGAATTCAAAATGCATTAGATATAAAAAATCTCACCCATCTGCACACAATACCCCATAATGACAAAGTGAAAACCTGTTTTTAGATTTTTTTGCAAATTCATTTAAAATAAAATACAGAAATATGTMATTTACATAAGTATTCATACCCCATGAGTCAATACATGTTAGAATCCCTTTTGGCAGCGAACTGTGAGTCTTTCTGGGTAAATCTCTAAGAGCTTTGCACAACTGGATTATACAATATTTGCAGATTATTCTTTTAAAAATCGTTCACCTCTGTCAAGTTGGTTGTTGATCATTGCTAGACAGCCATTTTCMAGATTTTCAACCCATTTTAATCCAAAACTGTAGGCCACTCGGGACCATTGAATGTTGTCTTTGCAAGTAACTCCAGTGTATATTTGGACTTGTGTTTTAGATTATTGTCCTGCTAAAAGGTGAATTTGTCTCCCAGTGTCTGCTTAGCTCCAGTCCATTTATTTTGATCCCCCCMAAAAACTCCCTAGTCCTTGCCGATGACAAGCACACCCATAACCAGATTGCAGCCACCACCATRCTTGAAAATATGAAGAGTGGTACTCAGTGATGTGTGTGTTGGATTTGCCCACAACATAGCGCGTTGCATTAAGGACACAAAGTACATTTCTTTGCTAAATTTTGTGCAGTTTTACTTTAGTGCCTTATTGCAAACAGGATGCATGTTTTGGAATATGTTTATTCTGTACAGGCTTCCTTCTTTTCACTTTGTCATTTAGGTTAGTGTTGTGGAGTAACTACAATTTTGTTGATCCATCCTCACTTTTCTCCTATCATATCCATTAAACTCTGTAACTGCCAYCATTGGCCCCGTGGTGAAATCCCTGAGCTGTTTCCTTCCTYTCCGGCAATTGAGTTAGGAAGGATCCCTGTGTCTTTGTACTGACTGGGTCTATTGACACACCATCCAAAGTGTAGTCAATAACTTCACCACGCTCAAAGGGAAATTCAATGTCTTTTTTTTTACCATCTACCCATTTGGAAAACCTCCCTGGTCTTTGTGGTTGAATCTGTTTGAAATGTACTACTCGAACTGTGGGACCTTACAGATAATTAAACCCTATTATTGCACACAGAGTGAGCCCATGCAACTTATTATATGACTTGTTAAGCAAATGTTTACTCCTGAACTTATTTAGGCTTGACATAACAAAGGGGTTGAATACTTATTGACTCAAGGCATTTCAGCATTTCATTTTTTATTAATTTGTAAAATGTTCTAAAAACATCATTCCACTTTGACATTAAGGGGTATTGTGTGTAGGCCAATGACACAAAATCCCAATTTGATCCATTTTAAATTCAGGCTGTYACACAAYAAAATGTGGAAAAAGTCAAGGGGTATGAATAGTTTCTGAAGTGCTCTCAGCTCTTGGTCTGTGTTAATCTAAACTAACATTCCTGGTGGGCTGTAGTCCTGTATGGGATTGACCTCCAAAATCACTGACTCAGTCCTTTTTCCTGGAAAAGCACCCTATTGGATTATGACTAACCAATGAATTAAGAGGTAGACAAACACCAGCAGACCTAACAGCCCACAAGAACTGAAACCACCCACGCCAATTGTATTGGTGTCTGTGCGTGTGTCTGTGCAAAACTTACAGGCTTTTCTGCCTTTTCGTATCTTGTGTACATGCATGCCAGATGTGCTTTGCAAAAAACAGGTATTTMGTTTGCTTTATCGCCTATCGATCAGTTGAATAATTTGCTTTGAACAGTTGTACTCATCATAAGTAAACCCATCCAGTCATACAATCAAACACTTGACTATAACAATTGAGAATGTGAAATGAATTCAAACTCCCATTCAAGCTCATTTTAGGTTAATCATATCAACTAAACTACCCTGGATCATGTAGGTTTTTACACATCCAGTCGTAGCTGGTTGATTTTCTAGGTTTGCTGGAACTTCCACTGATTCTTCTCCTTGTTTCTCTCCTCTTTTTTTCCAGTGTTGAGTTTCTAAAATGTCCCTTTCTGKCCAAGAAGAGGAACAACCTTAGGACACAATTCACCCAGAGCTCCCTACTGGATTCACTGTAGGCTGAAGGGATACGTAACCGGAGAGAGAGAGAGAGAGAAAAAAAAGGAGAGAGAGCGAGAGAACGAAAGAAAGAAAGAGAGAACTGAAGGCGATGATGAGCGGATGATAGAAGACAAAGAGAGTCAAAAAGATTTGTTCATCCCTCCACACCAGAAGCATCCTTCGTTCCTGTGGACTMCTCAATCAGCACCATCCCTTAGAAARCAAACTCCAGACCAACGTGACAGACTTACAGTGACTCTGAGTACCTGGAAAAGCATCACACTGAAACACATACCTTATGTCAGCATACTTTACAGAGTCTTATTATACTAAGTCATTGACATTGAAATCCCAGACAAACAATAAAAGAAACAAACAATAGAACAGAATGCCCCTAGGAAAGAGCCAAAGGGTTATGGGATAGTAGGACAATGTTCCACAACTTGGTTGTCATCCTACTGTGTCATAGACAATGTATGCTTTTACCCACTGTCAAATGTTCCCTTAGACAAATTACATCTTACCGGCTCTCAGATAYAGTATATTCAATTGTTTTTAAATCTTCCTATTTAGTACTTCAAAGATCGGACATACAGTAGGGTAGGCTATWTAAACAAACTACTGCASTGGTCTGAGATTACTCAACATAGTCAGCGTGGATGTGACTACAGAAAAGGAGAGCCAGGTGCTAGCCAATGGCAAAATACATTTACATAACAGTAATTCTACTGTTTTACAGCCAAACACTATGCAAAGCTATGAGGCTGAACAACCATTGCGTCCAGTGACTCTTGAGTCAGCCCACTATGGTGACACTACCTTCTTATGTTCAGTCAGTCACACTTGTTGGACTGTTTTCATTGATTGACAGCCCTCCTCTTACCTCTCACAAGAGACACACTTCAGAAGATGCTGAATTATGGGCCCCAATAGTAGAGCAACCAGGCATATAGTATACCAGGCCATTGGCCATTTCATATAAACCTGTGCGTAGATCTGAAATACGATACACTCCCTGACTGACTGATGCTGACTCGTGTTGCATGAGAGTGTGTCGGCTGACCCTAACAGATCTACTCATCGACCACTTTGAAGGATTTGGACCTAAAGAAAACCAGTGTGTGTGTGCGTGTGCGCGTGTGTGTGCTGAAGAGTTGAGGAGGACGCCAAAGGAGAGACACTGGAAGCATGACCGCAACGCGCATGCCAAGAACGGAAGCGACTGCTGGAAAACAAGGACATACMWTGCCCTCACTTTCTCGCTCTCAATCTCTCCCTCTCTTTATCTCCACCCCTCTGCATCTCAGCATTGCTCCTCCTCCGTAGCAAACTGCATGGCATGATCGAAAAAACCTGAAGAACGAAACGTAGAGGACAAAAGGATGGAGAGAGAGACCAGAGAGACTTTATTTTTYAAACCAAACAATCATTGTCACATCAACCTTTTTCAAAAATATCCAATTGGTAACTATTTGCAAGTGTCAAGATAACAAATGGTCAACTGCTCGTTGAGAGAGTGGCTACTGTAAAGGTCTCTCTCCTTTCTGTAGAAAGGAGGATGATCAAAGAGCACTGCACCTCTGGGGGGGATCAGAAAGGTTCACAAGGAAGTGCGAGAAAATAGCGGGAACAGGGTGAACTTTGATAAACAATTCCGGGAAAAAAGTGAAAATGCATTTTTATTACTTTGTTTACCAGCATGACTATTCTGCATGAGTCTACTTCTGCAAGCCCTCACCCCACCCCCTCCGTAAAAAAAGAGGGCTAGGAATTGAAAAAATGAACAAAATCGAGAGGAAACAAAAAATATTTATGTTATATGCAACTAATAAAAAATAAAAAAGAGCAGGATTATATTAAAAAAAAGATCTATATTTTGTTTTGGGATAATAAAAAAGGAATAACGAAAAAAAAAAWAGGATTGCAAGATACACATTGAACAATGTTTTCTTAGATAAATAAGATACAAACACCACCAAATCTACCAGAGATGAACTATGCGATGAACGTCCCCTGATACTACAACTACTCTACTACTACTTTGATGACTACTCTTCTTGTGCTCTGCTACTTCTTCGTCTACTGCTCTCACGCTCTGGTCCTACCGCCCTGTTGCGTCCCCTGCTGCCAATTCTCTGTCTTCCACCCCACTGTCCATCCAGGTCCCCTCTCCACTGTCTGTCTGTATAACTATGTTTAGTTGGACTGTACTCAGATCCGATGGGTCATATTCACTAGGATCCAAACGGAAGCAAACAGCTCGGAACGGGAGGGACTATCCCTGAACTTGTCTAACACGTTTTCCGCTGCAAAGCTGTTTGCTACGGTGTGCACTAATGAATACGACCATGATGGACTCTGTTGTTGTTCTTTCATTCTCGTGCTCAAGGTGGGAGATGGCAGCTTCACCACCAGGACGCGGTTGTAGACTCTATAAGGTCTCGGCTAACTAAAGCAGTGTAGCGATACCTAGCGGAGATCAGACCTCACACCGTCCCCAGGCTAATTGCCTACAGCGCATTGGGAGAAAGTATCTGATCAAGTGAACGAGATTCGCGATGACCTAATACAAGAAATTACATCGATTGGATCGTGTAGCCCAATAATACTGTAGCTCTGACCCTGTACTGTAGCTAGCTAGCACCTGTAGCACTGCACTGACTGGCCAGATAGTGTCATATTAGCTCAGCTCTGATATTGTAGCTATACGATGCATAGCTTTGTACTGCTATGACATAATGTACTGTAGGCCTATCTCCATGATTATAGGGATGTGCATAACGTGTCGTTGTGGCATTTAACAAGCTSGCTAACTCTACAGCCCTTGTGACSGTCAACAGTGTTTGTTTTACACATACTGGTGACCCCGGCGTTGGTGARGCAGCCATCTTTGCTCCATTTCCTCAGGTGGGGATAGCATATTTCCAGGAAAACAGCTGTTCAAATATGCATGAAGGGAACGCCGAACGGTCTATCTATGCTATCATATTGAGCTTATCTAGATAAATTGTTGTTGTTTCTGTTGATGAACAAAAGCTCATGTTGACCTTCCACCACCACGGCCTGTTTTGCAGTATGGCTGGATGCATCGCACCAGGCACCTCACCACACTCAACAACAGATTTTTTTGTTTTATTTCCCCCTGTTTTCCATGTTTATTTTCAAGTGAAAACTAATGTTGCTATGTTCAGTTTCTAGGCCTGTATGTATAGGTCATWTCTCGCCAGTCACCGCAAACCCTTAGCTAGGCCTACATCAGAGTTTAGATAATATGCTGCTGATGTAGCCTACTCTTTGTCGCCCTCTACTGGGCTCCAGTGCATTGCGCGGGATGTAGTTTATCCCCCCCAGTGAAGAGTGTCATCTGAGCCGTGGTTAGTCTCTGGTGACACTCTGGTCTAGCCGAGTGTTCCAGCAGAGCAGGATTCATCTCAAGAGTGGTATTTAATGTTACATGGAGGAGGAGGCGTGTTAATTATGTTTGGGGGTGGGGGGTTAAAATGACATCACAGACCGTGTCAAATACAATTTGGGTCACATTCATTTGCATATTGCTAGTTTATATTTTTGTCTTAAATGAGTGTTCACTTGCCAAAACTGTTGCTTTGTTTTTGTTTGTTTATTTGTTATTACGCAATGATGAAGATTTTGATGATGTTCCAGAGATGCTGGGGGCTAACTGTACTGAGAACTGAGCAACTACCTATGCAAGAGTTTGACTGTAGCATATGATTATACTTCAGTGTTTCATTGTGCCAAAGGAGTTCAGTGTGTTGGGTCTGTCTGTTGTGTGGCAGTGCAAGAATGGGGCAGGGTAATGGTGGAAAAAAAGGGGCAGCTACTATATCTAGCATGGTGCATTGTTTACTGAAGTAAATGGGGGTGTGGGGGTTAAAGTAATTAGAATAGGGGCTCCACTGAAGACCCTGGAGTTAGCCACTCACGGTTATGTCCCTGTTCTCGCAGTTTTCATTTGATACACTGGATCTCTGTCATTCATCACCTTGTCTGATTCCTCCACCTTTTCCTTCTCCTCGACCCCCATCCCTTTCATATTCATTCCCTCTCTCCCTCTTTCAACTCCTGCCTACTCCTTCTTTCACTCTCTCCCTTTCCAAAAAAGTTTATTATGGCACTATGTTTGTTACCAAAAGAATGATTTGAAATGATAGAGACATAAGTAATCATAGATTATGGAAGGATGCATCACTACTAGACGTTTCATTCTGAAGATGTAAATTATTGTTTGTGGGGTAGAGAAGGAGAGGGATCGGGTGCAAGGTGGATGGGAAGAAGAGGGGAAGGGCACAACTGGCTTAGGTACAGCTAAAGACAGAGGTGAATGGATCATACCCCCCCCCATCATCCTTCTGGTAGCACAACCCACACAGACCGTTCCATTTAAAATGCCGGGGGGGGGGGGGTATATTGTCAGAGCAATAATTTCTTCCAAACCCTCAATTTTGTGGGGGAGTCCAATGCCATTTACCTAAACTTACTGTCAAAGTAACCTTACCACCTCCAAAAAAAAAAAGAACACACAAAACGTTTTCATCTTGATTTTATAGCATGCATACACATCTAGTCTCTGAGTTTTGGGATGGGTTTTCACAAAACAGATGAATATACTGTGAATAATCGCCACCTTATGTGAATGACTGTACTACCACAGTTGTGAGTCTGACTGTGTGTCAATAGGAATGTGTGTGTGTGTTTGTGTGTGTGGGCTACCTGAAGACACGTTGTGCAGGTGGGGGTGTGTGTGATCCAGCTCCTGAACTTGGCCACACCCACTTTAGAGGATTGATAGCTCAACACTTGCATAACTTTACTTGAAACCCAAATACAAAACATATCAAGAGAGGAGCAGAGTAAAACCAGAAACCCCGCTGTCATAAATTCTCTTTCCCCGACGTCTTCCTCCCTCTCATCCCCGTTTCCTATCCCCTTCTCTTTCTCTCCCTCCACACATGTTTGAAGAAGAAGCTCTTTTTGCATCCTTGTTCTTGTGTTTTTCTAACATATTGTTTGAAGTTCAATTCTAATGCATGCGTGGGAGAAAAAAAAGACAACTTATTTGTGAATGGCCAGAATGAAGTAACTCTCTTTTCGCCGGCAATCTCTGTCTTCCTCTTTCTCTGTCAGCCAGTGGTGAGAGGATGGGGGGGGGGGGGATATGCAAACTGAAACATACTCTTTAAAAAAAAGAAATCTATATAACTTTTTNGGGGGGGGGGATATGCAAACTGAAACATACTCTTTAAAAAAAAGAAATCTATATAACTTTTTATTATGTAAATTTTTTTGTTATATTTTTGGTTCACTGCAGTGTGGCTTTACTGAATTGGTAGAAATACACTGGCTATCTTTCTATGTGTATTGCACTTGGGAGGTGAAATAGGCTCAGTTTCATGAGTCCGATATCTTTCCTGATACATACAACAGTCCGGGATATCTCAGCAGTGCTAGTAACATAGCGCCAATCTGTCCATTCTGTTATATTTTTACATGTCCATCTGTCTTTTGCATCTGTACATMTCTACATATAATTTTGACAGTCACTTCTTCTGTCTATAACAGTAGATTATGTATCTATTAATCTACCCCTCTAGATACAGATATGTCAATATCATTGCTTTACTTAATTTTTATCTGTTATTTTTCCTTATTTGGTGCTTTTTATTTTCTTATCATTTGGTGACTTGTTTATTACTCTTTTGTCTGATTTGTGTTTTTGTTGCTGATTTGTGTTATGATTTTTACATTTGAAAGAACATTGCACTACTAGCGCCAATGCAGCTAATGTTTCTATTGGTCCTGCCAACTGTTGTGACTACATCGCCGCTAAGGGAATAAGGCACTGGGTGCAGCCGTGCCACTTTCCTATCAGGGGAGAAAGAGAGGGAAGACAGAGACGGAAGAAGAGAAGGTTACTACAATAACACTGAATGGGGTTTATGCTATAAAGACTGATACTGGATACAATTTTAATGTCATAACACAGGAAAAAAAAGAATCAAGAACTGTATAAAATATATTTCAATGGAATGTTTATAATTTACCTTTTATATTTTTGAAACGTGTAAAGAAAAAAGATTAATAAACAGTAATAATTTAACAAACAAGTTTGTGAAAAAAGAGACTTAAACACAGTTCTATTATTAAAAGTATGAAAGTTTGAAAGTGAATGCTAATTAAACTGAAAAACTCTTCTCCATTGCAGATAGGAAAATAAAACAAGAATAATAAAATGAAAARACCCACAAAATTAACTGGAAAAACAAGCAAATCCAATTCAAAGAGAAAACATCAAAAACTCTATAAAAATATTAAAAGCTTATGCCAAAATGTTCTATTTGTGTCCTGTGCATTTTTTGTACATCTAGCTAACAATTCCTATCATGACTGATATTATGGAGCTTACTGACTGATGCTCATGTTGAGGACTTTTAGGGGTCATAKTTAAAACATGATTATTGCAGCACAAACATCGTCAACTCATATTTATTTTGTTTATCCTAATAAAATGGCACATTTAATACATTCAAGTCAAACATCCCAAATGTTTTTTATTCAAAATACATGTTTCATACATTTTCATAAACGTAAAAAATATCAAATCGGTATTCATGTGTTATTTCTGTAAAATATTGTATTGAAAAATAATATGACCTTTCTGTAAAAAAAAAATCACATAACATGATTGGCTGTCTGTTAGGCTTACACCGGTTTCTCATTTCAGGCACAGATACCATAGTCTAGCAGGATACCAACAAACATGATGATATACCCTTACGAGAAAACATTTCACATTTCCCTTCACTTGAAATCATTTGAAACCATGTGGTTTTGGAACACTTCATTTGATGATATACAGTTTTATTTTATTTGCAGTTCCACATGTGAAAATCACATTTTCACATTTGAAATTGTATATACCTGTTCACATGTTGAGCTGAAATTTTCATCTTTGAAAACAAAAGAGACACATGCGAGGTCAGTTGTTCACATGTGAAACCATTTGTTCACATGTATTCAATACAGATTTCACATGTTAACACCACCTTTCACATGTGAGAATAACATGTTTTCACCTCACATGTGAATATCAGATTTTGACTTTCACATGTGAAAAACGTTCAAATGTTGTGAGGTGTAGTTTCATGGTATCACATGTTGAAATTTTGCAAATGTGCAATTTCATATTATCACATGTTGCTTTTACATGTTGACACATTAACTTCCCATAAGATCACATGTTAAACACGTGAAATTCATGTTTTTTCCCGCAAGGGTAGTGACACAAAATGTACTGAGCTCTGCCCCAACACTTTGGTTTCATTACTGTAGGTCAATATATACAGTGCCCTCAGAATGTATTCACATCCCTTTGTGTTACAGCCTGAATTTAAAATGGATTACATTGAGATTTTGTGTCAAAGTAGAATTATGTTTTTAGATGATTTTYTTAAACAAATKAATRAAAAATGTCTTGAGTCAATAAGTATTCAATCCTTTTGTTATGGCACGCCTAAATAAGTTCAGGAGTAAAAATRTGCTTAACAAGTCATAATAAATTGCATGGACTCACTCTGTGAGCAACAGTAGTGTTTAAGATTTTTTGTGATTCAAGAGTAACATTAAAACAGAATAATATGCCACACCAACATTAGATAACTATACAGAAAACCCTGAAATTGCTGAGATAAGTAGATGAAATCAATGATGAGAGAATATTCAATCAGATTAACTGAAAACTAAAATAGCAGTGCAGATGGCTCTTTTTTTCTAAGTGCAGAGATGTAATACAGTATTTTGTGTAGAACGTTGACAAAAAAAGTATTCAATCCATTTTAATCCCACTTTGTAACAACATAATGTAGAAAAAGTCGAGGGGTGTGAATACTTTCTGAAGGCACTGAGTTTCATTTGATTTAAGTTGAGGTAAATTGACTGAGAACACATTCTCATTTACAGCAACGATCTGGGGAATAGTTACAGGGAAGAGGGATTAATGAGCCAATTAGAAGCTGGGGATGATTAGGTGGCCATGATGGTATGAGGGCCAGATGGATTTAGCCAGGACACCGGGGTTAACACCCCATCTCTTACGATAAGTGCCATGTGATCTTTATTAACCACAGAGAGTCAGGACACCCGTTTTAACGTCCCATCCAAAAGACGGCACCCGACAGAGGGCAATGTCCCCAATCTTTGGACTGGGACATATTTTTTTTAGACCAGAGGAAAGAGTGCCTCCTACTGGCTCTCCAACACCACTTCCAGCAGCATCTGGTCATCTTATTTATCCAGAGCAAACCAGAAGGTAGGTAACTAATAATACATAGACTAGGTAAACAAATGTATTTGTGTGTGTGTGTGTGTGTGTGCACGCCCACACGTTTGCATGTCATGTCAAACAATTGCGTTTGAACCGGAGTGGGACTGTGTATGTGTGTGTGTGTCAGGTCCTCCTGACCAGTTTCCAGGTGATAACACTACCCATTATGACACCTCCGAGGAAGACCAGGATGAGTCCTGAGGACCGGGCGCTCATAGAGGATATCCTCTCCACCTGTACACGTGCCAGCTCAGCGAAACTGTTCATCTGGGAAAAGAGAGTTAAAGAGGGTGAACAAAGAATGATGAGGAGAGAGAAAGGGGGGAGAAAGAAAATGGAGAAAGGAAGGGCAGAAAGTGAGAGAGAAATCAATGACAATCCCAGTTCAGTTTTCTTTAACAATAGTTAATACCACATCATACACAACAACCAAGACCAAGTTTATATTAATGTAGAATATTGCCCATTCTGTTTACTTTAATACAAAAGGGGAAACACTTCGGGGACAGCCTCTGATGGGATCCATATCTTACCCATCCTCCATGTTTCTGGATCCAGTCCAGTAATTTGCTTCTGAAGTACTCCAGAGTCCACTTCAGAATGTCCTTCACTAACTCRGGGAGGTTAGCAATCACCACCTAGCAGAGATGAAAAGAGTGATTTAATACACACACAGTGATTGTACTGTACATCCAATAATAATAACAAAGTAACAAGAACACTGTATAACATACCTTGACAGCTATCCTCCCTGCTACGTAGAACAGCACAGCAATTCTCTCCCAGGTGATTTGACCGTCCTCAAATACCTTTTCTACCAACTTCCAGTAGCTGGGCTTGCTGGTCATTTGCCCCACCATTCCATCTATCACACTGTTGTTTGGACAGGCGGGTTGAGGGAGGTAGGGAAGGAATTAGACTACTGACTTAGACCATTGTAAACTAACACACAGATAGACAAGCATACTCTATATTCATATTTGTTTAGCTACCCAGCAAACCAAAATTGATTCTGAGAAAGTTCCCAGAACATTCGTTAGGTTGCGGCAAATGTTCTCATTACACAAAAAATGTTCAGTTGTGCTGATAATTAAACAATGTTTGTATAAAACATTCGCCTGATGTTGCAAGAATGTTCCCWGAACACATTTAGTCTGTTTTTTATTATTACATTAACTGGAAACCTAATGAGAACATTTGGGGAATGTTCTGTTGTGGTTATTACAAACGTTGTGCATAACATTTTAATGAATGTTAGAACATTCCAAGGACACTTCATTTAAATCATTTTCCGAAGAAAAATAAATGCTAATGTTAGATTAAACCTTAACTTAAACTTAATGTATAATGTTCAGAGAATGTTCCCGATTTGCTGGGTAGTCTATGCATCAAATTCATCAATGTGAATTCACATAATAACAGTTTGAGAAATTGAACAGGTACTGTAAAACACAAAGCAATGGCTCTAATATCAACTGACTCGTCCAGCTCCCTGTTCTCCTTGAAGGCGTCTCCGATGGTACGTATCATCACAGCCAGCTGTAACACCATCTTCTGCTCCTGCTCACTCTCCAATTCCTGGGTTTCTGTGGAGACCACTACCGGKACTTCTGATGACAACACCTCATCCAGCTGCTCCTGCATCACTCTGGGGACGAGAGAACATTCTGGTTCAGAACCACTCCTTCTTAGAGCACATAGCCTGCTGTAGCCTACTGTGTGTCAAACTAAACAACTGTTGTCACGACACACGGTGTCTGACGGTTTTCATTTCTTCCTTGCACTTAGCTGATAATGTAGAGAATACATTGTTTTTTGCTCTCTGTTTTTGTCAATTCCCAACCCCATGGAAGCAGCCAGTGGTATTAAGTACTTAAGTACAAATATTTAAAGTACTACTTAAATCGTTTTTTGGGGTATCTGTACTCTACTATTTATATTTTTGACAATTTTTACTTTTACTTCACGACATTCCAAAAGAATTAAAAAACAACAACATTTTACTCCAATTCACACACTTTTCAAGAGAACATCCATGGCTATCTCTACTGCCTCTGACCTGGTGGACTCACTAAACACAAATGCTTTGTTTATAAATTATGTCTGAGTGTTAGTGTGCCCCTGGCTATCCATAATTTAAAAAAAACACAAGAATTGTACTGTATGGTTTGCTTAATATAAGGAATTTGAAATTATTTCTACTTTTACTTTTGATACTTAAGTACATTTTAGCAATGCATTTACTTTGATACTTAAGTACATTTAAAACCAAATATTTGTAGACTTTTACTCAAGTAGTATTTTACTGGGTGAGTTTCACTTTTACTTCGAGTCATTTCCTGTTAAGGTATCTTTACTTTTACAAAAGTATGGGTACTTGGGTATTGGGTACTTTTCCCACCACTGGAAGCAGCCACAGGTTTACAGCTACACTACCGGTCAAATGTTTTATAACACMCACTCATTCAAGGGTTTTCCTTTTTTATTTGACTATTTTCTACATTGTAAAATAATAGTGGACATTACAACTATGAAATAACACATATAGAATCATGCAGTAACCAAAAAAGTGGTCAAAAAAATCAAAACATATTTTATATTTGAGATTCTTCAAATAGCCACCCTTTACCTTGATGACAGCTATGCAAACTCTTAGTATTCTCTCATCCAGCTTCATGAGGTAGTCACCTGGAATACATTTCACTTAACAGGTGTGCCTTCTTAAAAGTTAATTTGTGGAATTTATTTCCTTCTTAATGCATTTGAGCCAATCAGTTGTGTTGTGACAAGGTAGGGGGGTATACAGAATATAGCCCTATTTGGTAAAAGACCAAAGTCCACATTATGGCAAGAACAGCTCAAATAAACAAAGAGAAATGATTGTCCATCATTACTTTAAGACATGAAGGTCAGTCAATATGGAAAATTTCAAAAACGTTGAAAGTTTCTTCAAGTGCAGTCGCAAAAACCATCAAGCGCCATGATGAAACTGGCTCTCATGAGGACCGCAACAGGAATGGAAGACCCAGAGTTACCTCTGCTGCAGAGGATAAGTTCATTAGAGTTACCAGCCTCAGAAATTGCAGCCCAAATAAATGCTTCACAGAGTTCAAGTAACAGACACATCTCAACATCAACTGTTCAGAGGAGACTGTGTGAATCAGGYCTTCATGGTCAAATTGCTGCAAAGAAACCACTACTAAAGGACACCAATACGAAGAAGAGACTTGTTTGGGCCAAGAAACATGAGCAATGGACATTAGACCGGTGGAAATTTGTCCTTTGGTCTGCAGTCCAAATTGTAGATTTTTGGTTCTAACCACTGTGTCTTTGTGAGACGCGGTGTGGGTGAACAGATGATCTCCACATGTGTTTTTCCCACCGTGAAGCATGGAGGAGGAAGTGTTATGGTGTAGCGGTGCTTTTCTGGTGACACTGTCTGTGATTTATTTAGAATTCAAGGCACACGTAACCAACATGGCTAGCACAGCATTCTGCAGCGATACGCCATCCCATCTGGGTTGGGCTTAGTGGGACTATCATTTGTTTTTCAACAGGGCAATGACCCAACACACCTCCAGGCTGTGTAAGGGCTATTTTACCAAGAAGGAGAGTGATGGAGTGCTGCATCAGATGACCTGGCCTCCACAATCCCCCGTCTTCAACCAAATTAAGATGGTTTGGGATGAGTCGGACYGCAGAGTGAAGGAAAAGCAGCCAACAAGTGCTTGGCATATGTGGGAACTCCTTCAAGTCTGTTGGAAAAGCATTCCAGGTGAAGCTGGTTGACAGAATGCCAAGAGTGTGCAAAGCTGTCATCAAGGTAAAGGGTGGCTATTTGAAGAATCTCAAATATAAAATATATTTTGATTTGTTTAACACTTTTTTGGTTACTACATGATTACATGTGTTATTTCATAGTTTTGATGTCTTCACTACTATTCTACAATGTAGAAACTAGTAAAAAATAAAGAAAAACCCTTTAATGAGTAGGTGTTCTAAAACTTTTGACCGGTAGTGTAGGTGTGTCCATATGATGCATCTTTGGTTAGTTTTGAGTATCTGTGAAAGTGAACTCACCTTTTCAGCAGGACCTCTCCTACTCTGTCATCTGTAGAACAAATAAATAAAAATCAGCTTAGGTCTAGTCAACATAAAAATAATTCTAAATGTCAAATAGAACAGAATCTTGATAGCTAGCAATAACAATGTACTGATAACTTGGTTACATTGTTGCAGTGATGAKAAATTGCACTGGCAGACCTAGCTACCTGATGTCTCTACACACGCCATTGGCAGTCCACACCCAGCCCGAACGATAACGTTAGCTAGCGAGCTGTAACTTCAGAAAACTTCAGTATAGTAATTGTAGTTATTCTCTTATAACAGGATACAACTATTCTAGCTCTATTTGACAGGCGATGGTTGCTGCTGTTTTATCTCTATTAAGAAAATATCACATTCCTTTGAGATAATATGCAGAATCTATAAACACAAAAAATTAGGAACGGACTCAGACGACAACAAGACTGGACAGTCGAATGAAAGCCGAGAGCAGACGAGCAGCGGTCAGACATTCCACGCGTGCGCATTGTCAATATGGGTCCACACGCTAATGTGTCCGTGTGGAAACTGACTACCATACACAACATGCTAGCTGATAGCTAGTTGATTTTAGCTAGTTGATTTTTGTCCKGCTAGCTAAAGCAGAGACAGCGGCMACTAAGCTAGTGAAGGCGGTGGGGGT
Organism: Salvelinus sp. IW2-2015; assembly: GCF_002910315.2. Classification (NCBI taxonomy): domain Eukaryota; kingdom Metazoa; phylum Chordata; class Actinopteri; order Salmoniformes; family Salmonidae; genus Salvelinus; species Salvelinus sp. IW2-2015. The sequence goes on along the minus strand of NC_036853.1, from coordinate 39,575,037 downwards.
GTCTGATACATAATTTCATGTTGATGATCAACACAAGTTAAAAGTTACTTCTTGCAACATTTTATCATGGTTGGCAGCACCACCAACACAATATCTTTCAGTCAATGGAGTACGGACCGAGTAGTTCCAGCACTGTTACTGCTCAGGTAAAAACAAAACAAAAACATGTATTTGTTGCACAAGTGTCTAGATATTCGTTGCATATGTTTAAGTATGACACAAAATACATTTTGAGGTGAATTTACTCGAAATAAAACAACATTGTGTTAGAATATCAGCCATGTAATGATATAACATTTCTCTTTCACATCACACTTTACACCATGTCATAGATAATAGGATTTCTGTTAGCAGGCTATTACCATGTGAACTTTATTACTGTAACTAACTCAGGAGGCAGACACGCCTTGGGTCAAGTCGGGTTAGGATCTTCTGTAAAGAACAGCAGTCTGACTCTTTCAACAGCTAACCACCTAACATGTCCAGATTATATTTCAAAAATATATACACTGCTCAAAAAAATAAAGGGAACACTAAAATAACACATCCTAGATCTGAATGAATGAAATATTCTTATTGAATACTTTTTTCTTTACATAGTTGAATGTGCTGACAACAAAATCACACAAAAATTATCAATGGAAATCAAATTTATCAACCCATGGAGGTCTGGATTTGGAGTCACACTCAAAATTAAAGTGGAAAACCACACTACAGGCTGATCCAACTTTGATGTAATGTCCTTAAACAAGTCAAAATGAGGCTCAGTAGTGTGTGTGGCCTCCACGTGCCTGTATGACCTCCCTACAATGCCTGGGCATGCTCCTGATGAGGTGTGCGGGATGTCTCCTGGGGGATCTCCTCCCAGACCTGGACTAAAGCACCGCCAACTCCTGACGTCTTGTGGTGCAACGTGGCGTTGGTGGATGGAGCGAGACATGATGTCCCAGATGTGCTCATTGGATTCAGGTCTGGGGAACGCGGCCAGTCCCTAGCATCAATGCCTTCCTCTTGCAGGAACTGCTGAACCACTCCAGCCAATTGAGGTCTAGCATTGTCTTGCATTAGGAGGAACCAGGGCAACCGCACCAGCATATGTCTTCACAAGGGGTCTGAGGATTCATCTCGGTACCTAATGGCCAGTCAAGGCTTACCTCTGGCGAGCACATGGAGGCTGTGCGGCCCCCATAAGAAATGGCACCCACCACCATGACTGACCCACGCCAAACGGTCGAATGCGTGGAATGGATGTGCAGGCAGCGGAAGCCTTCTGCCCACGGCGTCGTCTCCAGACTCTGTCACGTTTGTCACAATGTGCTAACAGTGGTGAACCTGGCTGTTATCTGTGAAAGCTGGGAATTGCCAATCTGTGTGTTCTTCTGGCAAATGCCCCGAACGTCGCTGCACGTGGGTTTGGGCTGTAAGCACAACCCACCGTGACGTCGGCGCCTCATACCCACCCTCATGGAGTCTGTTTCTGACCGTTTGAGCAGACACATTCACATTTGTGGCCTCTGGGAGGTCATTTTGGCAGGGTCGTGCAAAGTGTCCTGCTTTGCACAAATGGCAAGGTAAGCGGTCCTCGCTGCTGGGTTGTTTTGCCGCTCCGAGGCCTCCTCCACGCTTGCCTGATGTACTGCCTGTCTCCTGTAGCGCCTCCATGCTCTGGACACTACGCTGAAGACACAGCAAACCTTCTTGCCCTTCAGCTCGCATTGACGTGCCAATCTGGGATGAGCTGCACTACCTGAGCCACTTGTGTGGTGTTGTAGACTCGTCTCATGCTCACTAGAGTGAAGCAACCGCCAGATTCAAAAGGACCAAAACACAGAAGCATAGGAATGAGAAGTGGTCTGTGGTCACCACTGCAGAACCACTCCTTTAGTGGGGGTCTTGCTAATTGCCTATAATTTCACCTTTTGCTATTCCATTTGCACAACAGCATGTGAAATTTATTGTCAATCAGTGTTGCTTCCTATAGTAGGACAGTTTGATTTCACAGAAGTGTGATTGACTTGGAGTTACATTGTGTTGTTTAAGTGTTCCTTTATTTTTTTGAGCAGTGTTTGCTAGATTATGTGCTGTAGGAATGTGCTTGGGACTGTGAAAAGTGGGGTGGGTATAATTTGTGTTACGTTCCAACGGGAATATGTTCTATAACTTCGTAAGTAACAAGGTGCCAAAAAACAAAGCATACAAAATAGCGCGATCAATTCACCTAGCTAACTAGCTGCCGAATAGGCATCAACTCACCACGTAGTTTATTCTTAATGTTTGTCCATAGGTTACCAAAGTGAGGACAGACATTTTYCGTATTTAACGTGAGTGAAAATTTAATGAAATAGCCCACTCCCTACCCGGTATCTTATTTGCCCGCTATTCAACTTTGTATGTGTTGTTTGTTGGCAACATTTGTTATTTACAAAGTTTTTGGAACACATTCCTGTTGGAATGTTCCAMAAATTATACCCACCCTGAAAAGTGTACCCTGACCTCACTACTCTGTCAATAGCTGATACTCCCTAGGGGCCATTTTATTTTATTGGTTACTCTGTGTTGGAGGTGTCAGTCTCTGCAGCCAATCAAATGTGAGCTCAACTCAGAATTGGTCCTGTTGAGATTTTAATAGGTCTATATTTATAAGTAGGGCTGACTCCAATTACTTGACTGGTCGATTGTTTTGTCGTTAGGCTGTTGGTCAACCCGAGATTCTTTTAGTCGAGCAGTAATTAAGATGGTACCGGAGAAGAAAGCTGCCGTTTTACGTATTCCTAACAAAAGTTTTTTCTTTTTTTTTTCTTCTTTGCGTTGTTTGTTTGTTTGTTTGTTTGTTTGTTGTTTGTTTTTTAAGTTGTTGTACATAACGTTGCCACTACAGTCTCTTATGACTGAAAATAACTTCTGTACATCAGAACTGCGATTACTCACCACGGACTGGCAGAATCCTTTTTTTCTTTTAACGAGCCCGATGTGAATGATATACTGCTTTCCCGGGAACAAGCCCAGATCCCCRTCATTTGCATGAAGAGAAGGCAGAGAAAAAGGGGCAAGAGGGCAGGCTGCCTTCTGAGAATTCGTAGAAGATAGAATAAACCTCACTTCCTTCCATTCTGCTAGCAAACGTGCGATCTTTGGAAAATAAAATAGATGACCTACGCTGAAGATTAAATTGCCATCGGGACATTCAAAACTGTAATATCTTATGCGTCATGGAGTCGTGGCTGAACGACAACATTATCAACATACAGCTGGCTGGTTATACGCTGTACCGGCAGGATAGAACAGYGGCGTCTGGTAAGACAAGGGGCAGTGGACTATGTATTTTTGTAAATAACAGCTGGTGTATGATATCTAAGGAGGTCTCGAGCTATTGCTCACCTGAGGTAGAGTATCTCATGATAAGCTGTAGACCACACTATCTACCTAGACAATTTATCTGTATTTTTCGTAGCTGTCGACATACCACCACAGACCGATGCTGGCACTAAGACCGCATTGAATGAGTTGTATTCCGCCAAAAGCAAACAAGAGGCGGCGCTCCTAGTAGCCGGGGACTTTAATGAAGGGAAACTTAAATCCGTCTTACCAAATTTCTATCAGCATGTTAAATGTGCAACCAGAGAGGGAAAAACTCTGGACCACGTTTACTCCACACACAGACACTCATACAAAAAGTTCTCCCCTTGTCCTCCATTTGGCAAATCTGACCATAATTTGTCCTCCTGATTCCTGCTTACAAGCAAAAATTAAAGCAGGAAAGAACCAGTGACTTGTCTGATGAGATTCCGAGATTCCTCCGATGGCATTGAGAGTACACCACATCTCACTGGCTTCATCAATAAGTGCATCGACGACGTCGTCCCCACAGTGACTGTACGTACATACCCCAACCAGAAACCATGGATTACAGGCAACATCCGCCACTGAGCTAAAGGCTAGAAGCTCCGCTTTCAAGGAGCAGGACTCCAACCCGGAAGCTTATAAGAAATGCCGCTATGGCCCACCAACGAACCATCAAACAAGCAAAGCGTCAATACAGGACTAAGATCAAATCGTACTACACCGGATGTGATGCTCGTCGGATGTAGCAGGGCTTGCAAACTATTACAAAGGGAAGCACAGCCGCGAGCTGCCCAGTGACACAAGCCTACCAAACAAACTGAACTACTTCTATTTAATATTTGAGGCAAATAGCACTAAAACATGCATGAGAGCACCAGCTGTTCCGAACGACTGTGTGCGCTCTCGCAGCCAATGTGAGTAAGACCTTTAAACAGGTCAACGTTCACAAGGCCTCAGGGCCAGGTGGATTACACAAGAACATGTACTGCGAGCATGCGTTGACCAACTGGCAAGAGTCTTCGCAGACATTATCAACCTCTCCCTGTCTGAGTCTGTAATACCAACATGTTTAAAGCAGACCACCATAGTCCCTGTGCCAAGAACACTAAGGTAACCTGAATGACTACCAATCCGTAGCACTCACATCTTACCATGAAGTGCTTTGAAAGGCTGGTCATGGCTCACATCAACACCATTATCCCAAAAACCCTAGACCCACTCCAATTTGCATAACGCCCTAACAGATCCACAGATGATGCAATCTCTATTGCACTCCACACTGCCCTTTCCCACCTGGACAAAGGAACACCTATGTGAGAATACTAGTCATTGACTACAACTCAACGTTCAACACCCTAGTCCCTCAAAGCTCATCAATAAGCTAAGGACCCTGGGACTAAACACCTCCCTCTTCAACTCGATCCTGACTTCCTGATGGGCTGCCCCCAGATGGTAAGGGTAGTAACAACACATCCGCCACTCTGATCCTCAACACAGGGTAGGCCTGATCACCGACAATGAGGTCAGAAAACTGGCCATGTGGTGCAAGGAACAACAACCTCTCCTTCAAGACAAAGGAGATGATTGTGGACTACAGGATTAAGAGGACCGATACGCCCCCATTCTCATCGATGGGCTGTAGTGGAGCAGGTTGAGAGCTTGAAGTTTCTTGGTGTCAAATCATCAACAACTACATGTCCAAGCACACAGACAGTCTGATTAGGCACAACAAAACCTATTCCCCTCAGTACACTGAAAAGATTTGCATAGGTCCTCAGCTCCTCAAAAGATTCTGCAGCTGCCACCATCGAGAGCATCCTGACTGGTTGCATCACTGCCTGGTATGGCAACTGCTCGGCCTCTGAACGCAAGGCACGACAGAGGTAGTGCGAACGGCCCAGTACATCACTGGGGCCAAGCTTCCTGCCATCCAGGACCTCTATACCAGGCGGTGTCAGAGGAGGCCCTAAAAATGCGAAGACTCCACGTTATAAACTTTGATTTGATTTGAAAAGTATCTAGATCCTCTATTAAGGCTGTGGATGGATCCAAGTTGTGGATTTAAAGAAAGCATGAATCATCAGTGTACAATGACACCTTTGTTTCTAAGCCCTGTACAGGCCTTGCAAAAGTATTCACACCCTACATTCCTTGTTTTTGAAAGAAAAGCAATTTTTTGTCCATTTTAAAACAACATCAAATTGATCAGAAATTTAGGTGTAACAATTGTTAATGTTGTAAATGACTATTGTAGCTGGAAAATGGACTGACTTTTTATGGAATATCCACAGAGGCCCATTATCAGCAACCATCACTCCTGTGTTCCAATGGCACGTTGTGTTAGCTAATCCAAGTTCATCATTTTAAAAGGCTAATTGATCATTAGAAAATCCTTTTGCAAATATGTTAGCACAGCTGAAAACTGTTGTTCTGATTTGAAGAAGCAATAAAACGGGCCTTCTTTAGACTAGTTGAGTATTTGGTGCATCAGCATTGATGGGTTCCATTACAGGCCCAAAATGATCAGAAAAAAATAACTTTCTTCTGAAACTCGTCAGTCTATTCTTGTGCTCAGTAATGAAGGCTATTCCATGCTTGAGACAAACTGAAATGCTCCTCACAGACAGTGTGGTGAAGAAGTTGCAACAGCGCCTCTTCAACCTCAGGAGGCTGAAGAAATGTGGCTTGTCACCTAAAGCCCTCACAAACTTWTACAGATGCACAATTGAGAGCGTCCTGTCAGGCTGTATCACCGCCTGTTACGGCAATAGCACYGCCCACAACCGCATGGCTCTCCAGAGGGTTTGCGGTCTGCACAACGCATCACCGGGAGCAAACTACCTGCCCTCCAGGACACCTACAGCATCCAATGTCACAGGAAGGCCAAAAAGATCATCAAGGACAACAACTACCCGAGCCACTGCCTATTCACCCCGCTACCATCCAGAAGGCGAGGTCGGTACAGGTGCATCAAAGCTGAGACCGAGACAGAAGCTGTTTTTAAATCTCAAGGCCATCCGACTGATAAACAGCCATCACTAGCACAGAGAGGCTGCTGCCTACATACAGACTTKAAATCATTGGCCACTTTAATAAATGGAACACTAGTCACTTTAATAATGCCACTTTAATGTTTACATATGGGCAAGACATAAAATGTAGGTGCCTTTGAATGGGATATGGTAGTAGGTGCCAGGTGCACCTGTTTGTGTCAAGAACTGCAACACTGAGTTTTTCACACTCAACCGTTTCCCATGTGCATCAAGAATGGTCCACCACCCAAAGGACAACAGTTTAGTCAACATGGGCCAGCATCCCTGTGGAACGCTTTGACACCTTGTAGAGTCAGTGCCCCGATGAAATAAGGCTGTTCTGAGAGCAAAAAGGGCGGGGGCTGGGTTGCAACTCAATATTAGGAAGGTGTTCCTAATATTTGGTGTTCCTAATATTWGGTGTTCCTAATATTTGGTACACTCAGTATATGTGTGTCTTTAATTAGAAATTATTTCCCTACTGTAAAGTGCCACGCAGCTACTGGCTTTCTGTGGCTTTACACCACACAATGCTACTCAATTCCACATTTGTATGTGTTTGTGCTCAATTCCTCATTTTACGTTTGAAACTCTCTGCTGCCAAATATGCTTTTGGTTGGTCCTGGTCCAGAGGCAGAAGTTTGGTTTGTGAAGGGGAAAAAAGTTGAACAAGGCTTGTAGGGAGAACAGAGGCACAATATGTCTTCACTCTTTTCCCTTTTGTGATGGTAACAAGGAAATATGGTATGCCAACAATGTCCTCGTCACCTAATTTTTATATAGTATTCTATAACGAATATAATATTGTATTGTGGCCTATTCCTCTCGAGGCATGTAAAACTGTTGGGCTCTGAAATCTGGTAAAAACAGCTTGCTGGAGCTCATCTGAACTGTTGGCTTCTGWGCCCTCATCCTCTATGTACTTAATGCTGAGGCTACATACAGACACCCTAGTCTAATGTCCTTCTCTCACATTTCATTATTGTGCTGATAGTGCATMATTTACTGTTAGATTTGTATGCTMCAAGGCAGTGCCTTKCCCAAGCCTATTGCTTTATCATAGCATTAGCCATGTCAGGTATGCCATAAGGCTATCTTCAGCCTCTATCTGGACCTGCTTACTATTTAGCCATCCATGTTGGTATATTGGTATGTGATTCAGGCACTGCAATCATGCATGTTTAGCTTCATGTATGTTTAGCTTTAGGGCTCTTCAATCAGATCCTCTTTAGCTGACATTCGCATAGCAGTTGTTTTGGCAGTGTCAGAGGTTGAACTGTGTTGGTGCAACTGGCATTATAACTAAAGCGGACATTGCCATTTACTACACGGAGTCGCATTAACAGAAATCCCATGCAGCCTTGTTGTCCTCCACAATGAAATCGGGGAGGGGACTGTGGATCAGTTTTCGTCCGTTAGTACGATAGTCACACGCGATATCTGACAGCACCGGMCAATTTTTTACGAAACTTACGTGAATGATGCGTCTTGCAATAGAGCTCCGACATTTACAAAATGACACTGATTGGCCAGATGATGGCKCTATAACAAGAGATTGAAAATGCAAATTTCAAAGGTCACGCCCTTCACCCCATTTGACCTACAGTCATGAAAAAAATGTGGTACATGCATCAATCTCCTCAAGGAACAAATTTGCCTCAGTGACCCATAAGGTCCGCCCTGATGGATTGTCCGCCATTTTGAATTTGATAAACACTTAAAACGGTACTCTTCTGTCACCGAATGACCGATCTGCAGCATCTGTGGACAAASGTCTCTTGCAATTTTYCCCAGACTAGTACCTAAAACAACATGGATGCTATTGGCCAATAAACATTCACRTGTGCGTGGTGTGGCACATAAATGCATATAAATCAGTCAAGGATATTCGTATTGTAACTACATTTGGTACACATGTTGCAAACACTGTCAAGACTCAACATACGCAAGAACTCATTGACCACATGGTGGTGCTATAAYGGACACATTTTTGTATCTCTTGATCTGTTTGACTCAGAGTGATGAAATTTGGCACACATGCTCAGGGCTGTACTTTCGCAAAGTGGGTGGGGTTATATCCTGCCTGGTTGTCCCTGTCCGGGTGTATCGTCGGATGGGGCCACAGTGTCCCCTGACCACTCCTGTCTCAGCCGTCTAGTATCTATGCTGCAATAGTTGTGCCGGGGGGCTAGGGTCAGTCTGTTAATCTGGTGTAATTCTCCTGTGTGAATTTAAGTATGATCCCTCTAATTTCTCCCACTCCCTTTCCAGAGACCTGAGCCCTAGACCATGCCTCAGGACTAGTGGCCTTGATGACTCCTGGTTCCCCAGTCCACCTGGTAGTGCTGCTGCTCCAGTTTCACCTGTTCTGCCTGCGGCTATGGAACCCTGACCTGTTCACCGGACGTGCTACCTGTCCCAGACCTGCTGTTTTCAACTCTCTAAAGACAGCAGGAGCGGTAGAGATACTCTGAATGATCGGCTATGAAAAGCCAACTGACATTTACTCCTGAGGTGCTGACCTGTTGCACCCTCGACAACTACTGTGATTATTATTATTTGACCATGCTGGTCATTTATGAACATTTTTAACATCTTGGCCATGTTCTGTTATAATCTCACCCGGCACAGCCAGAAGAGGACTGGCCACCCTCATAGCCTGGTCCTCTCTAGGTTTCTCCTCGGTTTTGGCCTTTCTAGGGAGTTTGTTCCTAGCCACCGTGCTTCTACACCTGCATTGCTTGCTGTTTGGGGTTTAGGCTGGGTTCTGTACAGCACTTTCATATCAGCTGATGTAAGAAGGCTATATAAATACATTTCATTTGATTTGATTTAATGAGCTGCACATCCAGCAACTTCGTCAACTATTTCAACTTTATGTTAAACTGTTTGGTGGGGACGCTCACCTGGATATGATAAGCTATCCGCTCTCGAATCAACGCATGTGACAAAGCTGCTGCCAACTGCATTCAATTGGCGTCAGTTGTGTGCGCGGGCGTTTGAATGACGCCTCCAACTTGCGTCTGATTCGTTGTCAAATGGTTTCTAATGGCAATTGCGAAAAAGCAATGTGAAATATTGACTAGCCTTTAATTACACTAACCTTTTTAATAGTTCAGAAAAGTGATGTAGAAGATGGGTGACTTTGAAAATAGAGAGGAAGTGTCTGATATGGAGAATGTTAGATTCATAATGAATGATCATAATGAATCATACTCTGATGAGGACGAAATTGCTGAAGTGAGGTGATATTAATGTAAAACAAAAGACAATATAGCATGGTCTTCCACCTGAGATCAAGGTAGAATGCCAGTTAATGTTTGTAATGTAATGATCAATATCAGTACAATTCACAGACGAAGCATCTTTTTACATTCTCTTGCATAGTTTTATACTGTATTTAAACATCAGAAATCATTATTTTTACTGTAACCTTCTGCACTTACAATAAAACTAAAGTAAAATCCATAAAACAATAATGGTACATTTTGTATTTTCTTATAAGTCTATTACTGTATTTCTACAGCTTATTTGTGAAAAAAGGATGCATGTCTGTAAAAAATACAAGAAGTTTAATGTATTTCGCATTTACTGACATTTCCTATTATTCTACATGACGAAAGTTAAATATAATGTTATCCCACCATTATTCATAAATACAGAAAACAAAATGTTAAAAATTAACAGTTAATTAAGTATCGTCATTTAAAAAAATAAATTTACAGCGTATGCTTGCAGCCTCAGACAAGGTGTTTCCACCCGCTTGACGTCTCCCTAAGGTCTTCTTACTGGTTTTCATGGTTCCTTCAATGGCATTCACAACTCCTATCACTAATTTCCTTCACGTGATTTAGTGTTTCTSATCTGGTCTTTTCACCTTAATCACTTGCATTCTAAATTGGGTTCCTGCGGTACTTTCATRATAGCGCACTCTTACTTATCCTTTTTCTTGCTTTATGCTTATTCACACTCGACCGTGCTCTTTTCCTCATCATTCATTCTCTTTCCATCCCTCTGTTTCATTCCTCTCCTTTCTTAAGTAATATAAAGGTGCTATCTTTCCCCTTTTACTGCTCTTTTGTTCAGAATTGGAGCAGTAACCACCACAGCTACATTAGGTATAATTCCAGCAGCTAGGTCTCTGGCTATGCTCTGCTACACCTCACTTGTTAGGCCCAATCTATTTGACCTCTTCTCAGCAATGGCTCCTTACCGTAGCTATCAATATCTAATTTAGTTGGCGAGTTTCCAATTACACGCATGCATGTGGCGGTCATTCATATTACACCCGGCTTTTGGGTCAGACACATTTTGGCGTGCGTCCCCATCACTCGTTTACCGAATGCACGACTGGGTTCGAAGCATATTTGACAAATCAATTTGCAGCATGTTTGGTTTGGTCCTACCTACCATCATGCGTAACATTTCTTCTGAATAAATCAGAGTAACAATGCGAGGCACTCAGTAGGTCAGCATTGGGCCAGGACTTGGGCAGGTGTCCATATCTTCCTGCATTTCGGCGGTGCACAGTGGGCCTAACGCTCGGTTAGCGTTCCATGTCAATCATGCATATAGCATTACGGCATGTGCTGTTGGGTTCAACACTCAGTTAGGATTTCATGTTAATCCTGCATACCTCTTACGGCATGCATGGCTGGGTAGAGGTACACGCAGACATCTCATTTCAACCAAAAACATTTCATATGATATTTTCAATTACAGCATAATTGCACTTTTGTTAGTAGTTGCTTGCAAATGTCATAGTATGCTTTGGTTAAGCACGTATTTAACTTGTCTTCAAACTCGTTAAACTCTAAGCCAGCATGTACTCCACCTTCTCCCTGGTAACCTGTTTCTCTTTTTGTTGTGGAGGGGAGGGGGGGGGGGTGAGGTTTGATGCATGCCTGCCCAGGTCTTGTCAGACTTCAAGCACCGTCTGGCTACTGAGGAGATTCCTCGTAGATTGAGGCGCTACCCCAACTCATTCAATCAAATTCTCTAATTATGATCTTCTTGGTCTCTGTTTTGTCAATCAGTTAAGCTTGTACTCGATTGAAAATGAGTTCACGAGAAAAGCCAGGGCTAGCCTGTCATCTTAAAAAGTACTTTGTTGTGGTTAGATGTAAGGAATGGGGTGCGCAAAGTCTCCAGATTCCCCTCTATCTAATCCCACTCTAATGCCTCTGTGCCATCTTTATCAGTGAGCTTTCTAACCAGATCAAACACTTGACCTTTTGAGTGCCCCTGAAAAACATCAAGGATAAATGGATACATGGACCGACGCTGGCCGAATGACAGGCATTATTTGAGCATTAGCGATTTATCAAAACAATGTCATTCTGATTGAAGCTAGTAAATGAGATTTACTGGAACAATTGTAAACAATGTTTTTTTTTTTTTGGGGGGGGTGTGTGGTATGTTAGTTTACTCGGATGAGATGGTTGTTCTGTTTCAGGGCTCCAAACGATGACGACAACATCGTACTTGTCAGCTGACAGCAGCTACAGCTGAGACACCTGGGAATGTTGGGAGAAGAGGAATTCTGGAAATTGGGAACCCAAATCTCTGAAATACAGGAAAAAAACCTGACGGAAACAATGTACAATAATATTTGGAACCATGCAGGTTTGTATAGGTAAAGTTTGTATATTCCACAGGGGAGCATACGAGCAATATGTGCCAAATGAAGTTTTTTTTAAATATCGCTTTTATACATGAAATCAAAAGACGTATGATATATGCTGGCTCTGAGCCAGTGGCTCTGCATTAGCAAAAAGAAGAAAAAGCTTTTAAAAGTTTCCAGGATTTTTATGATGAAAATGCTATTTAGGTCAGGGACATTCTTCAGAGGTTTACAGGACCAGTGTCACGCCCTGACCATAGTTTGCTTGTATGTTTTTATGTTTTGTTTGGTCAGGGTGTGATCTGAGTGGGCATTCTATGTTGTATGTCTAGTTTGTCTGTTTCTGTGTTTGGCCTGATATGGTTCTCARTCAGAGGCAGGTGTTTGTCGTTGTCTYTGATTGGGAACCATATTTAGGTAGCCTGTTTTGTCATTGTGGGGTGTGGGTGATTGTCTATGTGTTAGTTGCCTGTGTCTGCACTGTTATATCTAGCRTCACGGTCGTTTTGTTGTTTTGTATTAGTTTGGTTAGTGTTTCTTCTTAAATAAATAGAAGAATGTATTCACTTCACGCTGYGCCTTGGTCCTCCTCTCTTCCACATTACGACGAGCGTGACAACCAGGCAAGCACAGAGAGCCCGATTGCTATGTGATTCTGATGCACTTCGTATGTACGCAATTACAATGTGAAACAAAGGTGTCATTTATTTTTCGGTGTTTCATAGATTTGTATGTTCAAAATACATATGAAAATGCAATGCAAGAGCCAGACAAAGTTTTTTTGTGTGGGGGTTTTAGTGATCTTAATGTTGTCAGAGTATCTGAAATGTATTGGTCAGATGACTGAAAAAGTGTGTTTTTCACAGTGGGGTCTGTATGACTGAATAAGATGCGTCAGGCTATTATGACAAGTACCATGTAATGTTGGCAATGAGCCTCATCATCACACGATCTGCTTTGACAGGATGTGGTATGAACAAGCTGGAACACATCTGTCTTTAGCGCTCTAGGAAAGCTCATCGGGGAGTAAATGTCATGAGTCAGTAAAAAGAGAATCCACTTTTACAGAGTTATCCAAGCATCAAATGAATCCTTTACCTTAGGTGGTCTGTAGTGAACAAGGCAAGGTGTAATAAATGATACTTATGAATCTTGTTTTAATGGTTGTTAATATTTGGCAGTGTGTTAGTCTATCTAGCAAGCTTTTATGCAAGCCTTTTTTAACCCAGACTTTTTAACCCAGACAGCCCAACATTCAATATCCTTTTCTAACATGGGCAAGTAGGAAAATTATTTTAGATCATGGCCCCATGTGGTKAACCACGCACATACACAGGAATTCTTTCTATTGCAGCCAGTGGAGTCGAGATGCTGCATGAAAAGTTGTGGCACAYGCCCTCTACGTCAGACTACTCTTGCCTCAAACTCTTCTCCCTCATTTGCTTCACTCACGACTGTTACCTTCTATTGTAAAGTTTCCCTGGTAGATTGGAGGAGAAAAATCTTGAAATAAGAACGAATGAGAAATTCCATTTACACTAAAAGGATTCAGAAAATATTTTCCATAAGTAAACTCCACCTGTTAAGTATGTTTCAATTATTCAGTTCATTTAGACTAGATTTGCCTATAGTTTTCAGCATGATCGAATGTATTTGAGTGTTTGCCTGGCAGAGAATACTTTTTTTTTCTCTTTCAACCGCAAATAATAATATTTTTTTAGAATTTCGAAATTCCTTATCATAACCGGTCTACATTGTAAGTTTTTAAAGACAAACCCATTTATTTCTACACTTTTTAAAATTATTACAAATAATATACACTGAGTGTACAAAACATTGAGAACACCTGCTCTTTCCAAGACATAGACTGACCAGGTGAATCCAGGTGAAAGCTATCCCTTATTGATGTCACTTGTTAAATCCACTTCAATCACTATAGAGGAAGGGGAGGAGACAGGTTAAAGAAGGATTTTTAAGCCTTGAGACAATTGAGACATGGATTGTGTATGTGTGTCATTCAGAGGGTGAATAGGCAAGACAAAATATATTAGTGCCTTTGAACGGGGTATGGTAATAGTTGCCAGGCGCACCGGTTTGAGTGTGTCAAGAACTGCAATGCTGATGGGTGTTTCACGCTCAACAATTTCCTGTGTGTATCAACAATGGTGCACCACCCAAAGGACATTTGGGAAGCATTGGAGTCAACATGGGCCAGCATCTCTGTTGAACGCTTTTGACACCTTGTAGAGTCCACGCCCCAAGRAAYTGAGGCTGTTCTGAGGGCAAAAAGGGGTGTAAATAAATATTAGGATGGTGTTCCTAATGTTTTGTACACTCAGTGTAAATAACTAAAAATGCTATAGGCCTACATGGCAACCATTTCTCTCCATTGATTGTACTTTGGTGCTTTATTCTCAAGCCTTACGTGTCACACTATTTTACAATTCATGATACCTAGTAATTAGTTATCATTGTCTTAGTGTGCTCATTTTTATTGTAACTTTTTAGGTGGAAGCGATTTGTATCCATAGCTGTAAAAGTCATACTTACTGGTTTTGGCAGAGTCAATAGCCTACTGTTAGTAAATATCACAAGTTGTGAATGTCTTTATCCTTATCTCAGAGGTCTGTAATGGGGGAGTGTGTGATTTAACCAGTGATTTGGCCGCTGCTTCCAGTAAAAAGCATGTTTCAGATGTTGATTGCCCTTTGGAGTTGTGTCATTTAATCTTTCTCAGTTCAGAGTTATTTAGCCTTGGGAAAACTAGCACGGCACAAAGAACGGGTATATTATAACTTTTGATGTGGAGTTCTCATTACCATCTTCATACTAAATTAGCCCATGTACATGTAGTCCTACCATGAATTCCAAAAGTTTGATATTTGTTAGAATGTTAAGAGAACAAGTATCATAGTCTAGTTTGAGAAACCTACCTCACAAGCCCTTATCTGGCAGCTGTATTAAATAGTACCGCAAAACACCAGTCTCAACGTCAACAGTTGAAGAGGCGACTCCGGGATGCTTGTTCCTCTGTCCAGTGTTGTGTTTCTTTTGCCCATCTTAATCTTTTCTCTTTTCAATGGCCAGTCTGAGACATGCTTTTCTTTCCACTCTGCCTAGAAGCCAGCATCAGGAGTCGCCTCTTCACTTGTTGAGTTGAGACTGGTGTTTTGCTGGTACTATTTAATGACACTCTCATGTGCTTGTCCTCTGGCTCAGTTGTGCACTGGCGGCTCCACTCCTCTTTCTATACTGGTTAGAGCCAGTTTGCGCTGCACCACGAAGAGTGGTTATTGCCATATAATACAGATTGTTACCCACATAGATTTTTCCAAAAAGCTAGATGGAAGAACAAGCATGAGCTCTTGTAGAAGTAAAAGACTGCATTAACCGTTTGCAATACAGGAAAATGCCTTACGTTTGAGTAGATCACAAAAACATTAATTTGAACAAAGAGATAAAGACATAAACTTCAACCAACAACCTGTTATGTAATATAAGCTTTTCCTAAGATATGAAAACTCAAAAGGATTCCATCCCACTATTAAACCCCCCCCCCCCCAACAGAAAAAAATACTGGTCATAAAGTTACCAAAGTGTTCTTCCTCCACAATGGGAGAAATTAGAGCTTATAGAGCTTACAGTGCGCAGTTATTCACCATAGTTAGTGTTTAGTTTACCGCAGTTTCAGGTCAGCCTTTTTCATTCAAGTGTTTGTGTAAATTCTTTATAATAAAAGGCTGCTCTTCACCTGGCCTACCAGTTCTGTCCAGTTCTCTCTCAAATGTTCTGATTTGGCCGCATATCTTTCCCATCAACGATCACTCTTGCATCGATGAAGAATTCCTTGCATTTTGAGCTGCAGCCACCATCGTCTGCAGTTTCTCCCGTGTCACTTTGTCCGCAGAGGTCAGATCCCTGTGAACCTCAATTTTTGCTTGATGAGGAACTCACAGTTCTTTGCWCGCCTCCAGAGAAGATYCCGTGTAGATCTGTTGGTGAACTGGTTGATGGTTGTCCTCGGGCTCTTGTCTTGATTCTTAAGTCTTCCCAAACGATGAACGATGTCCACATTTTCCTGAAGTTTGGCTTTTGATTCGGGAATGACATATCCACAGATGTCAACAACTCTGCGGTTGATKTCCTCAACTGCCTGCTCTGGAATTCCATGGAGCCTCAGGTTCCACCTGCGCTGGTATCTCTCCGCCTCATTCACCTTTTGCTCGAGTTCAGCCACCTTCTTTTAATTTTCCTGGTAGATAACTTCCACCTACTTCATGTCACTTTTGAGGGTTTATACTTCTCCACAGATTTAGCTAGCTGATCTGGATATCTAATTTTGTCGCTTTAGAGTTTGAGGTGAATAACTTGCAGAAAGTAATAAATTATTTGATCAACAAAATCAACCATATTCATACAGGGTTTTCTGACCTTAGAAATGACCAATTGGTCATATTTGGGTGAGGGAATCCCAAAATTCCTACCAAAAAAACACATCTGCACTGACCTCCATCTTACGCGCCCCTCAACCATCAGAGCTCTTGCAGCATGAACTGACATGTTGTCCACCCAATCAAAGGATCAGAGAATTAATATAGTACCGAAAGCATAAGCTACAGCTTGCTAGCGCTGCAGTGCATGCAATGTGGTGAGTAGTTGGCATAAAGAGAGAGAAAGACAATAGTTTAACAGTTTTGAAGAAATTAATTTATTCCAAAAGGAAGGAGAAGCAAGAGAGAGAGATTTTGTACTTTTTTTCAATTTCAGTTTCACTTACTTAGAGMGCAAAGGCAGCTAGGTAGTTTAGTCTACTCAAACCCCTGCTCAAACAAAGTAATGCTATGTTAGCTAGCTGGCTATGACTATCCAACACAACACTGGAAGTCTTCCAAGTCAAGGTAAGCTTTGATTATTGCCACGAGGCCTGTCTGTGTAAGTGCTAAACTGCATACTGACTGTATGTGATTGTAGCGGGTTTAGAAAGGCGTTACTTTTATTAGCTGTTTTGACTATGACATTACTTTAGCTACTATGGTTACAACGATGTATGCTGTGTGTAGCTGTTATGATATGGTTTCGTCTGATGTGTTGTGAATTGAAGTCCAGAAGTGAAGGGAAAAGGTGAGAGGAGGAGAGCGCATAGATGCGAGAAGGAATACAACGTGGCTGCTATGAAAGTGAACTGCGTTTACGCATGATCAGGGGTGTATTCAATCCGCCGAATCTGTTTAAAAATGTTTCTTAAACAGRAGCAGATGTGAAGGAAATGGGGATAAACATATCTGAATTTGTCCAATAGAAATTCTTGTTTGCAACTGTTARACTAATGATTACACCCTATATGTCACAAGTGTAGAGAGGAGTAGGCAGGAGGCAGTCGCAGGTTTAGAACTACTGAATTTATTAAAGTACCATATATATATATATATATATACAGTTGGAGTCGGAAGTTTACATACACTTAGGTTGGAGTCATTAAAACTAGTTTTTCAACCATTCCACAAATTTCTTGTTAACAAACTATAGTTTTGGCAAGTCGGTTAGGAGATCTACTTTGTGCATGACACAAGTAATTTTTCCAACAACTGTTTACAGACAGATTATTTCACTTATAATTCACTGTATCACAATTCCAGTGGGTCAGAAGTTTACATTCCACTAAATTGACTGTGCCTTTTTAACAGCTTGAAA
Source organism: Salvelinus sp. IW2-2015 (assembly GCF_002910315.2). Classification (NCBI taxonomy): domain Eukaryota; kingdom Metazoa; phylum Chordata; class Actinopteri; order Salmoniformes; family Salmonidae; genus Salvelinus; species Salvelinus sp. IW2-2015. The sequence goes on along the minus strand of NC_036853.1, from coordinate 39,557,349 downwards.
AATGTAAAAAAAATATGTCATGGTTTTAGAAACTTTTGATAGGCTAATTGATCATTTGAGCAATTGGAGTGTACCTGTGGATGTATTTCAAGGCCTACCTTCAAACTCAGTGCCTGACATCGTGGGAAAATCAAAGAAATCAGCCAAGACCTCAGAAAAAATTGTGGACCCCACAAGTCTGGGTCATCCTTGGGAGCAATTACAAATGCCTGAAGGTACCAAGTTCATCTGTACAAATAATAGTACACAAGTATAAACACCATGGGACCACGCAGCTGTCATACCGCTCAGGAAGAGATGCGTTCAATGTACTTTGGTGCGAAAAGTGCAATCAATCCCAGAACAACAGCAAGAAGACCTTGTGAAGATTCTGGAGGAAACAGGTACAAAGGTATCTATATCCACAGTAAAACATGTCCTATATCAACATAACCTGAAAGGCCGCTCAGCAAGGAAGAAGCCACTGCTCCAAAACCGCCAAAAAAAGCCAGATACGTTTGTAACGGCACATGGGGACAAAGATTGTACTTTTTGGAGAAATGTCCTCTGGTCTGATGAAAGAAAAATAGAACTGTTTGGCCATAATGACCATTGTTATGCTTGGAGGAAAAAGGGGGATGCTTGCAAGCCGAAGAACACCATCCCAACTGTGAAACATGGTTGGTGGCAGCATCATGTTGTGGGGTGCTTCACAAATAAGATGGCATCATGAGGATGGACAATTATGTGGATATATTGAAGCAACATCTCAAGACATCAGTCAGGAAGTTAAGCTTGGTCGCAAAATGGGTCTTCCAAATGGACAATGAGCCAAGCATACTTCCAAAGTTTGTGGCAAAATGGCTTAAGGCCAAACAAATGTCAAGGTATTGGAGTGGCCATCACAAAGCCCTGACCTCAATCCTATAGAAAATTTGTGGGCAGAACTGAAAAAGCATGTGCGAGCACTCAGTTACACCAGCTCTGTCAGGAGGAATGAGACAAAATCACCCAAATTATTGTGGGAAGCTTGTGGAAGGCTACCTGAAACGTTTGACCCAAGTTCAACAATTGAAAGGCAATGCTACCAAATACTAATTGAGTGTATGTAAACGTCTGATCCAGTGGGAATGTGATGAAAGAAATTAAAGCTGAAATAATTCATTCTCTCTACTATTATTCTGACATTTCAAATTCTTAAAATAAAGTGGTGATCCTAACTGACCTAAGACAGGGAATTCTTTCCAGGATTAAATGTCAGGAATTGTGAAAAACTGAGTTTAAATTTATTTGGCTAAGGTGTATGTTAACCTCCGACTGGTGCCATTAATTTTAGGACGCAGTCTATGAAATGCAAACACTGCCTGTGTTTTGCCTAATCGTCCTCTGCAGGTAGCCAGATCCAGAGAAGATCAAACCCCCTTCCACCCAGGATATTTGTCACCTTGGCCTGGTAMGCCAGATCTGTGTTGCTGCTTCAAAGGGAATAGGCTAGTGACAAGTYCCCCAAAATGTTGAGATACCCCTACCCAAGGTATAACAAAACACATCTATATTTTTCCATATCTCTAAGGTCTCCCATATGAAGTGGTTGGATGTGTAAACACATTTTTTTACTGCAAAAGTGGTTAAATTGTTAATTATTGTGTCACACTCCCTTAACTTGAACATTGCTCCCATTCAGTGCTGTGTGKTCTTGCCTAAAAAAATACATAAATTAATACATGTTTTTTGATGTTGTGGCTATTGTAATCTGCTCTAAGGAAAACACCCCCGAAACTCAAAAAGTGCAGAATAAGGCCTGGCTGTAGGGGGGGTGGGCCACATAAGGTAATTTGCCCTACATACAGAAGCAAACAGTATTAGGATATATTCAAGCATTTTGGAAATATAGAGCTGTAAAAACAGAGACACAGTAGGCGGAAATATCAACTATGAATATTTATGATGAATGTAAACTTCTCTTTTTGSTAGCCGTTCAATAGACAACTTGATCTCATTTAGTATTTCATAGGGGGGGGGGCAATGTAAATAGTCTGGGTAGCCATTTGATTAGATGTTCAGGAGTCTTATGGCTTGGGGTAGAAGCTATTTAGGAGCCTCTTGGACCTAGACTTTGCGGCGTGCAGTAGCAGAGAGAACAGTTTATGACTATGATGGCTGGAGTCTTGGACAATTTTTAGGGCATTCCTCTGATACTGCCTGGTATAGAGGTCCTGGATGGCAGGAAGCTTGGCCCCGGTGATGTACTGGGCCACACGCACTAACCTCTGTAGTGCCTTGCAGTTGGAGGCAGAGCAGTTGCCATACCAGGCAGTGATGCAACCAGTCAGGATGCTCTCGATGGTGCAGCTGTAAAACCTTTTGAGGATCTGAGGGCCCATGCAAAATCTTTTCAGTCTCCTGAGGGGGAATAGGTTTTGTCGTGCCCTCATCACAACTGTCTTGGTGTGCTTGGACCACGTTAGTTTGTTGGTGATGTGGACGCCAAGGAACTTGAAGCTCTCAACCTGCTCCACTACAGCAATGTCGATGAGAATGGGGGCGTGCTCGGTCCTTTTCCTGTAGTCCACAATCATCTCCTTTGACTTGATTACGTTGAGGGAGAGGTTGTTGTCCTGGCCCCACACAGCCAGGTCTCTGACCTCCTCTCTATAGGCTGTCTCATCGTTGTCAGTGATCAGGCCTACCACTGTTGTGTCATCAGCAAACTTGATGATGGTGTTGGAGTCGTGCTGGTCATGCAGTCATGAGTGAACAGGGAGTACAGGAGGGGACTGAGCACATACCCTGAGGGGCCCCCGTTTTGAGGATTGGTGTGGCGGATGTGTTGTTACCTACCCTTACCACCTGGGGGCAGCCTGTCAGGAAGTCCAGGATCCAGTTGCAGAGGGAGGTGTTTAGTCCGAGGGTCCTTAGCTTAGCGATGAGCTTTGAGGGCACTATGGTGTTGAACGCTGAGCTGTAGTCAATGCATAGCATTCTCACGTAGGGGTTGCTTTTGTCCAGATGGGAAAGGGCAGCGTTGAGTGCAATAGAGATTGAATCATCTGTGGATCTTTTGAGGCGATATGCAAATTGGAGTGGGTATAGGGTTTCTGGGATAATGGTGTTGATGTGAGCCATGACCAGCCTTTCAAAGTACTTCATGGCTACAGATGTGAGTGCTACAGGTCTGTAGTTATTTAGGCAGGTTACCTTAGTGTTCTTGGGCACAGGGACTATGCTGAAACATGTTGGTATTACAGACTCAGTCAGGACAGGTTGAAAATGTCAGTGAAGACACTTGCCTGTTGGTCAGCGCATGCTTGGAGTACACGTCCTGGTAATCTGTCTGGCCCTGCGGCATTATGAATGTTGCCCTGTTTAAAGGTCTTACTCACACCGGCTATGGAGAGCGTGATCAAACAGTCGTCCGGAACAGCTGATGCTCTCATTCATGTTTCAGTGTTGCTTGCCTCGAAGTGAGCATAGAAGTAATTTAGTAGGCTCGTGTTACTGGGCAACTCGCGGCTGTGCTTCCTTTTGTAGTCTGTAACAGTTTGCAAGCCCTGCCACATCTGACGAGCGTCGGAGCCGGTGTAGTACAATTCAATCTTTGTCCTGTATTGACACTTTGCCTTTTGGTGGTACGTCGGAGGGCATAGTGGGATTTCTTATACACTGGGTTATAGTCCCGCTCTTTGAAAGCGGCAGCTCTACCCTTTAGCTCAGTGCAGATGTTGCGTGTAATCCATGGCTTCTTGTTGGGGTATGCACGTACAGTCACTATGGAGATGACGTCATCGATGCACTTGTTGATGAAGCCAGTGACTGATGTGATGTACTCCTCAATGCCATCGGAAGAATCCCGGAACATATTCCAGTCTGTGCTAGCAAAACCGTCCTGTAGCTTAGCATCTGTTTCATCTGACCACTTTCTTATTGACTGAGTCACTGGTGCTTCCTTCCTTTAGTTTTTGCTTGTAAGCAGGAATCAGGAGGATAGAATTATGCTCAGAATTGCCAAATGGAGGACGAGGGAGAGTTTTGTACGCAACTCTGTGTGTGGAGTAAAGGTGGTCTAGAGTTGTTTTCCCTCTGGTTGCACATTTAACATGCTGGTAGGAATTAGGTAAAACGGATTTCAGTTTCCCTGCTTTAAAATTCCCCTCCTCTGGATGAGCGTTTTCCTGTTTGCTTATGACCGTAAGGAGCTCATTGAGTTTGGTCTTAGTGCCAGCATCGGTTTGTGGTGGTAAATAGACAGCTACCAAGAATATAAATGAAAACTCTCTTGGTAAATAGTGGCGTCTACAGCTTATCATGAGATACTCTACCTCAGGCGAGCAAAACCTCGAGACTTCCTTAGATGTCTTGCACCAGCTGTTGTTTACAAATATATTAATAGACCGCCACCCCTTGTCTTACCAGAGGCCGCTGTTCTATCCGGCCGAAAAAGCTTGAAACCCGCCTGCTGTATGTTATTCATGTCGTCGTTCAGCCACGACTTGGTGAAACATAAGATATTCCAGTTATTAATATCCCGTTGGTAGCATATACGTGATTGTAGTTCATCTATTTTATTTTCCATTGATTGTACGTTGGCTAATAGGACCGATGGTAAAGGGAGATTACCCGCTTGCCTCCGGAGCCTTACAAGGCACCCAGACCTTCGTCCCCGATATCTCCGTCTCTTTCTCCTGCTAATGATGGGGATGAGGGCCTTGTCGTGCATCTAAAATAAATCCTTCCCGTCTGACTCGTTAAAGAAAAAGTATTCCTCCAGTACGGGGTGAGTAATCGCTGTCCTGATATCTAGAAGCTCTTTTCGGTCATAAGACACAGTGGCAGAAACATTATGTACAAAATAAGTTACAAATAACGTGAAAAAACACACACAATAGCACAATTGGTTAGAGSATTGTAAAACGGCAGCCATCTCCTCCGGCGCCATTGCTYACTCTTGCCTGCATCTAGCTGATCTAGGGTGTAATCATTAGTCCATTAGTTTMTTTTGGACAAATTCAGGTGTTTATCCACGTTTCATTCCATTTGCTTCTGTTTAAGAAACGTTTTTCAACAGAATCAGCGGAATGAATACACCCCTGATCACATATAACAGTTTCATAGCAGCCACGTTGTATTCCTTCTCACATCTATGCGCTCTCCTCCTCTCACCTTTTCCCTTCRCTTGTGGACTTCATTGCACAACACATCTGATGTACGTGACCAAGCGAAAAAACCTTTCCAAGCCAAACAATATCATAAGCGCTACAGACTGCCTACATCATTGTCACCATTTTAGCTAAAGTAACATCAGTCAACATAGCTAATAGAACTAACGAGTTAGTAAACAAGCTACAATCATGCTGTAACGTTACAGTGTACAGTCACTAAGCAGTTTAGCACTTACACTGGCAGTCCTCGGTGGCAATACGTTTGTAAAACCAAAAGCTTACCWTGACTTGGAAAAGTTCCAGTGTTGTGTTGGATAGTCATAGCCAGCTAGCTAACATAGCATCCCTCTCTTTGAGCAGGGTGTTTGAGTAGGCTAAACTAGCTAGCTGCATTTTCTAGCTAAGTAAGTGAAATTGAAAGTGAWAAGAAAAATGACTAAATTTCTCTCTCTCTCTTGCTTCTTCATTTTGGAAGAAATTAATTTGTTCAAAACCGTTCAACTATTGTCTTTCTCTCTCTTTGAGTCAACTACTTACTACTACATTGCTAGCTAGCTGTTGCTTTTTGTTTCAGTACAAAATTAATTCGCTGATCCTTAGATTGGATGGACAACATGTCAGTTCATTCTGCAAGAGCTCTGATAGGTTAATAGGTATTCATAATTACTGTGTAAGTCTATGGAAGAAAGTATGAACCATGAGCCTCCTAGGTTTTGTATTGAAGTCAAGGTACCCAGAGAAGGACGGAAGCTAGCTGTTCTCAGGCTACACAATGATGCTACCCAACAGAGTGCTGTTGAGGCTGCTGTAGACATTCATTGCAAAACAGTGTGTTTTAATAAACTATTTGGTGACGTGAATATATTTAACTTAAGGTGTTTTATGAAACCAGGGCACAGATACTGTTATACATCATACACATTGAAACAGTCAGCCTAGTAACTTCAGCCTTGACTTTTTCCACATTTTGTTACGTTACAGCCTTGTTCTAAAATGGATTGAATATATACTGTTTATATATATTTTTTTGTAATCTACACACAATACCCCATAATGACAAGCGGAAACAAGTTTTTTTGACATTTTCTGTTTATTCAGTCCCCAAGAGCACAGTAGCCTCCATCATTCTTATAATGGAAGAAGTTTGGTACTATCAACACTCTTCCTAGAGCTTGGCGCCCGGCCAATCAGGGGTGAAAGGCCTTGGTCAGGGAGGTGACCAAGAACCCGATGGTCACTCTGACAGAGCTACATAGTTCCTCTGTGGAGATGGGAGAACCTTCAAGAAGGACAAGCATCTCTGCAGCACTCCACCAATCAGACCTTTATGGTAAAGTGGCCAGACAAAAGCTACTCCTCAGTAAAAAGCACATGACAGCTCGCTTTGAGTTTGCCAAAAGGCACTTAAAGACTCTCAGACCATGAGAAACAAGATTTTCTGATCTGATGAAAACAAGATCTTTGGCCTGAATGCCAAGCGTCACGTTTGGAGGAAACCAGGCACCATCTCTACGGTGAAGCATGGTGGTGGCAGCATCATGCTGTGAGGACGTTTTTCAGAGGCAGGGACTGGGAGACTAGTCAGGATCGAGGAAAGATGAGTGGAGCAAAGTACAGTTAAAAAGATGTAGTGTAGTTTTGTTAGATAAAATCCTTCTTTATATCCCAAAAAGTCTGTTTAGTTGGCGCCATTGATTTGAGTAATCCACTCGTTCAACRTGCAGAGAAAGGAATCCAAAACTCTACCCTAAACTTTGTTTCAACAAGTCAAAATAAGTTTGTATTTACTCCTCAGATACCSTAAAATGTAATCAAACTATAATATTTCTTCCAGAAAGAAGTATGTTCAATAGGAAACCGATTTTAGCAGGTGCGTCCTGTCTTCATGGTGAGCGCAAACATGAATTTCCAAGACTGTGTCCCTATACTAAAACTGATATTTCTTATTTGTTTTTGAAGTTACAAGCCTGAAACCTTGAACATAGACTGCTGACACCCTGTGGGAGCCATAGGAATCCAGGGAGCTACTTGCCTTTCTAAGACGATGGTCTCTCTCAAAAAAAATACATCTTTGGATTTTCTCAAGATGTACATGCTAAAATCATCACTGGTCAGTCCTGTTCTTTCTTTTACCTCTCTAAATCCTTCCTCTCTTCCTCTCATTCCCCATTCTCCACACACATGTGTTATGAAAGTGACTGAGGGTGCGATCCCATTACTGGTCAAAGAGAGTGTCTGTGTTTCCTCTGTGAGATTTGTCATGCAGGTTTCTAATGTTTGTCAGGAGTGGAGGTGTTCGCGTAGGAAGAGAGCAGGGACCTCATTTATAAAACTGTGCAGAGGATTCACTTCAAAAGGTGGCGTACAGACGAAACAGAGAAAGTGCTTGCGCACAAAAATATTCAGGTTTATAACACAGTGCGCACGCACATCCCACACCAGTTTCCCTTTATAAATCACAATCAACTCGAAATTTGGCACACGTGAGCGAGCGTCTTGTCCCACCCTTTTAACGTCCATGGTTGCCTATAAATAGTCAGTTAAACGCCCCTAATTAACATTCATCCATACTGACTGCATGACGACAATGACGGCAAATCCCGACAGAAAGGCAAGAAAAAATACATTTCACCCAGTTTGAAATTGAAGTTCTGTAGGGGAGGTTGATGCAAGAAAATATATATTGTTTGGTGGACACAGTGTGGGTATTACAAATGCCAAAAAGGTGTTAGAGTGGCAGCATGTGGCGGACGCTGTGAATGCTGCTGGCTGAGAAGGTCGAACCCTCTCAGAAAAAATAAGAAAGTGGTACGACAAAAGTGGAGCCTAAAAGGCGCATAACTATGCATAGACACTTATGTCGGACCACATCTCAAATGTGGGCGGGGGAAAGGGGACACTGGATCTCAACCCCCTTGATGAGCGACTTGCCAGTATTATAGGGGAATTGTAACGGCTGTCGTATTCTTCCTCCTCCTCCGACGAGGAGAGGCGAGACGGATCGGACCAATACGCAGAGTGGTTAGTGTTCATAATGATTTATTATAACGAAAACTGAACACTGAAATACAAAACAAATAAACGAAGTGCAGAAACCTATACAGTACCGTGTGGTGAAAACACTAACACGGAAACAAACACCCACAAAACACACGTGAAACCCCGGCTGCCTTAGTATGATTCTCAATCAGGGACAACGATTGACAGCTGCCTCTGATTGAGAATCATACCAGGCTGAACACAAAATCCCAACATAGAAAATCACACATAGACAAACCCACCCAACTCACGCCCTGATCAACTAAATAAATACAAGACAAAGGAAAACAGGTCAGGAACGTGACAGGAATCTCTCCTGAGTGGAGTAGTGACGGAGGTGGAGGGGGAAACGGACATGCAAGACGCACCGGATGATCCAGGTATGTAATTAGTATTTCGTCGTTTGAAAAGAGTAAACCAAATGCCTAGAAGTTGTGTTCGAACATTTATTTACACAAACAATTGTGACTTTCTATTGTTTTCAATCGCTGCGTGTTCCAGCCGGGTCGGTGGTGTTGCAGCTGAACAGGAGCTGAGTGCTCCCAGCCCCGGAGTCTCCACTGCACCTCGTGCATCACAACCCTCCAGCAGCCGTGTCCTCACAGATGTAATCCTGCAAACGCAAAGAGACATCATCGACGCTATTAACGAGGTTGCCAAGGACTTGAAGTGGGACAGGCACGGCTTGGTTTCTGCGGGTGCTTCTCTGTAAAGCTGGGCCCACTACAGCACAGAGATCCAAGAGAAAAGCTCTTGGTAATCGGAACCGGCTAATAAGCCACTCATCATTTGCCCGTAAATATTGCTGGTCTCTGAAAATTCGCTCTCCAAATTCTTCAATTCGACAAATCTTCCAACAGTGCCAAAGCAGCCATTGTGCGTCATTATGCATTGTAATTGCATGCCTTTTTATACCCACCCATTTGATTGTCAAAGCTACCAAATTGCATAACACCTTCAGGTGTGGTAATTACCCTGATTGTAACTGACAATGACAGGGCCATTATCACATTGACAGTTATGTGCAACGAACATGTGATAACAATGCCCGACTAAGGCATCGAAAACAGCATCAGTTTAAACATAATTTGTCTCACTGTTCACCTTATTATTTATGAGAATACATTTCATAACATGCAGGTATTGTTTAATAATTACAGATCCAATTCAATATGATTCCCGATTAATCTGTACAACATATTTAAGGGGGTTCTTTTGCATAAACAGATTGCTCCGTTTGTATTTATTATCCCAAATCATGTTTTTTGTGTTTTTTTTGTGTGTGCACTCCAGGGAACTCTACATATATGAAAGGTATTATTTCAATTTATTCTACACTATGGTGTCAATTTCAAAACGTTTCTCGAGTTTCATCCTTCTGCCATCGGAGTCAGGTTCTCATTTCTCCAGGTTATTTACGTACGTATGGGTCAAAGTGTCCGTGCCTGACCGCACATTCTCCCGTCAAGTTTATTTAAAAAATATTTTGTGCCTACTCAACGTTTATAAATGAGGCCCGTGAGATGTCAAATTCACCAAAATGCAATTGACTTCTCACCAGCAGAGAGCAGAGTAGGGTCACACCATCTTTAGGCTGCACATTAACTGGGAAAGGTATTTTATGGGTTCAGTATTTGTATTTCTTTATAATTATTAACCTTTATTTATCCAGGTAGTCTCATTGAGATAACGTCTATTTTTCAAAAGAGACCTGGTCCAACTAAGACAATAGCAGGGGGGACCAAAGTTTCAGACAAATCTCAGACAACAATTTAGAGACATAAACACACCTTAAGCTAATTATAGACATAGACACACATACATTACAATTACATACAGAGACATCATAGATTAAATCAATCATACAGTTGAAGTCGGAAGTTTGCATACACTTAGGTTGGAGTTATTAAAACTTGTTTTTCACCCACTCCACAAATTTCTTCTTAACTATAGTTTTGACAAGTCGGTTAGGACATCTACTTTGTGCATGACACAAGCAATTTCTGTAAACAATTGTTTACAGACAGATTATTTCACTTATAATTCACTGTATCACAATTCCAGTGGGTCAGAAGTTTACATACACTAAGTTGACTGTGCCTTTAAACAGCTTGGAAAATTCCAGAAAATTATGTCATGGCTTTAGAAGCTTATGATAATCATTTGAGTCAATTGGAGGTGTACCTGTGGATGTATTTGAGGGCCTACCTTGAAACTCAGTGCCTCTTTGCTTGACATCATGGGATACAAAATAAAATCAGCCAAGACCTCAGAAAGAAAATGGTAGACCTTCACAAGTCTGGTTCATCCTTGGGAGCAATTTCCAAATGCCTGAAGGTACCACGTTCATCTGTACAAACAATAACTCGCAAGTATAAACACGAAAAGTGCAAATCAATCCCAGAACAACAGCAAAGGACCTTTGAAGATGCTGGAGGAAACATGTACAAAGTATCTATATCCACAGTCAAACGAGTCCTCATATCGACATAACCTGAAAAGCCGTCAGCAAGGAAGAAGCCACTGCTCCAAAACCGCCATAAAATAGCCAGACTCACGGTTTTGCAACTGCACATGGGGACAAAGATCGTACTTTTTGGAGAAATGTCCTCTGGTCTGATGAAAGAAAAATATAACTGTTTGGCCATAATGACCATCGTTATGTTTGGAGGAAAGGGGGATGCTTTGCAAGCCGAAGAACACCATTCCACCGTGAAGACGGGGGTGGCAGCATCATGTTGTGGGGGTGCTTTGCTGCAGGAGGCACTGGTGCATTCACAAAATAGATGGCATCATGAGGCAGGAAAATTAAGTGGATATATTGAAGCAACATCTCAAGACATCAGTCAGGAAGTTAAAGCTTGGTCGCAAATGGGTCTTCAAAATGGACAATGACTCAAGCATATTCCAAAGTTGTGGCACAAATGGCTTAAGGACAACAAAGTCAAGGTATTGGAGTGGCCATCACAAAGCCCTACCTCAATCCTATAGAAAATTTGTGGGCAGAACTGAAAAAGCGTGTGCGAGCAAGGAGGCTACAAACCTGACTCAGTTACACCTGCTCTGTCAGGAGGAATGAGCATAAATTCACCTAACTTATTGTGGGAAGCTTGTGGAAGGTTACCCGAAACGTTTTTACCCAAGTTTAAGCAATTAAAGGCAATGCTACAAGAATACTAATTGATGTGTAATGTAAACTTCCTGACCCACTGGGACTTTTTGATGAAAGAAAGAAAAGGCTGAAATAATCCTTCTCTCATATTATTCTGACATTTCACATTCTTTAAAATAAAGTGGTGGATCCTAACTGACCTAAGACAGGGAATTCTTTCTAGGATTAAATGTCAGGAATTGTGAAAAACTGAGTTTAAATGTATTTGGCTAAGGTGTATGTAAACTTCCGACTTCAACTGTGGTACCAATGATCACTCATGTGCCACAAACCTAAAACGCATTGACTTAACAAGAAAAGAGAAAAAAAATATAAAAAGACTTGTTTCAAACTTCCCCACTACTCTTAATGACACTGAAACCAGGGGGAAAAACGTTCATCCGTTTATATCATCCAGCCATCTCTATTTATCAATACAATTTTAACATAAAAATTCTAATTACATAATAAAACAAAATAAACAAAAACCAAAAACCTTTATTCTCTCTCTCTCCCCCCCCTCCTCCTCTCCTCCTCCTCCCCTCCCTCCTCTCCTGTGCTCATGAGCCTGTATTTGTCAAGGTTTTTTCTAAGGTTTTAGAAAGTAACCATGGTCAAATACTTTAGCCAGATAGCACTGCATTTTGCTTTGTGCTTGTGTTTCCCAATAAGCAATATAGTTTTGTTTGACTGTGTTGTGGATTTGTTTTTTCCTGATTGATTGGGATGTTCTGGTCCTGAGGCTTTCAGTGTGTTAGTAGACAGGTTTGTGAACTCCAGGCCCAGCTGGATGAGGGGACCTTCTTTTCTTTGCTCAGCTCTTGGCATTGCAGGACTTGGGTAATGAAACTCTATTTTTTGAAGTTTTTATTATTAGTGGATTATTGGCCTAATTCTGCCCTGCATGCATTGTTTTGTAGTTTTTCCTCTGGACATGTAGGATAAACTTCACAGAACTCTGCATGCAGGGTTTCAATGGGGTGTTTGTCCATTTGATGAAATCTGTTTTGCAAGTGGACCCCCACCTCGCTGCCATAAAAGTGTCAAATTGGTTCAATCTACATATTGTCAATTAGTTTTAGCTAAATTTTAATAGGTATTTCATTGCATTTTGCTTTTTTACATGGCATAGAATGTGTGCTTTCCCTCACCTTTTCAAGTTTCATTCACTGCCTCATTAAGGTGTCCAGTTGAGCTTTATTTTTCAACCTAGTAATTGTAGTGTGTGCAGTACTCTATATATTTTGTACCAATTGAGAACTTTGGTCTAATTCCCTGAAATCTTGGATATTCTCTGGAAAATCAATTATTTTTAGTTTTTGTGGGTTTACTGCCAGGGCCCAGGTCTGGCAGTACTGCCTAGCAGGTCGCGCTCTGTTGTAGGCCATGTGCTGTGGGTGACACAGGATAGGTCATTTGCGAAGAGTAGGCATTTAACTTCTGAATTGTGGAGACTAACACCAGGGGCTGAAGAAAGAGTGCAGGCTCAGATTTGCAACCCTGACGAAGGCCCCGCCCTGGTTAAGAATTATGTTATTTTTCTTGCCAATTTTAATGCTGCACGTATTGCCAGTATACATTGATTTAATTATGTCATATGTTTTACCATACACCACTTTCAATAACTTTGTAGAACAGTCCTGTTATGCCAAATTAGAATCAAATGCTTTTTGGAAAGTCGATAAAGCAAGCTATATTTTGGTGGACATGTTTATCTATTCAGGTGTGTAAATATGATCAGTTGTGCGGTTTTGGTATAAATCCAATTTGGCTTTTAACTCAAACATTGGTGCTTATTAAAGAGTTTAGAACTCTTACATTTATATATACTACACGAAAACCTTCCCCAGGTTACTGTTTCACACAATGCCTTTGTAATTGTTAGGGCACAAATTTGTCTCGTTTTTAAAGATTGGCGTTGATTGATGTCCTTACGACCTTCCAGGATCAATTATACAGTTTAATTAACCAAAATTTTGCACTAGTGAATTTGAGCATCTCATTTAGGATGCCATCAGTCTGCATGACTTTTTAAATTTGAGAGCCTGAAGTTTCTTATATAGAGCTCTTGGTCAGTAATGGGGAGTTCAATGGATTTTGTTGTCCTTTATAGCTTTTTCTAATCCATTCACTCTTCTCATGAATTTGGCGTTGTTCTTCGTTTGTGTCAATTTGAACGCGTGGTAGAGTGTTTTAAAAATGGTTTGTCATTGTCACCATTTTGTATCGCTAATTCCTCTTTGTTTAGATTTTTTATTTTTTCCAATTTTGCCAGAAGTTGTTTGTGTTTATGGACTCCTCAATTAGTGTCAGCTGCTTGCTGTTGTACTGTGCTTTTTTGGCTCTGATGTACGTTTATAGAATTTTAAATCTCACAGTAATGAACGCGTATTCACCATTATTTGGTCCTCTGGTGCTTTTTGGTTGGATAGTGTTCTATGTTTTTTCCTTATAATTTTACAATCTGCATCAAACCAGTTGTCATCTGTGATCTTTTTTGTTTAGTTTTTTATCAATTTCAATTTTGCTTCTTTTGCCTGAATATATAGTTGATGCTTTTTACTGCTAGAATGATGCCTTCTTTACTGTGAGTGAATGTGGTATCCAGAAAGTTTTCTTAGAGTGTTTGGATATTTTGGTTACAGGTTGCTTTCTGGTATTCTTCTGTGCTGTTTTGGGCCCATCTGTATGAATTTCTGATGTTGTACAGCTTACTGGGCTGTGAATGTGTGGTTGTTTCCATGTCTGTTCTTTTGAGGAACAATGTAATTTGGCTGTGATCAGACAGAGGTGTTAGTGGCTTGACAGTGAATGAGCTGAGAGAGAAGGGGTCAATGTCTGTGATCATATAGTCTACTGTACTGTGGCCAAGAGGTGAGCAGTAGGTGAATCTCCCCAAAGAGTCCCCCCGTAACCTACCATTGACAAAGTACAGACCCAGGCTTCTACAGAGCTGCAACAGATGACTATATATTTTTTTATCACTAACCACTGCTTCAGACTCATTAAACATCTATTATTTTCAGATTAACCTGTAATGTGCCAAATGTAGAAAATACATCAGCCAATTCTTTAATTTCGAGATTCTTATTTTCCAATTTACTCTCTTTTGTTACCTTCACTAGTCTATATCTCTTCCCTGAAATTAATTGGAGTTTGTTCTGACACTAGAATAGGGAGTATTKCTGATCTACCATCAGCTGTTAGACGAACTGGAGCTGTCATTGGAATTAGCTGCGTTTGTCCCGAGAATCCTATAGTTTTSGCATATTTACCAGACATGGGGAGATGAGAGGCATAATTTCATTTTAGGTTTAGTAACCTCTTTGCTAATTCATCTTTACCCCTCCCTTCTATAATACACACCTTCTATTAACTATTTTCCAWGGTAGGGCTACCCACTTCCCCGGATAACAATGAATTAGTCACGGCATACCTTGTATTACATAATACCTTGTATTAGAACCTATACTATAWCGTCTGCAAATGTATCACTGGAGAATACAGATGACTTAATGTCTTATTCCAGTAGAGCGGCTCAAATATCACTATTATTGATAACCCACATTACCAAAATCATTCACACTTGTCTTCCAATTTCCACATAATCTTTCATAACAGTTAAACTTTTCTGGGTTCCTTCCTGCACCTTGCTCAGTCTCCCCTGTCCTTTCCAGGTCCTTTTCTTTTACCTAAGAGGGCACAGAGAGAGTCTCCTTATCATCTTCCACCTCTATTTCTCTCTTTATTTCCACCACTCCGGACACCAGGGGGATTTACCCACTGGTGTATGTTGGAGGTTTTGTAAACCATTCCACCTTCTTCCTGTCTGACTTTTCATTGTCTTTCTTCAACATTCCTCTAGCTTTCTTTATACTTTTCAACAATCCTTCTCCTTTTTCTTATGTGTTCTATCACCTCAAACATTATTATGTCTATGTTTCCCTGTACTGTATATTCCTCTACCTTACACCCCAGTATACAGTTTCTATAAACCTTACTGGACACCCGCCAATGATTTTTATACACCTCTATATGATTCATAGTATTTCTCCCTAACTTCTAGTATTGTGCAATTCCACTAGTCATTCATACATCATTTACACTCCCCTCTCCTAGTGTAGGATCAAATGCGTCCTTCCTGCCAGGCCACACTTAAGTGACGTCCCAGGAAGGGTGTGCAATCCCTCCCCACCAAGGACAGGCAACTTTCACACTCACTTTCACACTTTTACTCACGTTTTCCCTAAAACAACCTGCAAATTCAACCCCTCCCTGATACACTTCCCCCAACACAAGGAGGCGGTATTATACAGAATTTGCACATATCAAAACAGTCCTTTGCCAAATCGGGTCAAAGCGTTATTGTAGGCTATACACTCCCCAAGGCAGACCTCCGCTAAAACGAGTCGGAGCGGTATCGCGAGTGACCTACCCATTCAGACCTCTGCTAGATCGAGTCGGAGCGGTATCCCTAGGATTTTCTATTTATTTGTGCTGACCGTGCGGACAGACAGCTGCCACTCCAAACCGAATCAAGCAGATCAGCCAGCCAGGGCAAACAGACGCACCAAACCAGAGTGAACAAAATCTCCAGATGAGCGGTCCGGCGAGCAGGACAAACTGAATGACACACCCAACTCGGACCGACTGATCAAGGTGAATGGGCCGTGTTTGTGCACAGACCCAGACGGATCCTGAACAGACTAATCCGGCCGAATAGAATCAGACAAAACAATCCCAACTCACAGGCCAATCATGCGGTTCAAAT
The DNA here is from genome assembly GCF_002910315.2 of Salvelinus sp. IW2-2015. NCBI lineage: Eukaryota > Metazoa > Chordata > Actinopteri > Salmoniformes > Salmonidae > Salvelinus > Salvelinus sp. IW2-2015. Next base: position 39,541,250 of record NC_036853.1, on the reverse strand, counting down.
GAATCACCTGGACAGAGCAAGTGAACGGCCCCACCCGACTGAGCCACCCGACACCAATGAAGCACATAACTCCCAATTCACAATTTCCACACAAATATTTATACTTATTCTTT